>NW_027361679.1:114927500-115380000 GCF_039654945.1 Dendrobates tinctorius
GGGGCGGACACTGACAGCTTGGGGTCCCTGTGCAAGAAATGTGTCCGGGCCCCCCTCCTTTTATGGCGTCAAAGCTACGTGTGTGTGTGTATATATATATATAGATAGATAGATTATTGATATTATATAGCCACACACACACATACAGGTATATATTACATAGTCTCCTTTATTATGTATATTGCTGTCCCATACACAGTGTCCTCTCTTGTTATGTACAGTTCTGTCCCTTACATATTGGATTATATAGAGCCCTGTTTTTTATTACATACCGTCCTGTCTTGTTAGCTGTATAATGCAATGATGGCTGATGGAGCATGGGAAAGCTTCCTTTCTAATGGAGGAGCTGATGGACTGGTCGTCTGGTCACCGGCTCCTCGATCAGCAGTCATTTTATATCTAACAAGAGAGGGGACCATGTAATAAAAGAGGGCGCTGTGAATAACAAAAATACACTATGTAAGAGACAGCACTATACATAACAGCAGAGGAAGCTATATAATAAGGGACGGCACCATATATAACTAGAGAGGATGGTAGGTAATAAGGGGCGGTGTTATACATAATAAAAGAGGAAACTATGTAACTAAGGATGGTGTTATACAGAATTAGTGAGTACACTATATACTAAGGGACTGTGTTAGACATAATAAACGATAATGTCTTCCTCCACCTCCCCCTGTTCCTAAGGCCATTATAAGTCCCCCTTCCTCCCATCCCAATCCCCCACACCCCTCATTGTCCTCCTCCCCTCGCATCCCATTATTGTCCTCTCCCCCACCTCCATCATTTTCTTCTCCACCACTATCTTTGCTTTCTCCCCCACCACTCCCATCATTGCCCATTCCACCACCTCCATCATTTCCTCCTCCTCCACCACCCCCATTTATTGCCCTTTCCACCACCACCATCATTGCATTCTCACCCACCACCCCATCATTGCCCTCTCGACCATCACCCCATCATTGTCTTCTCCCCATCACTGCCTTCTCCATCACCCCATCACTGTGCCTTCTCCCCATCACTCCCATCATTGCCTGCTCCATCACCCCATCACTCCCATCATTGTCTGCTCCATCACCCCATCATTGCCTGCTTCATCACCCCCATCATTGCCTGCTCCATCACCCCATCACTGCCTTCTCCATCACCCCATCACTGCCTGCTTCATCACCCCATCACTCCCATCATTGTCTGCTCCATCACCCCATCACTGCCTGCTCCATCACTCCCATAATTGTCTGCTCCATCACCCCATCATTGCCTGCTCCATCACCCCCATCACTCCCCTCATTGCCTGCTCCATCACCCCATCATTGCCTGCTCCATCACCCCCATCATTGCCTGCTCCATCACCCTATCACTGCCTTCTCCATCACCCCATCACTGCCTGCTCCATCACCCCCATCACTCCCCTCATTGCCTGCTCCATCACCCCATCATTGCCTGCTCCATCACCCCATCATTGCCTGCTCCATCACCCCATCATTGCCTGCTCCATCACCCCCATCATTGCCTGCTCCATCACTGCCTGCTCCATCACCCCATCATTGCCAGCTCCATCACCCCATCATTGCCTGCTCCATCACCCCATCATTGTCTGCTCCATCACCCCATCATTGCCTGCTCCATCACCCCATCATTGCCTGCTCCATCACCCCATCATTGTCTGCTCCATCACCCCATCATTGCCTTCTAGACCATCACTCCCATCATTGCCTGCTCCATCATACACACAGACACACACACACACACAGACATACATACATACATACACACAAGACACCACCTCTCTCCTCTCACCTGTCCGCAGCATCGCCCGCGCTTCCTCCCTCACACAGCAGCGGCCGCTGAATGATGACGTCACTCAGCGGCGCTCCTCTGTGTGAAACAGGAAGCGCGGCCTCCGGGCAGGAAGCAGGACGGACCATTGCCGCTCCGCTCCTGCTATTCACTCTTGCAGGCAGCGGAGCTGCCGTGATCGCATCGCTCCCTGCCCGCCGCTGCACTGCACTGCAGGGTGGAATTGCTGCTGCCGCGCCGCCCCCACACACATGCCGCCTGGGGCGGACCGCCCCCCCCGCCCCCCCCACGCTACGCCAGTGGCTAGGGTGAGGCTGGACTTCCAGTAAATAAAGTAGAGAAATCTGTGCACGTGGTATTTTCTGTTTATAGAAGCAGGAAGTCTACTGTTAAAGAGGTTGACTATTTGCTGGGTTTGCTTGCTTTTGCTTGCAGAGTTATCCCAATGGGCAGGGTTTTTTGTAGGAGATTAGCTATGCATATTGCTGGTATAAGGAATCCTTCATTTCATGTCCGGATTACTAAGGAAATTAAAGAAGATTTAGAAGCTTGGTTAGAGTTTTTAAGAGACTTCAATGGTATTGCTGTTTGGAGGGATCCTTTTGTTGCGGGGGAGGACTTGAATTTGTTCACAGATGCTTCAGGTTCAGTCTGGTTTGGTGTGTACTGGAATGGTAAGTGGAGTTGTGCTACATGGCATCGGTCCTGGGTGGTTAATGGAGTAACTAAGAGCATGGCTCTGTTAGAGCTTTTTCCGGTAGTGGTTGCATTGGTGCTGTGGGGCTAACAAGTGTATTTTGTTTAGATCTGATAATAAAGGTGTAGTTTTTGCCATCAATGGTCTTTCTTCCCGGTGTGTTTTAGTGGTTAAACTACTTAAGCATATGGTTTTGTTATGTTTAAAATGTAACATTTGGTTGAAGGTTGTGCACGTTGACGGTAAATCTAATGTAATAGCTGATGCACTTTCTCGTTTGCAGTTGGTCAAGTTTTTCAACCTCGCGCCACAGGCCGAAAGAACGGGAATGGACTGTCCAGAATATTTATGTGGCTTAACTTGGTCCTCGTAATGAATCTTCTGGAGTGTTCCATCTGCCTGGGAGTTGGCTGAGCCCCTGACCTGAAGAACACGGCACTGAAGCGGGCACCTGTCTATGCCAGAAACGTGAGTAAAGCTTTGGAACTGCATTCAGCTATGTCATTGCCTTCTTCTTGCGCCAACCTACTCAGCACTGCTCCATCTCTGTGCCTAACACTACACCATCTACCTCAACATCTACTATAACTGCCCTGGGACTACAGCTCTGCCTGTGGAGAGCTATTACACCTCTGCTGCATCTCACCATCTGTCCCAGAGGATCTGCACTGCAGTGCTGTCCCCTTCTGACCTGAAACCACAGGTGGCATCACGAACTTATCCATGCATAAACTTTATTCCACCTATTTTACATGGACACCTAGGGCCACGGACCGGGTCACTGCCACCGCTACACATCCCCTTTGAGACACCGGCCCGGTACTGAGTGAACCCTACTTGCCTTGGGGGTGATCCAAATATGCACATTTGAAAAGTGTCAACCCATTTCAATGGGACTTATGTGGCAAAGAAAAAAAGGGTTCTTACAGAGCACCACCTGGTGTTGCCTTGTTGCAACATGCTGAAATTCAACACTGCATGTGTTTCAGGGCTTGTATGAACAGCGTAAAGTGGTCACGGACTGCATAATGCAGAAGTCATACTGGAACATGGGTCACTTTGAGATCCAACATTGCTAGCTAATGAGGAATGTGTGTCACCTACTGAAGCCCTTTAAAGATGTGAAAAAATTTGTCAGTAGGGACACGTGTGGAATCAGCGATGTAATCCTTTTAATATTCAGTTTGAAAAAAACACCAGCATAAAACGGATGAAGGAAGAACACCAATTTGCACCAGTTCAGCTCTATTGGTGACTCTCTAGGTCCATGACATGCTGCAGAATGCGGAGGATGTGTACAAGGAAGAGGAGAAAGAGAAGGAACAGGAGGAGGAGCAAGTGGAAGTGCAGGATGACATAGACTTGCCACAGGTACGGAGCGAGGCAATCAGTCAGAGCTATGACACTGGTCATGACAATCAATCATCGCAGTGGTGTTGAATGAAACACCAATGCCCTTGGTTGTGCTGGTGGGTATGACAAGCTGTATCCTGCAGTGTTTGTGGAAAAAAAGAATATTGTTAACAAAAAGAAAAAGGGAATTTTTTCCAGCTTCTGAAAGGGAGTCCAAATTGGCTTATTACCAGGACAAGCCTTGTTAATTGCTCCGCAAAGCTTTCACTGTGTAAACACCTGCTGCCCAATGATTGACCAGCAGACCCCTTTGCAGTTACATAATGTTTCTCTTCCTATGCCAGCATTAGAGCTACAACAAGGAGCAGCAGAAACACCTACAGAATATTTGACATGATGGACCAGATGTTTTTTCAGTTTTTTTCTGTCATTGCGACAACCTGGCTCACTTCAGCAAACATAGATGCACCATTTGAATAGTCAGGTTCAGTTGTATCTAGACTGTGTTCTTTCTTAGGCAGATTCTCTGCGCTAAGAACCCAGGTATTTCTGAGTCAACAAATTTGACCAGTGGCAAGAACTAACCCAGTTTGCTATGGGAGCACTGTCAGTGTCTTTAACCCCTTTACTCCCAAGGGTGGTTTGCATGTTAATTCCCGGGCCAATTTTTACAATTCTGACCACTGTCCCTTTATGAGGTAATAACTCTGGAATGCTTCCATGGATCCCGGTGATTCTGAACTCTCCGTGGGCCTGTTGTGCCCCTGCTCCTCCTGGGCGTCTGAACGCCCGAAGACTACGCCAGATCTTCAGTGGCTGGGCTCAGTGGCTGGGCCCAGTGGCTGCAACGCAGACACACCGTGGAACAGAATGCCGAGGGACGTCAGGACGGATAAGTGATACATAGTGACTAAGGACCTGTAGTCGGCCATTCCGCGGCCCTATAGTGACCGGTCTTTGCCGCATTAGTCGTGTTCTCCCAATCTTTGTTTATGAGCATTGGCTCCCTGCGAGGACCACTACTGCTATTCTGTTGGTTGCATAACAATATCCCTAACGGCATTTATCTATAAAAGTTAACATTTAACCCCTTTTTCACAAAAAATTTACTTTGGAACTCATTTCAGGTGGTGTCTAAAAAAATTGTTTTGTAAATTTTGTTGTAAAAATGTTTTCTCATGACATATTGTACTTCATGTTAGTGGTAAAATTTCATTCATATAACTTGCGTTTATTTCTGAAAAAAACAGAAATTTGGCGAAAATTTTGAAAATTTTGCAATTTTCCAACTTTGAATTTTTATGCTCTTAAATCACAGAGATATAGCACTCAAAAACGTAATAAATAACATTTCCCACATGTTTACTTTACATCAGCACAATTTGGGAACCAAAGTTTTTTTTTCTTAGAAAGTTATAAGGGTTAAAAGTTGACCAGCGATTTCTCATTTTTACAACACCATTTTATTTTTAAGGACCACATCACATTTGAAGTTAATTTTTAGGGGTCTATATGATAGAAAATACCCAAAAGTGACACCATTCTAAAAACTGCACCCCCCCTGAAGGTGCTCAAAGCCACATTCAAGAAGTTTGTTAACCCTTCAGGTGCTTCACAGGAATTTTTTGAATGTTTTAAACAAAAATGAACATTTAACTTTTTTTCACAAAAAAAATTAATTCAGGTTCAATTTTTTTAATTTACCAAGGGTATCAGGAGAAATTGGACTGGAAAAGTTATTGTGCAATTTGTTCTGAGTACGCCGATACCTGATATGTGGGGGGGAACCACTGTTTGGGCGCATGGCAGAGCTCGGAAGGGAAGGAGCGCCGTTTGACTTTTTCACTGCAAAATTGGCTGGAATTCAGATTGGATGACATGTCACGTTTGGAGAGCTCCTGATGTGCCTAAACAGTGGAAACCCCCCACAAGTGACCCCATTTTGGAAACTAGACCCCCCAAGGAACTTATCTAGATATGTAGTGAGCACTTTGAACCCTCAAGGGCTTCACAGAAGTTTATAACATACAGCCGTACAATTAAAAAAATCATATTTTTTCCACAAAAATGATTTTTTCACCCCCAATTTTTATTTTCCCAAGAGTAACAGGACCCAAAAGTTATTGTGCAATTTGTCCTGAGTACGCTGATACCCCATATATGGGTGTAAACCACTATTTGGGCACATGGCAGAGCTCGGAAGGGAAGCAGTGCCATTTAACTTTTTTGGCTGGAATTGAGATTGGACGCCATGTCGCGTTTGGAAAGCCCCTGATGTGCCAAAACAGTGGAAACCCCCCAATTCTAACTCCAACCCTAACCCTAGCCCTAGCCCTAACCCTAATGGGGAAATGGAAATAAATACATTTTTTTAATTTTATTATTTTTCCCTAACTAAGGGGGTGATAAAGGGGGTTTGATTTACTATTTATGGCAGGTTTTTATGTTTGGCAGCTGTCGCACGCTAAAAGACGCCTTTTATTGTAAAAATAGTTTATGCATCACCACATTTTGAGAGCTATAATATTTCCGTATTTTGGCCCACAGAGTCATGTGAGGTCTTATTTTTTGCGGGACAAGTTGACGTTTTTACTGGTACCATTTTCGGGCATGTGACATTTTTTAATCGCTTTTTATTCTGATTTTTGGGATGCAGAATGAATAGAAACCAGCGTTTCATGAATTTCTTTTGGGGGGTGCGTTTACACTGTTCCGCGTGCGGTAAAATTGATAAAGGGGTTTTATTCTTCGGGTCAGTACGGGTCGCTGCTGCAGGCTTCTTCATGCCTGCGCTCTGCGAGCAGTGAGGAAGCCAGCTCCCTGCAGGCCCCTGAAGGTCCCTGTCGCCATACTGGATCCGGGGACCTGCAGGGAGGGAGGCCCCCACAGCAGCGCTGCACATCGCGCTGCTGTTGGGGTCTCAGGGAAGCACGAAGGGAGCCCCCTCCCTGCCGATGCTTTCTTTAACCCCCAGTACACCGCGATCATGTTTGATTGTGGTGTGCCAGGGGTTAATGTGTCGGGGGCGGTCCGTGACCTCCCCTGACATAGTGCCGGGTGTCAGCTGTGATAATCAGCTGACACCCGGCCGCGATCGGCTACGCTCCCCCCGTGAGCGCAGCTGATCTCACTAGACGTACTATTCCATCCTTGGGACTTAGGTCCCAGGTCACATGGACGGAAAAGTGCGTCTAATGTAGGAAAGGGGTTAATGCCTCTGGCCCGAGGAAGGCGCCATGCGGCCACAGGCATTCATTCTATAATTTTTTTTGTTTTTATTTTTTCCCCAAAGAGCACCCGCCTTCGGGGAGACAATAGGTAACGCCTTAGGTGGATGCCTATGCCTCATACTAGCCCTGTTTGGGAACATGAACACACTCCATATATATATCACATTGGATCACTAGGAACATGTACAGTATGCACTGAGTATGTATCACATTATATTTTTGGGGACAGAGATATAAAGAAGTATTTATCACATTGAATCACTGGCTATATAAAAACAGTAACACATCAGTAACTTTGAGATCTGACATTGGCAGATAATGCCGCTAATGAGGGACTTGGCACAGGCAAGGGAAGGAGGCAAACAATTAGAGCAAAAAATTATGATGACAACAACACTGGCCTTCACAACCAACCAAAGATGTTTGGTTACGACAATGAAAGAACGGGAACCTCAGTCATGCTGGTGGGAATGGCAAGCTACATGCTGCAATGCTTGTGGGAGGAAAGCAAACATGAAGCAAAGTGGTGACTATTGGATACCGTAGCATTGCTTTTAGACTCTCAAGCGTAAGCCACATGCATACTGCCATCTATTATAATAATATTATTACAATAATCTTAATAATAATCATTATTCATGCCAGAACCAAGGAGATGCCTCCCTTCCATGTGGGTATGAGTCATTTTTTACTTTGTATGCCAACAAGCCTATAACAAAAATAGTGCACAATATGCAATTATCTTAAGCTGTATTGCGGCCATGGCTAGGCCAAGCAAATTAAGCCCAGCCAAGGCGCACATGGATTTGTGAACCCACTGTACCACAGGTCCAGGCCTACTCAGGAAGGGACGTAACTAAGCAGATAACTTGGTGTTCACTGTGGCAGTGAGGTCAGGCTTGTGCAGCAGGTAGAAGCAAGGTACAACTTCTGAGCAGAACCTGGTACTGTAGCTGCTGACCCCAGGGGTCAGGTATGCTGACACTAATTTACCAGTTTGTTCAGACATGCTGGTCTAGGATTCAGGATCAGAATTAGGCCTCTCATGGACCGGGAGTAATGTTCATGCACTAGCCGCACTGGGACCAGGGGACTTCGGGAACAATACTGGCCGCACCAGTATCGGGAGACAATGTTCAGGCACTGACCTCTCCAGAATCAGGAGACGAGGTTCAAGCACTGGCCTCTTTGGGACCAGAGGATAAGGTTCAGGTTCTGGCCACACCGGGACCAGGGGAAAATGTTCAGGCTCGGGCCACACCGGGACCAGATGACCTCACAACTCACAAGCAGTACACTTTACTAACTAATGATTCACTATGTTGTTTGGCGAATCCCTAGGGGAGAGGGAGTTTTTTTTACAAGATATCTCCCAACTTTTGGCTGAGAGCCATCTTACCACTTATGCTAAATGCCTCTCAGCTGCACGCTGAGAACATTTAGCATAATGCGTGCTGCCCCTTTAAGAACTGGGAAGCACGGGTACCTGCGTACAAGGCGTGCCATCGGACTGCAACATGCACACACAGACCAGGGAGTGACAGGGAAGCAGAACAGGGGGAAGGGGACACCATGCAGGGACGCCGGCAGCAGCGTTACAAGTTGCACACAGTTCCTGATGTTACAAGTTAAAATTAGCCCAAGTATCACCTCAATCTCAGCAATTGTACAATAGACTTATGTGGTTCCACTCTGAAAACATGCTTTAGAAGTCTACAGTCCACTGAGTTTATTCTTTTTTAGTATAGGCCATCTCCAGTTTTTTTGATGAAACACAATACACAAAGTACAAATTTTACCCTCTCCTCATGAGGTAATGTTTGGTTTATCCTTGTATTTCCAGTGAGTAATGTGACCAGACAGGGCTGCCACTAGGAATTTTGGGGGCCCCATACTGGCAAACTTTTTTGGGCCCCCTTGAAACTCTGCCCAGGCTCCATCCCAGCCCTGCCTCCACTTCTCAAACTGTCCACAGTCCCACCGCTCTCTCTTGGAAAAACTCCACTTCTCACCAATCACACATTAACAGTTCCCATCACCAGATAAAATACATAACAAGAAGCATTTGTTTTGGCCAAAGGATTTTTTAACTCCACACCACGACCAATGTTATTTATCAAGCTGATAAAACTTTATTGGCATTGAACCAGGGTCAGGAAGCGGCAGAGTTATATTGTCAGAAATTCCGAAAGTGGGCGGTCCTTACTAAATGGAACGATGATGCCCTAGCGGCTCTTTTTCGGAAAAGTCTGGCAGAGACCGTAAAAGATGTTATGGTGGGATTTCCTGTCCCCTCTGGTGTCAAACGACTTTGTCATTTGCCATGCAAATTGACGGACGTTTACGTTAACGTAAAACTATGCGGTGAGGCGGTGTTGCCTTTCGAACAAACTTCGGAGCCCATGCAGTGTGATAGGGTTTTTTCTAGGGCTCAACGTCAAGAATTTAGAAGGCGTAATAAGTTGTGCTTCTTTTGTGGGGACACCTCTCAAACTATTTCTGTCTGCCCTAAGCAAGAAAAACGTTTTGCTCACGCTTTTGTTTTGGGCAATGTACAGTCTAAATTCCTTCTGTCGGTTTCCTTGATCCCCTTATCTTCATTTTCTGCTAAGGCTTTTGTTGATTCAGGAGCAGCCCTGAACCTATAGAATCATAGAATCGTAGAGTTGGAAGGGACCTCCTGGGCCATCTGGTCCAACCCCCTGCTCAAAGCAGGATTCGCTAAATCATCCCAGTCAGATGTCTGTCCAGCCTCTGTTTGAAGACTTCCATTGAAGGAGAACTCACCACTTCTCGTGGCAGCTTGTTCACCTCATTGATCACTCTAACTGTCAAAAAGTTTTTTCTAATATCTAATCTGTGTCTCCTCCCATTCAGTTTCATCCCATTGCTTCTAGTCTTTCCTTGTGCAAATGAGAATAAAGTTGATCCTTCTACAATGTGACAGCCCTTTAGATATTTGTAGACAGCTATTATGTCTCCTCTCAGTCTTCTCTTTTGCAAACTAAACATTCCCAAATCCTGCAACCTTTCCTCATAAGACAGGGTTTGCAGACCGGTCACCATTCTGGTCGCTCTTTTCTAAACTTGCTCCAGTTTGTTGATGTCTTTTTTTAAAATGTGGTGCCCAAAACTGGACACAATATTCCAGATGAGATCTGACCAAAGAGAAGTAGAGGGAAATAATAACTTCACGTGATCTAGACTGTATGCTTCTGTTAATACATCCTAGAATTGCATTTGCCTTTTTTGCTGCTGCATCACACTGTTGACTCATATTCAGTCTGTGATCTATTAGTATACCCAAGTCTTTTTCACCTGATGGATTTTGACTTTGCCAAATGTTGTGGTTTTCCCATGGTACCCCTGCGGACTCCTATTCCTTTAAGGGGTATTGATGCTACCCCTTTGGCGGAGAATAAACCCCAGTTTTGGACCCAGGTGATAATGCGGGTAGCCCCGGACCACCAAGAGAATTGTAAATTTTTGGTGCAGCATAATTTACATGACATTATTGTACTGGGTTTTCCATGGTTGCAGACCCATAATCCTGTTCTGGATTGGAAATCTGTGTCTGTGGTTAGTTGGGGTTGTCAATGTATTCTTAGTGACTATTTGGCTGATTTCTCTGATGTATTCAGTGAGAGTAAGTCTGCGTCCTTGCCTCCTCATAGGAGTTATGATTGCGCAATCGAGTTAGTGCCCGGTTGTAAATTTCCTAAGGGTCGGCTCTTCAATTTATCTGTACCTGAACATAATGCTATGCGATCTTATATCAAAGAGTCATTGGAGAAGGGTCATATCAGACCGTCCTCTTCACCTTTAGGTGCCGGCTTTTTCTTTGTGCCAAGAAAGATGGCTCATTGAGGCCACGTATTGTCTATCGTCTCCTTAATAAAATCACTGTTAAATATCAGTATCCATATCAGTATCTGAATGTAATCATGATGTGGGGAATTGGGAATTGTTGGCTATGAAGTGGACGTTTGAAGAGTGGAGACATTGGTTGGAGGGGGCCAGACATCAAGTTGTGGTCCTCACCGACCACAAGAACTTGATCTATCTCAAATAAGACAAGCGATTTGAATCCTAGACAGGCTAGGTGGGCCTTGTTTTTCACGCGTATTAATTTTGTGGTATCCTTTCTTCAGGGCACTAAGAATATTAAGGCGGATACCCTCTCTAGTAGTTTCTTTGCGGATTCTCTTGATGTGACTGAGCATACTACCATTCTAAATGAGGGTGTGGTTCTTTCTGCTATTTCACCTGATTTGAGACTTGCCCTGGAGGAATTTCAGGAGGACAAACCTGGTCGATGCCCTATGGGGAAGTTGTATATCCCCGACCAGTGGAGGAGAAGAGTAATGTCTGAAATTTTTTGCTCCGCGTTAGCTGGTCATCCTAGTATTTTTGGTACCAGAGATTTGGTGAGTCGGTCTTTTTGGTGGCTTGCTTTATCTCGTGATGTCAAGAATTTTGTGCAGTCATGTGGGACTTGTTTTCAGTCCAAACCATGTTCTAGTGGATTGTTAGTGCCACTGCCGGTGCCCAGGAGGCCATGGACCCATATCTCAATGGATTTTATATCCGACCTTCCTGTCTCTGAGAATGACTGTTATCTGGGTGATATGTGATAGATTTTCCAAGATGGTCCATCTTGTACCAATGCCAAAGTTGCCATCCTCTTCTGAGTTGGTGCCCTTGTTTTTACAGCAGGTGGTTCGTTTGCACGGTATTCCGGAGAACATTGTGTCTGACAGAGGAGTCCAGTTTGTTTCCAAATTTTGGAAAGCTTTTTGTTCTAAACTGGAAATTCAGTTGTCCTTCTCTTCTGCGTTTCACCCTCTGCCCAATGGGCAGACAGAGAGCAAACCAGACTTTGGAAACCTATTTGAGATGTTTTGTGTCTGCTGATCAGGATGACTGGGTCTCTTTTTTGCCCTTGGCTGAATTTTCTCGTCTGGCTAGATGGGGACTCCAGTACTTGGTCAAGTGGAAAGGCTATGTTCAGAAGGATAATTCTTGGGTGGTTACTTCTGACATTCATGCCGAGAGATTGGTTCGCGCCTTTCACCGGGCCCATCCTGATCGGCCTGGTGGCTTGGGTGAGGGTTTGGTGACCCCTCCTCAAGGGGGGGCTACTGTTGTGAACACTTTTAGCCTGGCTTCTGAGTTTGGGCTCCCTCTGGTGGTTGCTGCTGGTAATGGAACTGGTCTGGCTGACAGAAATCAATCACCTGAGGAGGATGATTGGAGGTCAGGTGTTACAGACTGGAGAGATTTAAGTGAGCAACCTTCCCTCAGTTGTTGCCAGTGATTTGGTTTTCTTCCTGAGCATTTTGGAAGTCTGCTAGCCTCCTGCTTTGTCTTGCATCTTTCAGGTAAGTTATTTGTCTGCTTGAATCTTTTTCCATTTGATTCATTTTTTGCTTTTCTCTGATTTTTGCTCTGCTGGTGTGAGTTCAGCCTTGTTCCCTGCCGGGAGCTGTGCTGGACTCTGTTCCATATGCCACAGCTCATGTCAGTCTTTTCAGTATTTCTAATCCCCTGTTATATCAGTATCTTTTGTTTTGCATCCAGTTCACACCAGAGTTCTGATTTAGTGGGGGAGAGGTCGTGTGGCCTCAGTATTTTTGCATATCAGACGTGTTGGATTTTTTCTTAGGGTTTTTTGCGTGATTGCAGACAGTATCCTTTCCTGTCCTAGACAGTTTGGACCCCATCATTTGTTTACTCTATTTTCTGCCAGTGTTTTGTGCCTCATCTTGTCTCACCGGCATTATATATGTTTGGGGGCTATCTATTCCTTTGGGGTTCTACTCCGGGGCAGTTTAGCTTTCCCTTTTCTCTCTTTAGGCTTAGTTATTTCTTTGGCTGTGCTGAGGCGTCTAGGGCATCATAGGTAAGTCCCACGGCTAATTCTAGTTGTGTTGTCCGTTTAGGGGTCTGCAATCCACTAAGTTACCAACCTCTCTGGTTATCTGGTTGCCTAGCCTATTCCCCTGCTATCCTCCTCAGTTAATCATAACAGGACAAATACTACCGCACCATGACCAGACACCGTATTACCACCACAGTGACCGAGTAATATCACATACAAGGAACAAATACTGCCACACCATGTCCAGACCACATATTACCACCACAGTGACCAAATAATATCACATATAAGGGAGAAATACCACCGCACCATGTCCAGATCACATATTACCACCACATGGTGACCAATAATACCATATACAAGGAACAAATACCACCACACCATGACCAGACCACATATTACCACCACATAGTGACCAAATTATAGCACAAACAAGAAACAAATACAGCCACACCATGGACGGACAACATATTACCTCCACATAGGGACTGAGTACTACAATACTGATCATTAATAAAAAAACATGAATATCACCATAAGTGCCATTATACACAGGAGATCTGTACTTAGTATGCACTGCCTGTGTACAGGTAATACAGTGATCACCAGTGACATTCACAGGAGCTCTGTATATATTGTACACTTTATACAGTGATAAAAGACTTTATACACAGGAGCTCTGAATATAGTGGCAGTGTAAAGGTAATACAGTGATCATTGGTGTCATTGTACACAGGACCGCTGTATATAGTATACAGTGTATAGTGTCAGTGTACAGGTAACACACTGCCTCACCAGTGACGTCTCTATGTGAAGTCCTTCATCTTCGCTTTTCATCTTCATCCAGCGCAGACCTTCATCACTTCTTCCAGCCAGGGCTTGACTCTGCAGGAAAGAACACAGTTATCTAGCGCACTGCTTGCAGAACACATTACTTAATTTTTTCCCCAACTTCTAAACTACAGCAGATGAAGACAAAAAGGCGACATAGTGTCACTCTGCACAGTAACAGAACCGCCTCCCCCATTTAAAATAGTATCCTCAAAAAAAAAAATAAACACAATACTGCAGTAATAATATCCCTTAGCCCCTGTGGTAATAATATCCCCATCCCGGCCACCGTGTGTCTCATTCCTGGCTCCAGCCATATGTCCTCCCATCCTGGCCTCATATGTTGTTCCTTCCTGCCCTTGTGAATATCCATTCTGCCCCATGTGATGTCCCATCCTGGCCCATATGATCTCCCCATCCTGCTCCATCTGTCCCATGATCGTGCCCCATCTGACCTATGATCCTGCCCCATCTGTCCAATGATCCTACCCCATCTGTCCAATGATCCTACCCCATGTGTCCCATGCTCCTGATCCATCTGTCCCATGATCCTGCCCCATCTGTCTCCATCATATCCATCCTGGCCCATAATCCTGCCCCATGTGTATCCATTCTGCCTCATGTCTCCATCCTGCCCCATGTGTCTCCATCCTGCCCCATCTGTCTCCATCCTGCTCCATTGATACTGCATCATCTGTCTCCATCCTGCCCCATATTCCTGCCCCATCTGTCTCCATCCTGTCCCGTGTCTCCATCCTGCCCATTTTCCCCATGATCATGCCCCATCTGTCATGATCCTGCCTCCTCTTTCGCATGATCCTGTCCAATCTGCCCATGATCCTGCCCCATCTGTCTCCATCGTATCCATCCTGCCCCATGATCCTGCACCATATATCTCCATCCTGCCCCATGATCCTGCCCCATCTGTCTCCATCCTGCCCCATGTCTCCATCCTGCTGCTTTGTCTCCATCCTGCCTATTTGCCCCATGATCCTGCCCCATCTGTCCTATGATCCTGCCCCATCTTTCCCATGATCCTTCCCCATCTGCCCCATGATTCTGTCTCATCTGTCTCCATCGTATCCATCCTGCCCCATGATCCTGCCCCATGTGTCTCCATCTTGCCCCATGATCCTGCCCCATCTGTCTCCATCCTGCCCATTTCTCCATCCTGCCCCCTGTGTCTCCATCCTTCCCCCTGTATCTCCCATCCTGCCCCCTGTGTCTCCATTCTTCCCCGTGTCTCAATCCTGCTCCGTGTCTACATCCTGCCCCGTGTCTACATCCTGCCCCGTGTCTACATCCTGCCCCGTGTCTACATCCTGCCCCGTGTCTACATCCTGCCCCGTGTCTCCATTCTGCCCCGTGTCTCCATTCTGCCCCGTGTCTCCATCCTGCACTGTGTCTCCATTCTGCCACATGTCTCCATTCTGCCACGTGTCTCCATTCTGCCACGTGTCTCCATTCTGCCACGTGTCTCCATTCTGCCCCATGTCTCCATTCTGCCCATGGCAGGATGGAGGCACATGTTCCATGTGTCTCCATTCTGCCATTAAAACATATTGCGGCTTGCTGCTTTCAATAGAGAAAAACCTTTCTCCTTACCTGGCCGTGTTCCTGCGGCGATGCTCTCTCCAAGAATTTCAAGAGTGGACTCGCCGGCGAATGACAATGACGTCATACGCCGGCAACGTGCGCGCTGATGTCAGCTGCCAGCCTCCGGTTGGCTGGCAGCTTTTAACTATTGCCTTGTAGACCCCCAATATCAACAATTACAAACCTGTATGTGCTGTTATTCAAAGCCAACAGCACTACAAAAACGTATTGTTTGTAATTGTAATACTAGGACCCTGAATTTGGCAACTTCTTGACACAAATGTTTCCCATCAAGAGCACCTATGCAGTTGGGTAATTTGGCATTTGAGCCAAAGTCCATGGGCTATCTGCTCCCAATCTTGTTGGCTTAACTCCGGCATAACTGATGGTTACAGTCAGTTCCAGAATTTTCTTTTAAATGTCTTTATCTACGATATTTTACTAAATTAATGCAGTTCAAAATATTTTGTCTTACTTCAGGAAACAACTATATATATAGGCGTTTAATACATTGCCTTGCTTGCCTCTAACTCGGCTTTGGAAACAAATGACTTCTTTTGCAGTAGACATGCTAAATGGTGTAATATGAGTATATGTTGGACATGAAACAAGTGGTGTAATTATAGCAGCTTATTTCTATGCTCATAAAGGATGCTGGATGGAAGCCGTATGTGCTAGACGTCTTTATTCAGATCAAAGATTTGATGAAATGCTCCTATTATGAATCCGAAATGCAGGAAGAATGGGGTGGTGACATGTGATCCTCCCCTGTGCCTGACCCCGATGTTCCTCCAGCTTTTAATATCCCAATATACAGTTGGTATAAAAGCTTGCAAACAAAAGGATGTCAGGGAGACTCACAACCTACAACCATGGGAAATAAGCAAACAATATTCACTCCTGAACAGCTAGATACTTATCAAGTAAGTGTCAAGAAATAGTCGTACTTATTCAAATGACAATCCTCAAATGATATATTTGTATAGGGTTAATTGTAATTTCATTTTATTTCTACCCATTGCATGGATATTTTAACCGATGTCACCCTGCTCTGATTTGGGTCTGTAGGATAGTATTGGAGAACTTGTTTGAAAACTTGCATTTATCGTGTAGAGTAAAAACAGAAAGACGTTAGTTGCTGTTATATTAGCAATCACAATATACTGTTAAATGATGATGTCTAAGATTCCCTGGATGTATAAGGGAATATGTGTGTGGAGAAGTATTGATTTTATTGCTCTTTTTTGATTTTGACTTTCTCTTTAATTTTCGGTTTCCAAACTATTGTCTTTAAATAATTTTTACGACTTGTATTGACTTTCATTTTTTTTCGTAAGCAAAATGCACCATTATTTATAAGAGGCAATCACTTACAACGTTAAATCTTTATTGTACTTGTCAACTGTATGCTCAATTAATATTCATCAGCAGCACTAATATATGTTTTCTATAATAATATTTGGTGATACTTTAAAGAGACAATGTTATATTAGTCAAGAAAATATTGACCTGGTTTTGGTGTGATACAAATGTGCACTGCAGATGATATCAATACAGCTATAACAACCTAATGTTTACTTTAATAAAAAGAGGCAAAAGGTCTTGCTCAACAACAACAGGCCAAAACTTACTTCTAATGATATTATTTGTTAAAATAATTCCCAAGTAGAAGAAAGTGAACTATTGGTTGTCTGTTTCATTGCCATGCAGTACAATGTATATCACACGTGTGCGATTTCTTAGATACCGTAATTACCGTATCTGTTTTACTTTTTTCCTTACTTCATCCGTAGTCTATGCTATATATGCTATATATAAAGGACTCCTTTATTCTAGCTGCTGCTCATAAACTTTTTTTGAGTTTCCATATATTAGATATTTCTGCAATAGTGGGCTATGTACCAATAGTATTACAGTATGAATAATACAGACCCTAAGTACAAGGCCATTGTGCTATGCAGTTAGAGACACATAATATATCAGATCTGTCAGCATCCATTCTAACTTTAACGCTATCCTTGTAGCAACAGCATGTTTGACATTTTTGTTTGATAGTTTTTAATAATGCTCACCAGTAAAAAAAAGACCTTGATAGTTACTGATATAGAAACGTTTCCTGTTGTGTTACAGCAGACATTTTTGTAAAGCATGAAGTGCGGCCATGTTGGCGGTCACATTTCAATTAGTGTCTGAGAAACTAGTGCTAACAAGTAATTAACCAGGCTGACAAAGTGACAATGTACCAATACGTTACACCTATACTGAGACTGTTTTCCGAGCTTTTCTTTGTTTGGCATGGAATATGCAATTAGTTTAGAACAGCAGGCAATAGAAACCATGCTGTTTTTTACTGTTACTGTCTCACCCTCTCTATTTAATTGAGAGGGACAGCACTTGGCATCGGTGACATCCATATTAAATTTCCTTGAAAAAGCGCTTAAAAAAAAGGCAAAAAATAATGAACATATGCACAGCAATGCCAAAATGACTTGCTGTGCATATGTTCCACCTCTTGTCACTTCTTTTGCTTGCTTAAGGCTTTGAAAGCCATGAAGTGACCTAACCATTCTACCGGTGGTGTCAGCTTGGAAGCCACCACAATGCTATATATGTAATTAAAAAAATGCCAGCAGCAAGACCACCCACAAAGATGCCCAAAACAATGTCAGAAAAGACGCTTCTGGGAAAATATTCGGCTTAAAAAACGATGTGGGTTTATTGGCATCTAAAAGACGGCGTGTGCACATACACTCGGACCACTTTTAAACCCCTTTAATGAAAAATTATACTCTGCAATGCAATGTCTGTATACAAACTAATATTGTAGATTTTATATATAAAGTTTCCTAAATGTTTAGATATTATTATAGGAATTTAGAAGCGAAAATATTGCAATATAAATTGTTTTGATGTTAGTTTGTCTGATATGAAAAGCTATGTAATAACAGTTATTCCATTTTCAGGACTGTACTTTCTTTACAAGGAAGGAAATACTGAGGTAAGTCAGTAAATTCACTTTGCAGGGTACATTTTAGAAAGGCATTTTTTGACAAATGTCATTTAAGTAATAACATGCAGGGCAATATAAGTTAAGATCATTGGTTTTTCAAGAATAGCTTCTGAACTTACGGCCTTAGGGTGTGATTGTGGCACATCCACATCATCAAATGCTCCTTATGCTCTTGATCAGTGCATTTAAAAGAGGCATTCAGCAAAATAGGCTTTTCTGGAAATCTAGTAAGACAGCTCAACAAGCCATAGTTCCCCAAGGAATTAATGTAACTGGAAAAAGCAGATTTTTAAGCCAACGAAGGAGCTATTAACCCCACATCCTAATTTCTCTATGATGAAGGTGAAGACATTCGGGAGTGTATGGAGAATAGTAGGAGTGTATGGAGAATAGTAGGAGCTGATCTTGCTCCATGAGGCGATGGCCAGAATCCTGATCCTAGCTAATCAGTCACTTACATGCCGCCATCGCCGCCCCCTGTGGTATGATTGCAGGGTACTGATCAACTCCTATAGGACCCTACTAGAGTCACAGCTTATTAGGATAACACTGACCGATCAATACATTGCTATACAGAATGGGCAAAGCATTTTACAAGTGATCAAATAATCCAGTCCCCTAATGGGACTACAAAAAAGTGGAAAACATTTTTTATCAAGTTATTAAAAATATAAAAGAGAAAAATAAACGTTAAGTTATTTTTTTCATTATGTAAAAACATCTAAACAATATCAAATAAACATAACTGTTTTTCACAAAAGTAATAATACAAATTATGATGTTACATCATTTGTCTCATGCAATAAACATCATAACAATTAAAAATGCAATTTTTTTCATCACCTTGCCTTCCATGATAAGTCTTTGACGCTGCAAATTTTTTTTAAGCAAAAAAACACAGCATCTTATATTTCCAGCAAAGTGGATGGGAGTTTTAGAAATGCCATGGGCACTGTACTTCCTTTTTTACACTGCATAAACTGACAGATGCATTTTGAAATTTGCAACATGTCAATTTCTCTTGCAGGAACATTGAGTTTTATATGTAGATTTTCCCCATAGATTTGCATTCGATGCTGTATACTGTTGTTTATGCAGGTAGAAAAGACACATGCATTTTTAGTGTGTGTTCTGCTATGGAAATGCATGGAAAAAGCGTGTAATCCATACATGACTGTGAGGCTATGTGCACACGTGTGGAATTGCAGCGGAAATTTCCGTGGAAATTCCGCAACTCCCTGCCTCGGGAAATCCGCATGTGTAATTAGCTTGCAGAATTGCTAGCGTTTTCCAAGCAATCTGTAGCATCGCTTGGAAAACTGATTGACAGGTTGGTCACACTCGTCAAACATAGTGTTTCACGAGTGTGACCAACTTTTTACTATTGATGCTGCCTACGCGACATCAGTAGTAAAAGATAGGATGTAAAAAAATAATAATAAAAAAAATATATACTGTTATTCTCACCTTCCGACGGCGCCCGATCTGCTCTGCGACACTCCCTGCATCTTCCGGTCCCAGTAATGCTTTGCGCGAAGGACCTGCGATGACGTCATGCTCGCGAGAGCGGGACGTCATTGCGGTCATTCGCGCAAAGCATTACTGGGACCAGAAGATGCCGGGAGCGTGGTGAGAGGCGGGAAGGACATCGGGGGCCTTCGGAAGGTGAAAATAATAATATTTTTTATTTTTATTCTATTTTTTACAGGATTATGGTACTCAGGGCCTTGAGGACAGTCTCCTCTCCTCCAGACCCTGGGTACCATCCGCACATGAAGCGCTCACTTCACGCATGGTGGGCATAGCCACATGCGTAAAATGAGCGTTTCGATGCAATCCTATGGGTGCGGAATCCCCGCGATTCCGCAAAAGGAATGAGCATGCTGCGGATTTTTCCGCTATGCGATTCCGCAGCAGAAAAATCTGCAGCATTAGCACAGCATTGCGGAATCTCATAGGATTGCATGGGATGCTTTTTTTTGCGTTTTTGCGGTGATTTAAAAAAAAAGCAGCGAAATTGCAAAAAAATGCTGCATGTGCACACAGTCTAAAAGTCAAATACCAGGAGGTATCAAAAACAAAGCACATATATAATACATCACCTACTGTATAAAACAGCAGCATCATAAAAATGCATGTAAAATACGCAATTATAAAAAGATGAGTGACCTAATGTTCCTAACAGATGTAGAAATGCTGCAAAAAATCTGCAACAGCGAAAATGC
Organism: Dendrobates tinctorius; assembly: GCF_039654945.1. Taxonomy (NCBI): domain Eukaryota; kingdom Metazoa; phylum Chordata; class Amphibia; order Anura; family Dendrobatidae; genus Dendrobates; species Dendrobates tinctorius. Next base: position 114,948,127 of record NW_027361679.1, read on the forward strand.
ACCAAAAACTTGTGAGCAGGTTGCGGGATGCAGTGACAGACAAGAGACAGAACAAGGGTTAACTATTTTACTTAATACAGGGATACTCTACGCAATGAGGTAAACAGCTAAATGAGGGAAAATAAGCAGTTCAGGTGGGAAGGGTATACTGGTGGAAGGAACAACGTATGCAGTAGAAAAAATTTGGGTAGGGCTCACTTATCCATTCAGTCGGTTCTCAGACTGTGAGGTTGCAAGACAAGCGATGGCGTCAACAACGGCTGGCATGCGGTTAATCCGGTGAAGTCCTGCAGATAATGATGATCCGTCTTCTGGAAGCAGCAGTTAGGCCGGAGTCACACTGGCGAGGAATACGGGAGAGTGAGAGGCGCAAAAAGCACTCATTAGACACGGACCAATGATTCTCTATGGGGTCCCTCGCACCAGCCGTATATTTCTCATCTGTATTCTACGCTCCGTGCCACTCGCAGCATGCTGCGATTGTCAGCGTACTACGCCCGTAGTACGCCAATGCAAGTCTATGGGTGCGCAAAAAATACGGATTGCACACGGACCACACATGTGACTTGCGAGAAATACGCACCCGGTGTCTTTTAGCAAAGCCAGCAATTCAGTGCACGATACAGTAAACTCACACTGACAGTTTTCATAAAGAAATGAAAGAATAGATATAGACACATAGAATACATATATATATATATATATATATATAAATATATATATATATATATGCATTCTATGTGTCTATATCTATTCTTTCATTTCTTTATTAAAACTGTCATAGGGCTCCATTATATGTCCATTTTGCAAGCTGCGAGAAAATCTCGTCATACGGATGCCATACGGATTGCATACGGATGCTTACATGCGCAAAATACGCGACCACACCTTGATTACGGATGACATACGGAGCACTATTTAGGGGTCTGTCATCCGTATTACGCATGTAAAATACTGACCGTATTTTGCGCAGGTTAGTGTGACTCCAGCCTAAGTCACTGATATCTTCCGCTGAGCTCCTAGTCCATATATGGGTGCGTTAGAGAGGGTACGAGTCAAAGCACTGCTTGAGCCCAATGTGGCTTGGTAAATATGGAGTTGAAGACCAGAGCACAGAAAGCCGTCACACACCCGGTCGTTCTCTGGCAGCACATGCGCGGTACTCACGGGCTTGAAGTGTTCTGCAACTTGCTCTGTGGAGGCCAGCGGGCACGCTGTATGTCTCTGGACACAGTCTCTGCAGGTGGTAGTGGGGATGCTCGGGCGCAGGCCTGTGTTGCTGCAGTGCTCGAGGGCTGGAGCACTCACTTCCCTCTGCTATGCTCTGTCAGTTCCCACCAAGTCTGACTGCTTCCGTGCGCGCTGTGACTTTTTTTTAGCTTAGCCACACCCCCTGCTCCCAGATGCAAATGTAGGCCCGGACAACAGAGGAGACATCCCTGACAGTTCCGGACCAGGCGCAAAGCAGGTACCTTCTACCCGGTCCTTCTTCTTACAAGCTCATCATGGAAATGTAGTCTAAAGTCACACAAAGCTATTAGAAAAAAGACAGATTTTATAAGGCTTAGCAAAATATAATAAAAAATTATAAATTTTCTACAGCTGTAATACAGCTGACCAGCAAAATAAGAGCAACATGTAATATTTAGCCTGCAATAAATTTTATAGAAACAAATCTCAATAAATTACCCCTAAAAGTTATCAGATATCCAGTGTGGGAGGGTTCAATGCCACTTTACAACAATTTTTGAGAAGTTTTTCAATAGATTTTCTGTTTCATTGAATTGTGGCATTAAGAAATAGAACTTGTCCAGCAATCAAACCTGCTATTATGGTGGAACAATAAAAAGTTATGGCTACGAAGGTGAAGATGAAATAGTGAAAAAGTTGCTGATAAAGCAAGGTTATGAAATTCACCTACTCATACTAAACTATAGTTCAAATTATAGTGATAACAAGAATTCATACTTTTCATTCAAAGACTGATTAAAAAACATCATAAAAAAAATCACTAAATGGACAATAAATTGCATGTCTGTATTTGTATGTCCATGCTCAATCATCACAGTCCTTTTGTTATGAACAATTACACAAAACTTCTAATGTCTACAGTTAATAATATCTTGCAACTCACCTGTCTGGCTCCTAATATCTGGCCCTCCATACCCTCTGGCCTCTTCTTTCCATCTTCCCCATTGCACAACTTCTTCTTCAGCCTTCTCACAAGGGCACCCTCTGACAGCCAATGGCTTTAGTGAAGAGCAAGTATGCTCGTTACTTGAGATTTTTGAGCATGCTCGGGTGTCCTCTGAGTATTTTGGGCTTGCTCGGAAATTCAGTTTGAGTCCCCGCAACTGCATGATTTGCGGTTGATAGACAGCCTGAATACATGTGGGGATTTCCTAACAAACAGGCAATCCCTACATGTATTCAGGCTGTCTAGCAGCTGCAAATCATGCAGATGCGGGGACTCAAACTGAATTTCCGAGCACGCCCAAAATACTCGGAGGATACCCAAGCATGCTCGGAAATCTCAAGTAACGAGCATGCTCACCCATCACTAAATGGCTCCACTTCCCGCAATGCAAAAGAATGGTGCCTTAGAGTTACCATGCCTGCGGTGGTGCCTAAGAAAGGCCCCATATCTGCCATGTATAAGTGTTTATTAAACCTTGTAGAGGAGAACACTGACAAGATGGCAATAATACACTGCACTTCGCAAGTAGCAGATGGGTGATCAAATAATGGCAAGTTGAACACTTATGGGACTAATAAATACTGTAAAAATAATTTACAAATGTGTTTAAAAAAAGTATAAAGTGTGAAAAAAATCCACATTTCTTTTTTAATTAAATATGCTTAATTATTGTAAAAATTACAAAATTTATTTTATTGTACAAAGGTAGTATTTGCTATCACTGTAATAAAAGTTCATCTTTAAGTATTCCAAAAAAGTTTTAAAAAAAGGAAAATTTCATATAGCTGAAATTGTACTCCCCAGGTAGAGTTAAAGGGAATCTGTCACCCTTTTTTTCGCCTATCAGCTGCCGGCACCGCCATCAGGGGCTTATCTACAGCATTCTGTAGATAAGCCCCCGATGTAACCTGAAAGAGAAGAAAAAGAAGTTAGATTATACTCACCCGGGGGCGGTCCGGTGTGATGGGTGTCACGGTCCGGTCTGGCGCCTCCCATGGTTATATGATGCCGTCCTCTTTCCTTCCTGTCGTGGCTCCGGCGCAGGCGCACTGCTCTTCCCTGTTGAGGGCCGAGCAGAATACTGCAGTGCGCAGGCGCCCGACCTCTCCGCAGCCCCCATAATCCGGCCAGGTCCAGCCGCAGCTACAGCCTCCGTAATGCGGCTATCGATGCCGTACATACCGGGAGTGGCCTGGTTACCACAGTACTCAGGGGAGTCACACATCCTGAGTGATTTCAAGTAGAGACTATGTAGCTTGTTTAAAGTATACCCCCTTTCTGAGAGTCAAAAAGTCAGCATCCTCACTGGCCCGTTAACCGGTGCGGCCCAGAGGAATGCAAAGTCCTGGCTGGATACTAATAAAAGAACTGTCAAAAAAATCTTGGCCAGGCTGAAGGACACCTTTGACATCTGCACTGGAGCCAGAGATAAAAATGAGATTCTTTGAGTGCAAACAAAGGGTACAGGACAGTATACAGGACTATGCTCTTAACCTTCAGGAAGCGCTATGGGCTGATTCAGACATTACTCGCAACCCAGATCAACACCTTGCCATCTTTTCCAGTAATGGTCAGCCTTTGCCTCAGGTGGGGTATAAAGAGGTGACCATTAAGATTGGCTGAGTAGAATTGCAGTCGCAAGGTTTGATTATAGCTGATATCGACAAACGAGAATGCCATCCTATGATTTCTTTAGGCAACAATGTAATATAAAATTGTCTTGGGGAAATTATTGTTTTGTTGCAATAGGTAGCCGAGACCGCCAGTTCCAGTCAGCAGCGAGTCCTGCAAAAGGAGATCAGAGCACTGATGCAGAGACAACAGGTAGAGCTGTCTGGTGGAGAAGTCGGCAGTGTCAGAGTGAGTGATCCATTCCCCATTGCAGTACCCCCAAGGAGTGAAATGTTAATTTGGTGTCAGACAGCAGTAGGCCTCAGGGGTCAAGATTACCAGGCCCTGGTAGAACCAATGTACTCTGATAGTAGGCCCATTGTCCTGACAGCCAGGGGGGTAGTCGATGTCCGTAAGGGGAGAGTACCGATACGCATCCTGAATTGTGGGGAAAGAGAGGTCCATTTACCCCAATATGCCACCCTTGCTAAGCTGTTCATTGTAAGTAACAATGCAATAGAGGCAGCAGAACCCTTGCTTCTGTCCGACCAGGTGGAGGATAATGGCTCTGAGGGGCAGCTGGACGATTGGTGTCACCAGCTACACGTAGGTGGCTCGAGAGTATGAGTGAGTCTTCAGCAAACATCCTCTAGAATTTGGACAGGCAAAAGGGGTCCAACACCATATTCCCACTGGAGATCATCTGCGCACTAAAGAGAGGTACCGGCTTGTATCCCCAGCACACTATCAACGTGCCAAGGTTATGTTACGGGAGATGAAGGAGGTTGGGGTAATCAGAGATAGTTGTAGCCCCTGGACAGCTCCATTAGTCCTCGTTAAAAAGAAAGATGGTACCACGAGAATGTGTGTTGACTATAGGCGGATTAACAAGATTACATATAAAGACGCCTACCTGCTACGTAGAATCGAGGATTCATTGGCTGCATTGAGAACCACTATTTCTCGACTTTAGATCTCACCAGTGGGTATTGGCAGGTTCCCGTGGCGGAAGCAGACAGAGAGAAGACAGCGTTTACAACACGAATGGGCCTCTGCGAGTTTAACTATATGCCATTTGGGCTCAGCAGTGCACTGGGGACGTTTCAACGGTTAATAGAATGCTGCCTAGGACATAAAAACTTTGAAACCATTCTGCTGTACCTGGATGACATCATCGTCTTTTCCAAAACCTATGAAGTCCACGTGAAGCACCTGGCCGAGGTGTTTTAAGCTCTGTCCAACTTTGGCTTAAAAGTAAAGCCATCCAAATGCCACCTTTTGAAACCCAAGGTGCAGTACCTAGGCCATATGGTAAGTGTGGAAGGCGTGGCACCAGACCCTGACAAAGTCACCGTTATCCGGGACTGGCACCGTTATCCGGGACTGTCAAAGACCCAGCAACATTCATGAAATATGGCAGTTCCTTGGGTTGGTGGGCTACTAACGGAGATTCATCAAGGGCTTCACCAAGATAGCCACACCTCTGCAAGACCTGGAACCACAGGATAGAAGAATCCTTCACTTGGTTGAAATTGGCTCTCACGGGAGATGAAGTCCTGGGCCTAGCCTGACTGTGACCAACCATTTATACTTTATACGGATGCCAGCAACATGAGATTAGGAGCCATGTTGTCAGAAATGCAAAAAGGCAGAGAGAGAGAGTGATTGTCTATCCCAGCAGGAAGTCCCACTGAAAGTAACCCTGACAACTACAGTTCCTTTAAGCTGGAGTTCCTTGCCATACTCTGGACGGTAACTGAACGCTTCAAGCACTACCTGGCTTCAGCGAAGTTTATCATCTACACGGACAATAATCCGCTAACCCTCCTTGAAACGGCTAAGCTGGGTGCGCTGGAGCAGCGAAGGAGGGCCCAGCTGTCCAATTACGAGTTTACCATCAAGTACCGAGCGGGGCATTAGAACGCTAATGCTGATGCGCTGTCCAGGATGCCCAATTCACTAGACGGTGGATAAGATCCAGATGAACTTGAAGAAATCAAGTTACCAGCCTTCCACCTTCCAGTTGCGGCCCAGTGCTCCCAAGGGGTGAGGAACAAGTGCTACATCGTGCAAGAGGCCATGTTAAACCCATTGCCCCACCATGAGTGGGCAGAGATGCAGGATAGCGATCCAGCAGTCCACCTAGTAGAGGAGTTGCTGACACAAGCTAACTCACACCCTTGTCTACATGCTCCACAGGAAGCGCAGCAGTTGTGGAAGGAGAAGGGCAAGCTGTTCATCTATGAGGGTAAGCTGTGTCAGAGAAACATCAACTTGTGCACTCATGAACTGGTCTGGCAGGTGGTAGTCCCGAAGTGGGATGCGCCAATAGTCTTGGAGGCGTACCACAATGGAGCAGGACATTTCGGGTGTAAGAGGTTGGAGGTCCTACTTTGTGAAAGATTCTACTGGGTTGGCATGAGGAGAGCCATTGAGAAGTGGAGCCGAGAATGTGGCCCATGCAACTTGCGTAGGAATACCGCAGCAGCCAGCGAGCCCCATTACAGTCTGTAGTCACCAAACAGCATCTTGAACTGGTAGCTTTGGATCATGTGAAGTTGACTCCGAATAGAACTGGCTACACCTACGCTCTGAGCATCGTTGACCATTACTCAAGGTAGTCGTGCCTGTCAAAGACCAAACAGCGAAGACTGCAGCCAGAGCGTTTCAAGAATACTTTTGTCGACCGCATGGTTACCCTGAACAAGTGCTCACCGACCAAGGCCCAGTCTTTGAGGCAGAAGTGTTCCAGTAATTCAGTAACCTGTATGGCTGCAAGAAAATCAGGATGACGCTGTACCATCCACAGACAAATGGCATGTGCCATAAGATGAATCAGGTGGTATTTGACCTATTAAAGACCTTGCCTCTGGAAGAGCAAAACCAATGGCCAGAGAAGTTGTCAGATCTGGTGGATTTATGCAATCATATTCCAGTAAACTCCACCAACTACACCTGGCCTACCTGATGAGGGCAAGACCTGGCAAGTTACCCATTTTCTTGAACATGGGAGTTTTAACACGTGCAGGAATGTGTAGAGAAAAGTTTGTCCCAGGCAAGACAGAGGCAGGAAAGAAATTATAATCAGCAAACCCCTGCAGTTCAATTGTCACCTTGAGATCAAATACTCGAAAGGAAGAGACGAGTTCACAAACTAGACGACCAGTGGGAGGCTGAGTCATGCACCATTTTACCTTCAGACTTTGATAACCCGAAGGTGTGCTTCATCAGTAAAGATGGAGGAAAAACCTCAACGGTAGTATCAAGAGATCATCTAAAACTGTGCCCTGACCAACTAAAGGAAAGGATTGAAGACCCAGACATTCCTAAGCCCATGGAAGAGAAAACCCATACCATTCTTGGAGATTTTCCCTGGTCTTGGACGTAGGTTAATCAAGCCATCGTAGTACCTGTCCTGACCTTTTGCCAGTCTACTGCACCTGAAGCAGCAGAGACACTCTAGACCTGTCGACTCCAGTAACAGCAGCCACATCTGCAGTGGAATGAGGAAATCTGCCCCCTGCTAGCGGTGAATCTGTCAGACCCATGCTGAGTCTAAGAAGTCGCAGACGGTTGCCCAGTTTAGCAGTAGGATACAGGCCTACCAGTAGCACACACTAGTAGATCCACAACATCAATAACAACCACACTAGACCAGCCTAGGTCATTAAAGATACCAGTACTGCGTAGATTCACCCCTAGTACAACTGGTCAGGTCCCAGCCCGGTATAAGGACTAAAATATAAATAAGTTAATAACGTGTATAATTGCAACAGTTAAGCATGAGAACCTGCAGAGTCTTACTGTAAGAACTTTTAAATATTCTTAATAAATTGTTGATGTCAGACAATTGGGCCACAGGACTATGTGTTATCAGGACCGCACTTGTATATAGTTACCAAAATGGCACAGGAAAGAACAATGGGCGATGATGCATGGACTAGTCATCACCAAGACTATTTTTGAGCTTTGGTTTTTCTAATTTTTCATTTTTGAAATCTTGTAACAGTTATGATTGTTCCTTTGTTAACATGTTATGTTTCCTCAGTCCGGGAGTATTGAATTTCACAAGGGGGAAATGTGGCACCCCGGAAGTCTGGTTTCCACTGTGGCATTGCTCCCTCACAGGGGGTGATATCATGCCTGGAAGCAAGGAGGAGTTCACTGGTCAGGTAATGTCAGCATTCAACACTTTTACTGGCTCCAGATCAGAAGGGGGAGCTCAAAACCTGGTTTTAGGGGAGCTTCCCTATGAGTTCTGGCCTGTAGGCGGGGTTAGTCAGTCAGTGTGGGGACTAGAAGAGTGAGGAGCTCATCCCCAGATGAGAGTTGCAGTCTGAGTCAGAGAAGAGTTATAGAAGAAGAGAGAAGTCTAGGAAAAGCTGGGGAATGGAGCTGTGACCAAGCATACTCCAGGAAAAAATAAAAAGAGAGGCGCAATGAGTGTTCCTGTATTAAAATCGATTTCCCTAACTAAATGAACAGGGTGCTCGCCTTAGAGGGTTGTGCCACCCTTGCACAACCACGGTGTGAACGTTAGTAGTGGGTGGGGGAGCGTGTCCTCTCACCCCAGGAGGGCACTGCGCGTGGCTGTCGGCAACCTCCGCTCTCCTGTTCGGTCCTTCTCTCACCGGCTTCCGGATATATCTTTTAGCCGGCCACAGCCGTAAGTGCGATACCAAAGGTCCTGGAGCTTCTCAGCGTCGCCGAAAAAAACACAGGCCCTCTCGCAAGCAGCTGCCCTCCAAGCTGCTCCTGCCGCTAGTCCTCAAGGAGAGGAAAATAAGTGAAAAGCTGCAGCAAAGCGGTCTATAGGACTGCTAAAGGAGAGGCAGAAACCATAAAAAAGGTTTTAAAAATTAGCCTTATTTCTTCCTCCAATACCCACAACGCGTTTCCACGGTCACTGCCGTCTTCCTCAGGTGGAATGAAGGAAGCATCCATTGTTACAGCCTTTAAAGGTAGCCCCAATTAAAACGACCCACAATCCTATGCAACTTCCCCTTAATGTTACGCATTAACCCTTACATACCCAACAAAACATTCTGAGAAAAAAAAAAGCTTGTTCACAATTCATTATACATATTACAAATTACAACATTCAACCTCATCAATATGCCATTAGTAAGTGAGACAGCAAGGGTGAGTACTTATAGGGTACATAATGGGGCGGATGCCCCTATAACACCAGAAGAGAGAAAGATGGTTCTGAAGGATTCCAAAATCACCCAGTTTTTTCGGGTGGCTCCAGGTCGTCACCCCAAGAGAAAAAGGGGAGAAGAGGGTGTAGGGGGAGTGGATGTTCTAGAAAAGGGGGATATTCAAAATCAGGAGACCGCATTGAAGAGATCAAAAGCCAGCCCCAGAAGGGATTAGATATAGTACAAGAGATATGCAATGACAGTGAACTGGGGATTTATAACCTTTCCAAATATGCTCTCACACAGGAGGAGAAATCCCTTTTGGGAAAGGGACTCTCCTTTTGCCCTACTGCAAATTTAGATACTTTTTCATTGTATTTGGATCTCAATGAATTTTTCTGGAAACTCACCATACAAAGGCATTTTATATTAAAAGAGAAAAATAAGAGTAGAACTAACATTCAGGAATTCCCTAGTGTTCATGAAGGATCAGAGCCCAATAAGAACATGTTACATGTTGATGTTAGGAACCCTAATGATAAATTTTATCCTCTTCATCATAAGGGGTCCCATATTGAGACATTTCAGCAACTTGTCTTGAAAGAAATTAGGGCAATCTCACAACCAAAAAGGAGGTGCAATCTAAGTAAGGGTGAAAGAGAAGCCATCACCTCTATTAGGGATAATGAAAATATCGTTATACGCAGTGCTGACAAGGGGGGGGATAGTTATAATGGATAGGGCATGGTATATAGAGGAAGGGAGAAGGATATTAGCAGATGACTATTTTTATGAGAAATTAAAAGATGATCCAAATATTGAAATTTTTTTGAATTATAATTCTTTGATTAAGGGAGCTTATGAGAGGGAAATCATTAACAAAAAAGAACGTAAATTTCTTGACATTGCACAATATAAAGTACCATTTCTATACTTTCTTCCAAAATTACAAAAGGAACCGATTAACCCCCCAGGCAGGCCCATTATATCAGGCATTGGGTCTATAACATGCAATCTATCTCACTTTGTAGATTTATTTTTACAGAAATATGTAAAACAGTTAAAATCCTTCCTGCGGGATTCATCACAACTTATTAGTGAGCTGAGGAATTTACCCCCAATGAAGGGATGCATCCTGATAACTTTGGATGTCACAGCCCTTTACAATAATATATTGCATGAACTAGGCCTGAGAGTGGTTAATGACTGCCTAATGAATGATACTACTATGCCAGCTGAACAAAGGGAATTTTTACTGAAAGCTATCTCTTTCATCCTGAATAATAATGTGTTTTCTTTTGAGGGGGAACTTTACTGTCAGATAAAGGGCTGCGCAATGGGGACGAGATTCGCACCAAGCTATACTAATTTGTTCATGGGTGCGGTGGAGTCCATCCTCATTGCGCAGCCTAGTCTGGATAAAGAACGGGTGGACTTCTACCGAAGGTTCATTGATGATTTGTTTATCCTGTGGAGGGGGTCGGTTGAGGAGACAAAATTGTTTGCTAATAATCTAAATATGAATGATTGGGGATTGACCTTTACGGCTACCATTTCCACTGATTCTATCCAGTATTTGGACTTATGGGTGCGGCTTGACAGCCTGGGGATGTTGTCCACTGCAACACATTTCAAACCGGTTGATGTCAACAGTTACCTGAGGTTTGACAGTGGGCACCTCCCTGGGTGGGTGAAGAATGTGCCCTATGGCCAATATTGGAGAATAAGGAAAAATTGCACTTTTGACCAGGATTTTCAAACTGAAACCAGAATTCTCAGAAAAAGGTTTTTGGAGAAAGGATATCCAAAAAATCTTTTGAAAGATGCTTATAAGAGGACGTGCAATTTTACACAAGATATATGCATAAAAAAGATGGAGGAGAAAAACAGGACACCTGGGGTTAATATGGAGAGGAATAAATGGAGTTTGATAACCACCTTCTGTCGTTCTAGATCAGTTGTGCGTAAATTGTTGGAGAAATATTGGTTCATCTTACAAGGAGATCCCCTTTTGGCCCCAATGATTCCCGGTAAACCAAGTATTATTTATAGAAAAAATAGAAGTCTAAAAAATTTGTTAGCACCAAGTAACATTGCGCGGAAGTATAAAACGTCATATGAAAATGATAATGGCAGCTGGGGCTGTTTTGCATGCAAAGTACCCAAATGCTTGTGTTGTGGGTTGATTCAGGACGGTGCAAGGAGTTTTTGTTCTGGCACCACCAATGAGACATTCCAGATCAAACATTGTCAGTCCACATATATAATTTATTTTTTGGAATGCCCTTGTGGGCTTCAATATGTGGGAAGGACTATTCAAACAGCACATGCAAGATTGAACAAGCACAGACAGAACATCCGCTCGGGTTACCAATTGCATAGTGTGTCCCGACATTTTGCAGGGAGTGACAATAAGGATCCAAGAAAGATAAGATTGACTATTATTGATCATATTAAAGAGCTTGGTGAAGAGAGGCTGAGTAACCTTAATAGAAGAGAAAGTTACTGGATGTTCAAGTTGGGCACATTATATCCAGAGGGACTTACTCTCACTATAGAAAAAGTATCCAGGTAGGGCTAAGAGTTCAGCGATTATGATTGATTTCCATTTTTTTGTTTTTTAAAGGAGAAGGAAGGGGAGAAAGGGAAAGAAAAAGAAGGGGGAAAAAAAAAAGAGAAGGAAGGAACTTTTTAAAAAAGAGTTTTTGTGGAAGGGGATTTTTTTTTTTTTTTTTTTAAGAGAGAGTAAGGCTGGTTTCACATTTGCGTTTTTTAGCGCTGGAAAAAAACGCACATGTGCGCATGCGTTTTTTCCCCTATATTTAACATGGGTGCGCATACCTGCGCGCTTGTAAGCGCATGTATGCGATTTTCATGCGCTGCTTTTTTTGGGGTGTGCGATTGGATTTTCCAGACGCAGCATGTTGCATTTTTTGGCCCTGCAAAAAAGCGCATGCGCACATATGCGCACGTTTTGCGCTAAAAATGGCCATTATAGCCTATGGATGCGCATATGTGCGCACTGGCATGCTCATGTATGCGTTTTTTTGCATATGCGTTTTTTTTTTTTAACCATGGAATTTAGGGGTTTGGGTTAGAGTTAGGGTTAGTTAAGGGGGTTTAGGGTTAGGGTTAGGGTCAGGGTCAGGGTTAGGGTTGGGTTTTGGGTCAGGGTTAGGGTTAAGTATGGTTTGGTTAAGGGTTAGGGTCAGGATTAGGGTTAAGTATGGTTTGGTTAAGGGTTAGGGTCAGGGTTAGGGTTAGGGTTAGGGTCAGGGTTAGGGTTAGGGTTAGGGTTAGGGTTATGGTTAGGGTCAGGGTTAGGGTTAAGTATGGTTTTGTTAAGGATTAGGGTCAGGGTTAGGGTCAGGATTAGGGTTAAGTATGGCTTGGTTAAGGGTTAGGGTCAGGGTTAGGGTTAGGGTTAGGGTTAGGGTCAGGGTTAGGGTTAGGGTCAGGGTTAGGGTTAGGGTCAGGGTTAGGGTTAAGTATGGTTTTGTTAAGGGTTAGGGTCAGGGTTAGGGTCAGGATTAGGGTTAAGTATGGTTTTGTTAAGGGTTATGGTCAGGGTTAGGGTTAGGGTTAGGGTTAGGGTCAGGGTTAGGGTTAGGGTTAGGGTTAGGGTCAGGGTTAGGGTCAGGGTTAGGGTTAAGTATGGTTTGGTTAAGGGTTAGGGTCAGGGTTAGGGTTAGGGTTAGGGTCAGGGTTAGGGTTAGGGTCAGGGTTAGGGTTAGGGTTAGGGTTAGGGTTAGGATTAGGGTCAGGGTTAGGGTTAGGGTTAGGGTCAGGGTTAGGGTTAGGGTTAGGGTTAGGGTTAGTTAGGGTTTAGGGTTTGGGTTAGGGTTAAGTATGATTTGGTTAAGGGTTAGGGTCAGGGTTAGGGTTAGGGTTAGGGTCAGGGTTAGGGTTAGGGTTAGGGTCAGGGTTAGGGTTAGTAAAGTCATGGTTTGGGTAGTGTGAGGGGCCACCTAAAAATGTTGTAAAAAAACGCAAACGCGGTAAAAACGCACTAAAAACGCATACAAACGCTTAAAAACGCTGCGTTTTTTTCATGCATGCTCATAAAAATGCTTGAAAAAAACGCAGCAGTTGTATGCTTTTGTATGCGTTTTTTCAATGCGTTTTTTTGCGGGAAAAACGCGCTGCAAAAAAAAGCAAGTGTGAAACTAGCCTAAGAAAGGGGCATCATTTTATGAAATATTGATGAGGTTGAATGTTGTAATTTGTAATATGTATAATGAATTGTGAACAAGTTTTTTTTTTTTTCTCAGAATGTTTTGTTGGGTATGTAAGGGTTAATGCGTAACATTAAGGGGAAGTTGCATAGGACTGTGGGTCGTTTTAATTGGGGCTACCTTTAAAGGCTGTAACAATGGATGCTTCCTTCATTCCACCTGAGGAAGACGGCTGTGACCGTGGAAACGCGTTGTGGGTATTGGAGGAAGAAATAAAGCTGATTTTTAAAACCTTTTTTATGGTTTCTGCCTCTCCTTTAGCGCTCCTATAGACCACTTTGCTGCAGCTTTTCAAGCTCACCCCAGAACAGAGCGCTAGAATCTGACTCCATAGTCCATGGCTGCATGGGTACAAAAGTCCCAGCAGCTAAAACCAGAGGGCAGAGAACTGCAGGTCCCCTGGCCCATCAGACACTCGGGGCACAGCAGCATATCAGAGCCTGGAGCTGCCACAAACGAGCGACACCAGCAACAGGCTCAAGCTGCCTGCCATATGGGCAAGTACAGGGACCGTAAGGAACAGAGGCTCGAGCATCGCTTTCAGCAGCAAGAACCTCAGAAAACAGCGCAGCAAGGAGGCCTCCAACTCCATCTGGCTTAAGGGACCATAAATTGCTTCCAGGCTGTCTGGAACACCGTTTCTATCTGTTAGCAGTACTCCGCTCTGCATTCCAAACCATCAAGTAAATGTAAAGAAAACTACAGTTCATGTGTCTGCAATTATTCATTATTCCCTCAGTCCTGCACCCCATCGTCATTATCCCTTATAAGAACTATAACTGCCCTGGGGCCTAGCTCTACCTGTGGAGAGCTGTAATAACTCTGCTGCATCACCAACGGCCCCAGCAGTCTCCTTAGGCAGCATCGGCCATCCCCTTATTGCCGATCAGGGCCACGGACTGGGTCATTGCCGCCGCAACATTCACTTAAGGACCAGCCCGGTACCGAGTACCCCACGGTCCTGTGGGGCGCACCACCTGCAGTCTAGCACCATATGTAAGACAGCGCTTACTGCTTGTGTTGGGGGACACTCGCTTGGCAACAGGATAAACATAGACAGGCAAGGTTTTTCACATAAACAGTATATTTTGGTTTATTCAAGCATCATAAGCCGGTGTAGGTCATGTTACCCATCACAGACCTATCACAGTCCTTAGCACTTCATAGTATACATCTTTGAAACGCAGTCACTAAACATGCCGGACCTCTTTGTCCAGTTACCATGGGCAACCGCACGCTGAACAGTTCATTAATGTCCGTGGAACACAACAGTGAAAATAACTTGGCACTCAACAGGCAACAAGAATTGACATTAGGTTGCAGTCTCTAAACATGCTGGACCTTACTCCATCCAGTTACCATGGTGACCGCACAGTTCATTAACTGACCCCCTGTCAGTGCACACAGTTCCCCATACTCTGGGCTACTTTCCAGGAGCTCCTGCTTCACACGCTGACTCCTGGGGGAAAGAAGCACGGGCGAAACGGGGAAGCAGTGTCTAATTTCATGCCTAACTCCACTGTGCACACTGCTTAGGTAATATGTATTTGGCGATTTATTCATCACATTTATTTTCATGTTTTGGGTCATTTTAACCTGTATACATGAGAGGCTGTGGTAGCGCTGTAGCAGCAATGGCTGCATACATTGCATGCTGTGGGTGATTAGAATCCATATATGTGTAAGGCTATGGCGGTGTAGCAGCAGCAATAGCTGATTGGTGAATAGTCATTCAATGGTGTGAATTATGTGTTAGATTCTATTCAAATTAAGGCAGCAAATTTCATTCACATCTATGCAGGTTTTTGCATGTAATTGTCTATAGCCATTTAGCCCTGTTGTATCTAATTAAATATACTAAGTATACTGTTGGGCATATTATAATATTTAGGATACTGTAGTCATTTTCTTTAAATTTTGACACATTGTATAATTGGAATTGTATCCTTTCGCTGTTTCTCCTTCCTATAAGTGTTGGTTTGAGGCAATGGTTTTATGGTTGTATGTCTGTTAATGTTTAATTAAATATTTATTTTATGAAATAAGTGACACTCTTGGTTATTGGGTCACCTGATAGTGTCATAACCTTTGTGATACATTTGTGTATTGAGAGTGTAGCCCGCTCCTTTGAAGGATAATGGGCTTGGGTATTGTGCTTACCATCTGACAGGATGATGTGGGATATTAGGGGTAGTAGTCCAGTGGCTCTGACAGGATGATGTGGGATATTAGGGGTAGTAGTCTGGTGGCTCTGGCTGATGGGATGATGTAGGATATTAGGGGTAGTAGTTCGGTGGCTCTGGCTGATGGGATGATGTGGGATATTAGGGGTAGTAGTCCGGTGGCTCTGACGGGATGATATGGGATATTAGTGGCAGTAGTCTGGTGGCTCTGGCTGATGGGATGATGTAGGATATTAGGGGTAGTAGTCCGGTGGCTCTGACGGGATGATGTGTTATATTAGTGGTAGTAATCCGGTGGCTCTGTCTGACGGGATGATATGGGAAATAAGGGGTAGTAGTCCGGTGGCTCTGACGGGATGACGTGGAATATTAGTGGTTGCAGTCGGTGGCTCTGGCTGATGGGATGATGTGGGATATTAGGGGTAGTAGTCCAGTGGCTCTGATGGAATGATGTGGGATATTAGGGGTAGTAGTCCAGTGGCTCTGATGGAATGATGTGGGATATTAGGGGTAGTAGTCCGGTGGCTCTGACGGGATGATGTGAAATATTAGTGGTAGCAGTCGGTGGCTCTGGCTGACGGGATGATGTGGGATATTAGGGGTAGTAGTCCAGTGGCTCTGACAGGATGATGTGGGATATTAGGGGTAGTAGTCTGGTGGCTCTGGCTGATGGGATGATGTAGGATATTAGGGGTAGTAGTTCGGTGGCTCTGGCTGATGGGATGATGTGGGATATTAGGGGTAGTAGTCCGGTGGCTCTGACGGGATGATATGGGATATTAGTGGCAGTAGTCTGGTGGCTCTGGCTGATGGGATGATGTAGGATATTAGGGGTAGTAGTCCGGTGGCTCTGACGGGATGATGTGTTATATTAGTGGTAGTAATCCGGTGGCTCTGTCTGACGGGATGATATGGGAAATAAGGGGTAGTAGTCCGGTGGCTCTGACGGGATGACGTGGAATATTAGTGGTTGCAGTCGGTGGCTCTGGCTGATGGGATGATGTGGGATATTAGGGGTAGTAGTCCAGTGGCTCTGATGGAATGATGTGGGATATTAGGGGTAGTAGTCCAGTGGCTCTGATGGAATGATGTGGGATATTAGGGGTAGTAGTCCGGTGGCTCTGACGGGATGATGTGAAATATTAGTGGTAGCAGTCGGTGGCTCTGGCTGACGGGATGATGTGGGATATTAGGGGTAGTAGTCCAGTGGCTCTGATGGAATGATGTGGGATATTAGGGGTAGTAGTCCAGTGGCTCTGATGGAATGATGTGGGATATTAGGGGTAGTAGTCCGGTGGCTCTGACGGGATGATGTGAAATATTAGTGGTAGCAGTCGGTGGCTCTGGCTGACGGGATGATGTGGGATATTAGGGGTAGTAGTCTAGTGGCTCTGATGGAATGATGTGGGATATTAGAGGTAGTAGTCCAGTGGCTCTGATGGAATGATGTGGGATATTAGAAGTAGTAATCCGGTTGCTCTGGTGGGATGATGTGGGATATTAGGGGTAGTTATCCAGTGGCTCTGGCTGACGGGATGATGTGGGTTATTAGAGTGAGTGTGGCTATATGAAGTGGGCGGGGCTATACACTCAGCTCTATATATATATATATATATATATATATATATATATCTACTATATAATTGCCTAATTCTGTCTGTCTGTCTGTCTGTAATGGAAATCCCACCTCGCTGATTGGTGGCGGCAGTTAGGCCACAACCAATCAGCGACAGTTGCTTAGTCGTCGTGGCAACACGGCCGCATTGCTTATTATACAGGCACATTACAGCCGTTAAAGGCATCACTGCTGCGTTGCTCATTACACAGGCACAGTACTGTACATATTCTGGAGTACAATACATTAGGTAATTAGGTAACAGTAGAACAGTGACTGCAGCTCTGGGTGTAACTTGCGTACAATACATTAGGTGACAGCAGAAAAGTGAATGCAGCTCTGGGTGTAACTGGAGTACAATACATTAGGTAAGATCTGAACAGTGACTGCAGCTCTGGCTGTAACAGGACTATAATACATTAGGTAAGAGCAGAACGGTGACTGCAGCTCTGGGTGTAACTGGATTACAATACATTAGATAACAGCAGAACAGTGACTGCAGATCTGGGTGTAACTGGAGTATACTACATTAGGTAACAGCAGAATAGTGACTGCAGCTCTGGGTGTAACAGGAGTACATTAGGTAACAGCAGAACAGTGACTGCAGCTCTGAGAGTAACTGGAGTACAATACATTAGGTAACAACAGAACAGTGACTGCAGCTCTGGGTGTAACAGGAGTACATTAGGTAACAGCAGAACAGTGACTGCAGATCTGGGTGTAACTGGAGTACACTAGGTAACAACAGAACAGTGACTGCAGCTCTGGGATTAACTGGAGTACAATACATTACATAACAGCAGAACAGTGACAGCAGCTCTGGGTGTAACTTGAGTACAATACATTTGGTAACAGCAGAACAGTGACTGTAGCTCTGGCTGTAACAGGAGTATAATACATTAGGTAAGAGCAGAATGGTGACTGCAGCTCTGGGTGTAACTGGACTACAATACATTAGGCAAAAGCAGAACAGTGACTGCAGCTCTGGGATTAACTGGAGTACAATATATTAGATAACAGCAGAACAGTGACAGCAGCTCTGGGTGTAACTGGAGTACAATACATTAGGTAACAGCAGAACAGTGACTGCAGCTCTGGCTGTAACTGGAGTACAATACATTAAGTAATAGCAGAACAGTGACAGCAGCTCTGGGTGTAACAGGAATATAATACACTAGATGGTGGCCCGATTCTATCGCATTGGGTATTCTAGAATCTCTGTTAAAATAAAAAATAGTTATATACTCACCTTCCGACAACCCCCGGACTCTGTCCCCCCTCTCACCATGCTCCCGGCATCTTCCGGTCCCAGTAATGCTTAGCGAGAAGGGCCGGAGATGACGTCACTCTTGCGAGAGCGCGACGTCATCAGCGGTGTTTCGCGCTAAGCATTACTGGGACTGGAAGATGCCGGGAGCGTGGTGAGAGGAGAGAAAGAGTCCGGGGGCCGTCGGGAGGTGAGTATATCACTATTTTTTATTTTAACAGACTCTAGAATACCCGATGCGATAGAATCGGGCCACCATCTAGTATATATATATACAGTATATATTTATAATTTGTTATAACTAACCACAGTTAGTTACTATGCCTGGGCAACGCCGGGCTCTTCAGATAGTAATATATAAATATGGTATTTATACAGTATATATACAGTGGGGCAAAAAAGTATTTAGTCAGTCAGCAATAGTGCAAGTTCCACCACTTAAAAAGATGAGAGGCGTCTGTAATTTACATCATAGGTACACCTCAACTATGGGAGACAAACTGAGAAAAAAAAATCCAGAAAATCACATTGTCTGTTTTTTTTTCATTTTATTTGCATATTATGGTGGAAAATAAGTATTTGGTCAGAAACAAGCAATCAAGATTTCTGGCTCTCACAGACCTGTAACTTCTTCTTTAAGAGTCTCCTCTTTCCTCCACTCATTACCTGTAGTAATGGCACCTGTTTAAACTTGTTATCAGTATAAAAAGACACCTGTGCACACCCTCAAACAGTCTGACTCCAAACTCCACTATGGTGAAGACCAAAGAGCTGTCAAAGGACACCAGAAACAAAATTGTAGCCCTGCACCAGGCTGGGAAGACTGAATCTGCAATAGCCAACCAGCTTGGAGTGAAGAAATCAACTGTGGGAGCAATAATTAGAAAATGGAAGACATACAAGACCACTGATAATCTCCCTCGATCTGGTGCTCCACGCAAAATCCCACCCCGTGGGGTCAGAATGATCACAAGAACGGTGAGCAAAAATCCCAGAACCACGCGGGGGGACCTAGTGAATGAACTGCAGAGAGCTAGAACCAATGTAACAAGGCCTACCATAAGTAACACACTACGCCACCATGGACTCAGATCCTGCAGTGCCAGACGTGTCCCACTGCTTAAGCCTGTACATGTCCGGGCCCATCTGAAGTTTGCTAGAGAGCATTTGGATGATCCAGAGGAGTTTTGGGAGAATGTCCTATGGTCTGATGAAACCAAACTGGAACTGTTTGGTAGAAACACAACTTGTCGTGTTTGGAGGAAAAAGAATACTGAGTTGCATCCATCAAACACCATACCTACTGTAAAGCATGGTGGTGGAAACATCATGCTTTGGGGCTGTTTCTCTGCAAAGGGGCCAGGACGACTTATCCGGGTACATGAAAGAATGAATGGGGCCATGTATCGTGAGATTTTGAGTGAAAACCTCCTTCCATCAGCAAGGGCATTGAAGATGAAACGTGGCTGGGTCTTTCAACATGACAATGATCCAAAGCACACCGCCAGGGCAATGAAGGAGTGGCTTCGTAAGAAGCATTTCAAGGTCCTGGAGTGGCCTAGCCAGTCTCTAGATCTCAACCCTATAGAAAACCTTTGGAGGGAGTTGAAAGTCCGTGTTGCCAAGCGAAAAGCCAAAAACATCAATGCTCTAGAGGAGATCTGCATGGAGGAATGGGCCAACATACCAACAACAGTGTGTGGCAACCTTGTGAAGACTTACAGAAAATGTTTGACCTCTGTCATTGCCAACAAAGGATATATCACAAAGTATTGAGATGAAATTTTGTTTCTGACCAAATACTTATTTTCCACCATAATATGCAAATAAAATGAAAAAAAACCAGACAATGTGATTTTCTGGATTTTTTTTTCTCAGTTTGTCTCCCATAGTTGAGGTCTACCTATGATGTAAATTACAGACGCCTCTCATCTTTTTAAGTGGTGGAACTTGCACTATTGCTGACTGACTAAATACTTTTTTGCCCCACTGTATATATATATATATATATATATATATATATATATATACATATATATCGTTCATTAAAGATTTTCCCTGAACTACTTCCTGTGGACTGAGAGCAATGAAACTTGGCACAATTATTAGTCCTTCTCTACATAGGTGCTGCCTAGGGACACACACTTCTCCCATCTCCTTAACCCCTTAGCGACAGAGCCAGTTTGCAGCTTAATGACCAGGCCAATTTTTACAATTCTGACCACTGTCCCTTTATGAGGTTATAACTCTGGAATGCCTTAATGGATCCCGGTGATTCTGAGATTGTTTTTTCATGACATATTGTACTTCATGTTAGTGGTAAAATTTCTCGATAAGTCTTGTGTTTATTTATGAAAAAAACAGAAATATGGCAAAAAAATTTAAAATTTTGCAATTTTAAAACTTTAAATTTTTATGCCCTCAAATCAGAGAGATGTGTCACATAAATTTCTTAATAAATAACTTTTCCCACATGTCTACTTTACATCAGCACAATTTTGGAAGCAAAATTTTTTTTTGTTAGGAAGTTATAAGGGTTAAAAGTTGACCAGCGATTTCTCATTTTTACAACAAAATTTACAAAGCCATTTTTTTTAGGGACCACATCATATTTAAAGTCATTTTGAGGGGTGTACATGACAGAAAATACCCAAAAGTGGCACCATTCTAAAAACTAGACCCCTCAAGGTGCTCAAAACCACATTCAAGAAGTTTATTAACCCTTTAAGTGCTTCACAGGAACGAAAGCAATGTGGATGGAAAAAATTAACATTTAACTTTTTTTTGGAAAAAAATTACTTCAGAACCAATTTTTTTTATTTTCACAAGTGTTAAAAGAGAAAATCAACCACAAAATTTGTTGTACAATTTCTCCTGAATACGCCGATACCCCATATGTGGGGGTAAACCCCTTTTTCAGTACACGGCAGAGCTCGCAAGGGATGGAGCACCGTTTGACTTTTTCAACGCAGAATTGGCTGGAATTAAGATCGGATGCCATGTTGCGTTCGGAGAGCCCTTAATGTGCCTAAACAGTGGAAAACTCCAGCAAGTGACCCCATTTTGGAAACTAGACCCATTAAGGAACTTATCTAGATGTGTGGTGAGCACTTTGAACCTTCAAGTGCTTCACAGAAGTTTATAACGTAGAGCCGTGAAAATAAGAAATCCATTTTTTTTTCCACAAAAATGATCTTTTCGCCCCCAAATATTTATTTTTACAAGGGTAACAGGAGAAATCATACCCCCACAGTTATTATGCGATTTGTCCTGAGTACGCTGATACCCCATATGTGGGGAGGAACCACTGTTTGGGCGCATGGGAGAGCTCGGAAGGGAAGGAGTGCCATTTTGGAATGCAGACTTTGATGGAATGGTCTGCGGGCATCATGTTGCGTTTGCAGAGCCCCTGATGGGCCTAAACAGTGGAAACCCCCCACAAGTGACCCCATTTTGGAAATTAGACCCCCTAAGGAACTTATCTAGATGTGTGGTGAGCACTTTGAACCCCCAAGCGCGTCACAGAAGTTTATAAACGCAGAGCCGTGAAAATAAAAAGTATTTTTTATTTCCACAAAAGTGATTTTTTTTAGACCCCAATTTTTAGACCCCCAAAGTTGGTAAATAGTGGAAACCCCTCAATTCTTGCTCCAACCCTAACCCCAACACACCACTAACCCTAATCCCAACCCTAATCCCTAATCCTAATTCTAACCCTAATCCTAGTTCGCCCTAACCCTAACCCTAGCCCAACCCTAGCCCAACCCTAGCCCTAACCCTAGCCCAACCCTAACCCTTAACCCTAGCCCAACCCTAACCCTTAACCCTAGCCCAACCCTAACCCTTAACCCTAGCCCAACCCTAACCCTAGCCCAACCCTAACCCTTAACCCTAGCCCAACCCTAACCCTAGCCCTAGCCTAACCCTAGCCTAACCCTAACCCTAGCCTAACCCTAACCCTAGCCTAACCCTAACCCTAGCCTATCCCTAACCCTAGCCTAACCCTAATCCTAGCCTAACCTAACCCTAGACTAACCCTAACCCTAGCCTAACCCTAACCCTAGCCTAACCCTAACCCTAGCCTAACCCTAGCCTAACCCTAACCCTAGCCTAACCCTAACCCTAGCCTAACCCTAACCCTAAACCTTATGGAAAACTGAAAAAAAAAATATTTTTTTTATTTCATTATGTGTGCCTATATAAGGGGGTGATAAACGGGGGGGTTATGAACTATTTTTATTATTTTGATCACTATGATCGTTTATCATAGTGATCAAAATAATGAATGGAAACTGCCAGCCGGAGCCAGCAGATTCCCGGCGGGCGCACTGCGCATGCGCCCGCCATTTTCAAGATGGCGGCGCCCATCGGATGACGTCGGCGGGCGCGGGACCACCGGGAGGGGACGGAGGACAAGGGAGAGGTACTGGGAGGGGACCGGGGGGATCGGGGACCCTATTTCTCTATCCTCTGATGTGCGATCACATCAGAGGAAAGAGAAATTAAATGTAAAATCGCTGCTTTTTTTTTTTTGCGGTCGCCGTTATAGGGTTAATAACGGCGATCGCAAAAGTGGGGGTCGGTAAAAACCGACCAATTCATGTTCTCTGGGGTCTCGGCTACCCCTGGCAGCCGAGACCCCGGAGAAAATCCGACACTGGGGGGCGCTATTCACTTAAATCACAGCGCCGTGAATTAACGGCGCTGTGGTTTAAGTACCCTTAATTACCGCCGTTAAAAGGCGTATCGGCGGTCGTTAAGGGGTCAAGCAACTGTAAACACCTCGCTTGTAGATGTTGACAGGATGTTCCAAAAGCCACGTTATGAGTTCGGAAATCAGAGTCTCATCATCTGGAAAATGCTTACCCTTCAAAAATAAAGTCATTGTTGGAAAGAGGTAGAAGACCAATGGTGCGAGGTCGGGTGAATAAGTGGGATGCAATAGAATTTCAAAGCCACAGGAGCATGCTTCTATTTTGGCAACATGTGAGTTGTGAACTTGTGCATTGTCTTGCAGAAGGCGGACACTTTTGATAAGCATGCCAAGTCTCTTGGCCTCCTGCAATTTCCGCAGCAGTGAACCATAGCATGCCCAAGTGATCATGATAGCCTTTACTAGGAAATCCATCAATACTACTTGTGGGACGTGCCGGTCTCAAAATAATGTGAGCAAGACCTTGCCTGCCAAGGGTTGGGCACATGCCTCCTTTGGAAGTGGTGATGCTTTCATTGCATCGGCTGGACTCATAACCTCAGGATTATAATGATGGACCCAGCTTTCATGCTGTGTGATCAGTCTGTTGAAGAAGTCCTCCTGGTTCCCATGGCATATCGTCAATAGAGCCTGAGAGTATTCGACTCATTCCTGCTTCTGGAATGGTGTAAGCAGCCGGGGAACCCAGCGAGTGGACAACTTATGCATGTGAAGATGGCCTTGGATGATTTTTTTCCACGGATCTCACACTAATCTTGACATTATGGGCTAGGTGACTAATGGTTTTCCAAAATTGCGACCTCCACTTGCTGGATAGTGTGTTCATCAAAGCAGAGTAGGGTCGCCCTGGAATTGGAGCTGTTTGTACCGAAGTCCAACCACATTTGAATTGACGATGCCAGTCCTTGACTAAATCATATGATGGAGAATAACCACCATAAAGGAACTTGATGACTGCTCTGTGTTCCACTGGGTCCATTATCAAACCCAACACCATTTCACTGTATATATATATAGCTGTGTCCGATCTATCAAGCTATAAACTTAATTAACTTGATCAGTAAACACCTTAATCTATTACGGACAGAGTAATTTTTCATTTTTGCGCTTTCATTTTTCCCTCCCCTTCTTCCAAAAGCCGCACTTTTTTTCCCCGCCAACACAGGCAAATGAGGGCTTGTTTTTGGTGGGACTAGCTGTACCATTGAATGACACCACAGATTTTTTTCATCCTTTTTATTGCAAAATGAGAAAAAAATTCCACGTGAAGTGAAATTGTGATGAAAAAAATAGTTTAAGTTTTGTTTTGGGTTTTTTTGCCGTTCATTCTACAGTAAAAAGCCCCTGGAAATACAATTGTCCAGGTCAGTACTATTATGATGATACTATCTTGCATTTTTTTTAAGTGGTGAAAAAAAAATCAGAAATTGGTAAAAAAAAATTTCCTTGAGTCGCCATTTTCTAAAACCCATAGCTTTTTCACATTTTGGTTCATACTGCTATATAAGGGCTTGTTTTTTTGCATGGTGTTTTCATTAATACTATTTTGGGTTTGAGACTTTGGTAGTTCCTTATGGTATTTTTTTGTGGAGTTGCATCAACCAAACACCCGCAATTAGATGTTTTTGTCTATACAGTTTTCACAGATCAGGTTAATTAATTTTAAATTTACATAATAGGACTTTTCTGGACTTATTGATACCAAATATATGTTGTTGTTTTTTTTTCTCGATTGTTTACTGGGGAAAGGGGAAGTGATTCAAATTTGTATACTTTTTTTGCTTTCATAAAAACTTTTTAATAATTTTTACTACATTTGTTAGATCCCTTAGGACAGACCTGGGCAAAGACAGCCGAGGGATAGAAAACAGTGGCCCACAGGTCGCCTTGTGCCTACTGTGCCCCTCATTGGAGGGGGTGCCGCTGGCCCCTTCTTCTACCAATCAGCGTGTGAAACAGCTGATGCGATGACATCATTTCATAACGTCAGCTGTGCCCTCTGGAGTGTCAGTGCTCCGGAGACCAGAGCAGAGCGCAGGGGGAACGGGAGTCAGGTAAGTATGTGGTGTTCTTTTATTTCATGTGTATGGGATGTTAGGATGGACATGGACAGGCTATGAGGCTCTCTTACTAGACATGGGGAGGCTATTGGGGTCTCATGCTGGACATAGGGAGGCTATAGGGGGCCTCATAATGGACATGGAGAGGCTATGAGGGTCTCATGCTGGACATAGAGAGCCTATGAAGGTCTCATGCTGGACATGGAGAGGCTCTGGAGGTCTCGTGCTGGACATGGGGAAGCTCTGGATGTCTCTTGTTGGACATGGAAAGATAATGTGGGGGTCTCATGCTGGACAAAAGGAACCGATGGGGGTCTCAGGCTGGACATGGAGAGGATCTAGGGGTCTATGTGGGGGTCTCGTGCTGTATATAAGGAGGATACGTGGGGCTCATGCTGTGTATAGGGAGGCTATGTGGGGATCATGCTATACATAGGAAGGCTATGTGGGTCTCCTGCTGTATATGGGAAGGCTATGTGGGGCTTCTACAGTTGCTTACCCTACTAATAGTACCCTAAAATAGTGCTTGGGCAGCGCTTCCAGGATATGTAATTTCAGGAGCTTACATCAACGTAACTGGGTAAAATACAAAAATAAAAATTAAATATCCTGGATGCGCTGCCCAAGCCCTATTTCAGGATACCATTTGTAGGGTAGGCAAAAGTGACCTGACAGGTTCCCTTTAACCCCTTTCCGCCATTGCTTATTTCTAGTTTTTCATTTTCGTTTTTTTCTCCTCTTCTTACAATAGCCATGACATTTTTATTTTTATGTCCACATTGCCATATGAGGGCTTATTTTTTGTGGAACGAGTTGCACTTTTGAATGACACCATTCATTTTATTATGTAATGCACTGGAAAGCAGGAACAAATTTGTCAAAATTCCAAAAAATAAGCAATTCCTTAATTGTGTTTTGGGTTTTTTATTTACCGTGTTCACTATATTGTAAAACTGATTAGGTCAGTATGATTAACACAAATACCAAACGTATAGTTTTTTTTATTTAAATAGGTCGTCCCCTACTTTAGCATTGATGACCTAACCTTAGCATATGTCATCAATGTCTGATCTCTAGGGGTCTGACACCAAGCATCCCCGCCGATCAAGACCAAGAGGAATGAGGGCTCTGCTCGCAAGCTTACAATCTATAAGGAAAAAGGGGAGAAACGAAAGGTGGATGGTAACAATTGCTTTTATATTGTTCGGACCAGCCATAGTATAAGAATCGGGTGTTCCTGTTGCTGCGTGAACCATTTAACAGTCTAAATATGTAACAGTACAGACACAGAGGGCTATTAAATGCTTAAAGCATGTGAGCACATGATGCGAGGAACCTGGTTATGGTAAAACATTTTAAATGAGCCACACAGGGACATTTAGGTTAATGCGTTGAGGCGATAGGCCAGTCTGAACAAATACGTTTTTAGGGCAAGCTTAAAACTGTGGGGATTGGGGATTAATCGTATTAACCTGGGTAGTGTGTGGCGCCCCCAGGAGTATGGCCGCCACAGTGGCTTTGTCTTCCTCCAGGGGAGGGTAATGCCAGGCTTGGAGGCAATGATGGGTCTCTCTCGCAGCCAATCCATACATGCAACACAGTTCCACTCCAGGCCAGCAGGGGGAACTCTGAACCAGGATTAAGGGGAGGGGTGCCCTCTGAGGGCCAAGAGGAAGGAGTGGTCAGTGAGTCTGCGGAGGGTGAAGTGTGCAGACGTGTAGAGAGAAGCTGGAGGTTGAGCTAGGAAGGAGAGCTCCCTCAGCTTGAGAGCGCACGAACTGGAGCCTGGTCTCCACGGCTGTACGGATACTAAGGATCCTACAGCAGATATCAGAGGAGTAGGAGGCTGTAAATGCCCTACTCCCATCTAAGACTTGAGGCGCAACAGCAGCTTGGATAGAGAGCCAGGACTCAGAGAGACAGGAGTCCCCGAGAGAGGCTACAGCTGTCTGCCGTGCAAGTACGGTTCTTGGGAACATCTGACAGGAGGAACTTCAGAGTAACTTAGTACTGGAGTGCTTCATTCAAACAAGCGTTAGGAAGGAGACTGCACAGCCCGTCTGCTGAGAGAGAATCCCTGAGTTGCTTCCAGGCTAGCCTGCTCTGTTACCATCTGTAATCAGGACTGCAGTTATCAAGTAAAGGTACAGAAATTGCACCCCGCTGTGTCTTGTCTGCTTCCTACCTTTCCGGCACTGTTACATCTCCGTGCCAACCACATCTACACTGCCCTGGGACTATAGCTTCACCTGTGGGGAGCTACTACATCTTTGCTGCACCATACCATCAGTCCCAGTGGATCTGTCTACAGCGTCGGCTTAACATCTCCCTTGCCGAACACCACAGGTGGCGTCACGAACTATTCCATTGCACCATTACATTTCCCCATTTCTTGGGTGCCCAGGGCCACGGACCGGGTCACTGCTGCTGTGACACATCCAACTGACACCGGCCCGGTACCGAGTACCCCACAGCCGTGGGACGGGGGCGACCCAAGTGCATTCCAAAGAATTGGCGCAGCACATGAAAAGTCTTGGAGACGGGAGTGGGAGGTTCTGATTATTGAGGATTTTAACCTCAGGTCATTAGCAGAACGGAGGGCAAGGGTAGGGTGGTAGGCTGAGACGAGGGAGCAGATATAGGGTGGTGCTGAGCCATGGAGTGCTTTGTGGGTCAGGGTAATAAATTTATTCTGAATTCTGGAGTGGATGGGTAGCCAACGTAAGGACTGGCACAAGGTAGAGGCATCGGTATAACGATTGAGGAATATGATCCTAGCTGCAACATTCAGGACAGATTGGAGAGGGGAGAGTTTTGTAAGAGGGAGACCGATTAGTAGAGAGTTACAATAGTCCAGACAAGAATGAATAAGAGAAACAGTAACAGTTTTTGCAGAGTCGAAAGTAAGAAAGGGTCGAATTCTAGAAACATTTTTGAGGTGCAGATAACAAGAGCGAGCCAGTGATCAGATGTGGGGGGTGAACGAAAGCTCAGAATCAAGTATGACCCCAAGACAGCAGGCATTAGTTGGAAGTTATGGTGGAACCACACACGGAAATGGCTATGTCGGGCATAGGTAGGTTAGTAGAGGGAGGAAACACGAGGCGTTCATTTTTTGACAGGTTCAGTTTAAGAGGGAGGACATGATGTTAGAGACAGCGGTAAGACAATCACTGGTGTTTTCCAAAAAGGCAGGCGGGATATCAGGAGAAGAAGTGTATAATTGGGTGTCATCAGCATAGAGATGGTACTGAAACCCAAATCTACTGATTGCTTGACCAATAGGGACAGTATACAAAGAGAAGAGGAGGGGGCCTAGAACCGATCCTTGAGGAGCCCCAACAGTAAGGGGAAGATGAGAGGAGGAGGAGCCAGCAAAAGATACAGTAAAAGAGCGGTCAGAGAGATAGGAGGAGAACCAGGAGAGAACGGTGTTGTGAGCTCATCTGTTCATTCACCTTTTGCGTCCGAGGATCTCCCTCTTCTGGTGAAGGAAGGTAATGAGGCTGATTTGGATGAAAGAAACCAAACACCTGATCAGGTGGATTGTGACTGGGTAACGGGAACTTCAGACTGGATATAAGGCAGCCGACGCCCTTCTGAGTGGCTGGTGATTTCTCTGCTGGATTCTTGGAGACCAGTCTGATTCCTGCTTCCCAAAGATAAGTTTTTGCTCTGCTATTGAACTTATTAGTTTTGGCTTTGTTTACCTTGTTTTTTGAGTTCAGCCATCCCCGGCCGGGGGTGTGCTGGATTCTTATTCCTTGATCAGTGTTCTCTTTTGCTCTGCTCTCAGAATATTCTGAGTGCTGATATAGGGTTTGAAGTCTAGGGACTTCAGGGTCCTTTTTGCTTATCAGTTGTGTTGGTAATATTTTTAGCAGGGTTTTCTCGGATTGCAGACAGCAGCTTTTCTGTCCTGTCCTTTTTAGTTAGCTTGAGCCCCATCGTTTGCTCAACCTATCTTTCTATCTGTGTTAGTGTTTTCATCTTATTTCACCGTCATTATATGTTGGGGGCTGCCTATTGCTTTGGGGTCTGCTCTGGGGCAGTCAGTTTTTCCCTTTTCTCTCTTTAGGCTTATTTAGATCTCCGGCTGTGACGAGGTGTCTAGGATCACCGTAGGAACACTCCACGGCTACTACTAGTTGTGTGATAGGATTAGGGGTCTGCAATCCGCTAGTTTTCAACCTCTCTGATTTTCTGGGCTAAGCTTGTGTTTTGTTTTTTCCTCCTCGGTGACTCAATCATAACAGAATCATCAGCCATACCGCAGATTCTAGGGTACTCAAAAGCAGGAAGGAATTGTTAAAAAAAAAAACAAAAGTGTCAGAATTATTTTTTTTTGTGTATATTTTTTCCTCTTTTTCTCTGAGGTCATAGGAGGAATATATATATTTTTTTCTGATGGAGTTTAAGCAATTGTCTGATCGTGTGGAGCAGCTTGCTGCTGAAGTGCAAGGAATTTCCGCCTATCTTGCTCATTCACACGCTGCTGAACCAAAAATCCCGACTCCTGATGTGTTTTTTGGGGATCGGTCTAAATTTTTGAATTTTAAGAATCATTGTAAATTATTTCTTGCCTTGAAGCCTAACTCATCGGGGAGCTCTGCTCAGCAGGTTAAAATTGTCATCTCCTTGCTGCGCGGCGATCACCAGGATTGGGCGTTTTCTTTAGTACCAGATGATCCTATTCTAACTAATGTGGATGCATTTTTTCATGCCTTGGGGTTGTTGTATGATGAACCTAATGCGATTGATCAAGCTGAAAAGACCCTGTTGGCATTGAGCCAGGGTCAAGATTCTGCAGAACTGTACTGTCAAAAATTCCGAAAGTGGGTGGTCCTCACCACTTAGAATGATGGTGCCTTGGCAGCTCTCTTTCGGAAGGGTTTGTTAGAAGCCGTAAAGGATACTATGGTGGGATTTCCTGTTCCCTCTGGTCTTGACAATTCTATGTCATTAGCCATTCAGGTTGATCGGCATTTACGTGAACGTAAAATTACACGGGAAATGCTGCCACCTGTTGAACAAATGTCTGAACCTATGCAATGTGATAGAGTTTTGTCTAGGGCGCAACGTCAGGAGTTTAGAAGACGTAATAAGCTATGTTTTTTCTGTGGAGATGCCTCTCATACTATTTCTGTCTGCCCTAAACGAGAGAAACGTTTTGCACACACATTTGCTGTAGGTGGTGTATAACCTAAGTTTCTTCTGGCAATTACTCTGATCTGCTCCCTGTCCACATTTTCTGTTAAAGCCTTTGTGGATTCAGGAGTGGCCTTGAACCTAATGGATTTAGATTTTGCTAAACGTTGTGGTTTCCCTATGACACCCCTGCGGACGCCTGTTCCTTTGAGGGGTATTGATGCTACTCCTTTGGTGAAGAATAAACCTCAATTTTGGACCCAGGTTCTAATGCGGGTCGCCCCAGACCATCAAGAAAATTGCAGATTTTTGGTGTTGCATAATTTGCATGATACCATCGTGCTGGGGTTCCCCTGGTTGCAAATCCATAATCCAGTTTTGGATTGGAAATCTGTGTCTGTGGTGAGTTGGGGTTGTCGGTGTGCTCTTAGTGACACTCCTGTTTTCTCCACCTCTCCCCAGTCACATGAGGTTCCTGACTATTTGGCTGATTTTTATGATGTGTTTAGTGAGAGTAAGTCTCATAGGAGTTATGACTGTGCAATTGAGCGGAGTCCGGGGTATAAATTTCCCAAGGGTCGACTTTTTAATTTATCTGTACCCGAACAGGAGGCTATGCGTTCTTATATTAAGGAGTCGTTGGAGAAGGGTCATATTAGAACATCCTCTTCACCCTTGGGTGCTGTTTTTTTTCTTTGTGGCCAAGAAGGATGGTTCATTAAGGCCCTGTATTGACTATCGCTCCCTTAACAAAATTACTGTTAAATATCAGTATCCGTTACCCCTGATTTCTGACCTATTTTCTAGAGTTGAAGGTGCTTGCTGGTTTACCAAGCTTGACCTCAGGGGGGCGTATAATCTTATTCGCATTAAGCATGGGGATGAATGGAAGACAGCGTTTAATACTCCGGAGGGACATTTTGAGTACCTGGTGATGCCTTTTGGGCTCACTAACGCCCCTTCCGTCTTCCAGTGCTTCATGAATGATATTTTCCGGGACTTTGTGGATAAGTTTCTGATCATTTATTTGGATGGTATTTTGATCTTTTCCAGGGATTGGGACTCTCATGTGGAACATGTTCGGACTGTGTTCCGGATTTTGAGGGAAAACTCCCTGTATGTTAACGGATCGAAATGTCTTTTTGGTGTACAGAGGATTTCATTTTTGGGATTTATTTTGTCTCCGTCAACTATTGAAATGGACCCGGCCAAGGTACAGGCTATTTATGATTGGGTGCAGCCCACTTCTTTGAAGGCTCTCCAGAAGTTTTTGGGTTTTGCTAATTTTTATCGTAAGTTTATAGCCAATTTTTCTGTTATTGCCAAACCATTAACTGATTTGACTAAGAAGGGCGCTGATTTGCTGAATTGGTCTCCAGAGGTTGT
This sequence comes from Dendrobates tinctorius, assembly GCF_039654945.1. Taxonomy (NCBI): domain Eukaryota; kingdom Metazoa; phylum Chordata; class Amphibia; order Anura; family Dendrobatidae; genus Dendrobates; species Dendrobates tinctorius. The sequence goes on from NW_027361679.1 coordinate 114,979,684, forward strand.
TTCTTCTTTTAAGGAGCTGAAACGGAGGTTCACTTCTTCTCCGGTTTTGCGACAACCCGATGTCTCACTTCCATTTCAGGTGGAGGTGGATGCTTCAGAGACTGGTGCAGGAGCTGTTTTGTCCCAAAAAGATCCTGTAACATCTAAAATGAACCCCTGTGCCTTCTTTTCCCGAAAGTTCTCTCCTTCGGAACGCAACTATGATGTGGGGAATCGAGAACTGTTGGCCATGAAGTGGGCATTTGAGGAGTGGAGACATTGGTTGGAGGGAGCTAGACATCAAGTTGTGGTCCTCACTGACCACATGAATTTGATCTACCTTGAGTCGGCTAAACGCTTGAATCCAAGACAGGCCTGTTTTTCACACGTTTTGATTTTGTGGTCTCCTTTCTTCCGGGCACTAAGAACGTTAAGGCTGAGCTCTCTCTAGGAGTTTTTTGGCTGATTCTCCTATTGTGACCAAGCCTGCTACCATCTTAGGTGAGGGGGTGGTTCTTTCTGCCATCTCGCCCGATTTAAGACGTGCTCTGGAGAAGTTTCAGGAGGATAAGCCTGAGCGTTGTCCCAGTGGTAGGTTGTATGTTCCTGACCAGTGGAGGAGGAAAGTGATGTCTGAGGTTCATTGCTCCACGTTGGCTGGTCATCCAGGTATTTTTGGTACTAGAGATTTGGTGAGTCGGTCTTTTTGGTGGCCTGCCTTGTCTCGTGATGTCAGAAATTTTGTGCAGTCCTGTGGGACTTGCTACCGATCTAAGCCTTGTTCTCGTTCTAGTGGGTTGTTGATGCCTTTGCCGGTGCCCAGGATGCCATGGACCCATATTTCAATGGATTTTATTTCTGATCTGCCGGTCTCTCAGAGGATGACTGTTATCTGGGTGATTTGTGATAGATTCTCTAAGATGGTCCATCTTGTACCACTCCCTAAGTTGCCATCTTCCTCAGAGTTGGTGCCCTTGTTTTTGCAACAGGTGGTTCGCTTGCACGGGATTCCTGAGAACATTGTGTCGGACAGAGGAGTTCAGTTTGTCTCTAGATCCTGGAGGACCTTTTGTTCCAAGTTGGGAATTCAGTTGTCCATCTCCTCTGCATTTCACCCTCAGACCAATGGGCAGACGGAGAGAACAAACCAGACTTTGGAGGCTTATTTGAGATGTTTTATATCTGCTGATCAGGATGATTGGGTCTCATTTTTACCCTTGGCCGAATTTGCTATAAATAATAGAGCTAGTTCTGCCACTTTGATGTCACCCTTTTTCTGTAACTTTGGGTTTCATCCTCGATTTTCTTCAGGGCAGGTGGAGTCTTCTGCCTGTCCAGGGGTTGACACTGTGGTGGAAAGAATGCAGCAGATTTGGGACCAAGTGGTGGATAAGTTGTCTCTTTCCCAGGAAAAGGCCCAGCGGTTTTCTAATCGGCATAGGACCATTGGTCCCTGGTTTAAGGTGGGTGATACGGTCTGGTTGTCATCAAAGAATATCTCTATGAAAGTGGCTTCTCCAAAGTTTAAATCTAGATTTATTGGACCTTACAAGATTTTGGAGATTATTAATCCGGTCTCTTTTCAGTTGGCTCTTCCTGTCACATTTAGGATTCATAATGTGTTTCATAAGTCCTTGTTGAAGAGGCTTGTTGAACCAGTGGTTCCTATGACGGCACCTCCTGACCCTGTGTTGGTTGAAGGTAACATGGAATATGAGGTAGAGAAGATACTGGATTCCCGTCTGGCTAGACGAAGTCTCCAGTATTTGGTTAAGTGGAAGGGTTATGGTCAGGAGGATAATTCCTGGGTCTCTGCCTCTGATATTCATGCCGAAAGATTGGTGCGTGCTTTTCATCGGGATCATCCTGATTGGCCTGGTGGCTTGGATGAGGGTTCGGTGACCCAACCTCAAGAGGGAGGTTCTGTTGTGAGCTCATCTGTTCATTCACCTTTTGTGTCCGAGGATCTCCCTCTTCTGGTGAAGGAAGGTAGTGAGGCTGATTTGGATGAAAGAAACCAAACACCTGATCAGGTGGATTGTGACTGGGTAACGGGAACTTCAGACTGGATATAAGGCAGCCGACGCCCTTCTGAGTGGCTGGTGATTTCAGGGTCCTTTTTGCTTATCAGTTGTGTTGGTAATATTTTTAGCAGGGTTTTCTCGGATTGCAGACAGCAGCTTTTCTGTCCTGTCCTTTTTAGTTAGCTTGAGCCCCATCGTTTGCTCAACCTATCTTTCTATCTGTGTTAGTGTTTTCATCTTATTTCACCGTCATTATATGTTGGGGGCTGCCTATTGCTTTGGGGTCTGCTCTGGGGCAGTCAGTTTTTCCTTTTTCTCTCTTTAGGCTTATTTAGATCTCCGGCTGTGACGAGGTTTCTAGAATCATCGTAGGAACACTCCACGGCTACTACTAGTTGTGTGATAGGATTAGGGGTCTGCAATCCGCTAGTTTCCAACCTCTCTAATTTTCTGGGCTGAGCTTGTGTTTTGTTTTTTCCTCCTCGGTGACTCAATCATAACAGAACGGTGTCCTTGAGGCCAATGGAGCAGAGCATAGTGAGGAGGAGCTGATGATCCACAGTATCGAATGCTGTGGAGAGAACCAAGAGAATTAGCATGGAGTAGTGACCATTAGATTTAGCTGTTAGAAGATCGTTAGAGACTTTAGTTTGGGCAGTTTCAGTAGAGTTTAGAGAGCGGAAACCAGATTGTAGAGGGTCGAGAAGAGAGTTATCTGAGAGATAGCGGATAAGTTGGGCATGAACCAGGCATTCCAGGAGTTTAGAGATGAAGGGAACATTAGAGTCAGGTCTATAGTTAGCGGCACAGTTTTAGTCTAGGGATGGATTTTTAAGTAATGGCTGAATGATGGCATGCTTAAATGAGGAAGGAAAGATACCGGAAGAGAGAGAGAGGTTAAATATTTTTGTTAGGTGAGTGACAACAGGGGAAAGGGCCTGGAGGAGATGTGATGGAATGGGGTCACTCATGCAAGTGGTAGGGCGAGAAGATGGAAGGAGCCTGATTACTTCTTCTTCTGTTACTGGTTCAAAATCAGAGAGTGAGCTAGATACAGTGGGGGAGGGAGGACAGTGCATGGTATGAGATGATTGCAGGTAATTTCCTGTCGGATATGGTCAGTTTTTTATTTGAAATAATTAGTCAGATCGTCAGCGTGGAGATCCATGGTTGGGGCCTGCACTCTTGGGTTGAGTAGGGAATGAAAAGTGTCAAAGAGATGTTTTGGGTTATTGGATAGTGAGGTGATGAGGGTGTTGAAATAGGTTTGTTTTGAGAGGTGAAGGGCTGTGTTGTATGTTTTAAGCATAAACTTATAATGGATGAAATCTTCGAGTAGATTGGATTTTCTCTACAGACGTTTGGCGCATCTCGAGCACTGCTGTAGGAAGCGTGTTTGCAGAGTGTGCCAGGGTTGTCGCCGTCTGTGCCTAGTTGTTCTATGTATAGGAGGTGCAGTTTCATCCAGAGCACTTTGAAGTGTTTCATTGTAATGCTTTAGTGCAGAATCAGGATATGAGAGGGAGGAGATAGGGGCCAATGATGACTGCAAGTCCTTCATAAGTTTCTGGGTGTTAATGGCCTGTATGTTTCTAAAAGTGTGGAAAGTGGGGGTGACCTGGGCGGGATGGCAGTTCTTGATAGAGCATGATAGAGGGTTGTGGTCAGAGAGCGGGAGAGGGGAGTTTGTGTAATCATCCACTGAGCAAAGCCGGGAGAAGACCAAGTCGAGGGAGTTTCCGTCTTCATGGAGTTAGTATGCTGCGAGAGGCTGAAAGAGGTTAGAGATAAAAGGTGAGAAGCAGATGGTGAGAGGGGAAGAGCAATGGGGATGTTGAAGTCTCCCATGATGAGGGTGGGGATGTCACAGGAGAGATAGTGTGGAAGCCAGGTGGCAAAGTGATCCAGGAACTGATGCATGGAGAAGGGGATGTAGAGTCTGACAGCATGGACCTCGAAAGAAGGGAAGACAAGTGAGGGTGTAATGACCAGGCCGAATGTTCCCTGCTATCCACCTCCACACAGTGTCCGCAGCTGAAGGAATTATGACACACACCAGTCTAGGGGATAACAGTTGCTTTCACTTCAGCAGGAATGGTAATTATAGCTTGGAACAAATAAGGAACAGTCTCTCATGGGTAGTCCACAGCAACTACATTTCACACTTAGATACCGAGATGTGATTGGGGTGGAGCGGGTCTCCTATACTTGTAATGCACATACACTAAGTGTATGGGCTGACAAACATTTCCCCCTGGGGGGTACAAATCAACCTACTGTGTAAATATTTGTTTTACGACCATCATAAACACCCTTGCAAAAAATTATAGTGGCTGTTGCATCATGGAACACGTTCACCCTCGTGTTCTAGTGGTGGTGTCTGAAGAGACGTTGAGTATGGCCTCCGAAAAATATTTTCCCAGTTAAAAGGAGCTGTTTCCTTTACTTGTAATGCCCATACACTAATGTATGGGCTGAAAAACATTTCCCCCTGGGGGGGACACCTCATCATAGAGTGTAAACATTTTTGGAACAGGCATCATAAACTCCCTTGAAAAAAATCACTTGGCTGTTGCATCATGGAACATGTTCAAGCTGGTGATCTAGTGGTGGTACCGGAAGAGACGTTGAGGATGGACTCCGAAAAATGTTTTCACCAGTTTAAAGGAGTGGGTCTCCTATACTTGTAATGCCCATACACTAAGTGTATAGGCTGAAAAACTTTTTCCCCTGGGGGGGAACCCTCAACATAGAGTGTAAACAATTTTGGAACGGGAATCATAAACACCCTTACAAAAATTTCTAGTGGCTGTTACATCACGGATCACGGTCACCATGGTGTTCTAGTGGTGGTGGATGATGAGGAGAAGGATGAGGATAAAAGCAAATAGCCAAAATCAGGAAACGTATAATCATGTGTGGGTGTGAAGAGGTGCATGGAAATGTACCTCCCAAAAAAAAAGACACTGGATTTGAGGTTAGGTTTCACTGTTATTATGCGGTGGTGTACAGAAATCTGGCCCAATTCAGCCCTTGTGCATTTTTATAAGAGTCAACCTGTCAGCATTTTCAGTTGACAGGCGGATGTGCTTATCTGTGATAATTCCACTAGTGGCACTAAAGACACGCTCTGACAAAACGCTAGTGGCAGGACAGGCCAGGACCTCCATGGCGTAGAGAGTCAGTTCATGACGCATATCCAGTTTTGAGACCCAATAATTAAAAGGCACAGAGGAATCTTGAAGGACGTTGGTACAGTCAGCAAGGTACTCCCTCACCATCTTCCCAAACTTTGCACTCCTTGTGAGAGTACCCCGCGCCTCTGGACCATTCTAATAAGAAGGTCTGAGAAAACTCTCCCAGAAGTTTGCCAGCGTTCCCCTGCCTCTGCTGGATTAGAGTTGTGTCTCTCTCACCTGTACTCCTTGGTTGTCCAATGAACTGTGACCTCTGCCGCCGCCATTTTCAGATAGGAATTTTTTTAATAATTCCGTAAAACAAGTGCCTTCTGGAACTACAATATTTTAGTACACCAGTCTGCCTCTGGAAGAAAAGATTGAAAGCTCTTCTTGTAACGTGGGTCTAGAAGTGTCACCAACCAGTAATGACTGTCAGCCAAAATTTTGACAATACAAGGGTCACGGGAAAGGCAGCGCAACATAAAGTCAGCCATGCACATTAGACAGCTAACAGGCAAGACTTCTGTGTCCTCACCAAGAGGATGACTGACCATGATTGATCTTCTCCTTCTCCTCCCTGTCCTCAGGCCATCCAAGCTGAACAGGCGGTATGACAGTTGTGTTTGTAGTACCGTCTATAGCGCATGAAAATAGCTCCTGTTCTTTCTCCTCCTCTTCTTCCTCATTGTCAACCAATCCACGTTGGGATGACATGAGGCCGGGCTGTGTGTAATCACCCTGTATGCTTCCTTGCTCCATCTCATCGTGCTCAGCCTGCAAAGCCACCTGTTTGATAGTGAGCAGAGAGCGTTTCAGAAGACAGAGAAGAGGGCTGGTGATACTAGTTATGACGTTATCGCCGCTCACCATCTTGGTGGACTACTCAAAGTTTTGTAGGATGGTACATATGTCTGACATCCATGTCCACTCCTGAGGTCTTATGTGTGGAGTCTGAAATGAATACCGACAGCCTTGTTGAAGCTGGTAGTTAACAACTGCCCTCTTCTGATCACAAATCCTTTCCAACATGTGCAGTGTTGAGTTCCAACCCGTGGGGACATCACACACCAGTCGGTGAGCCGGAATCTGCAAATGTTGCTAAGCACGGCAAGGACGGCGGAAGCTGGAGCTGACTTTCTAAAATGGGCACACAGGCAGCATACTTTGACAAGCAGATCCAGCAGCTATGGGTAGATTTTGAGAAACCGTTGAACAAGGAGGTTAAGCACATGGGCCAGGCATGTTATGTGTGTGAGCTCACCTCGCTTCAGAGCACCAGGTTCGGGCCATTGTCACACACGACCCTGCATGCCTGTAGGTTCAGCAGTGTCAGCCACACATCTGCCTGCTCTTTCACAGCTGTCCACAACTCTTCAGCATTGTGCGGTTTGTCACCTAAGCATATTAGCTTCAGTAGAGCCTATTGATTCTTGGTTGAGGATATGCTGTAGTGCTTCCAGCTTGTGACTTATATGGTCATTTCGAAGATGGAGGCTGAAGAGGAGGAGGATGAGGTGCAGGAACTGTAGACTGTGGGGGCAACCCTGATTGACATAGGGCCCGCAATCCTCGGTGTCTGGAAGACGTGTTCCATCCCAAGGTCCCTCTGGGTCCCGGCTTCCACTATGTTAACCCAGTCTTCCGCCAGCGGGATGTAGCGTCCTTCCCCCCAAGCACTTGTCCACGTGTCCGTAGTTAGGTGGACTTTCCCAGTAACAGCATTGATCAGGGCACAAGTAATGTTATGGGACACGTGCTTGCTAGAGATGAGCAACTTTGCCTTTTTTAGGGTCGAGTCGGGTTTCATGAAACCCGACTTTCTCAAAAGTCGGTCGAATGAAATCGGCCGACTATAGGTCGGGGGTCCGACTGAAACACGAAACCCAATGCAAGTCGATGGGGAAGCAAAGTCGGCAGGGAGTGGAGGACAGTAAATACACCTACAGTGCCCACTTCAATGCCCAAAACATCAATTCTTATTACTGAAGCTTGTCAACCTTAATTTACTTTATAATAATAGTTACGCACTGAAAATTGGGGGTTATTTGGATAAAGTTGTGTGGGGGGGTAGGGCTGGCTCCAGGTTTTCATGTGCCCTGGGCCAAAGAGCGCCCCTTTAGCACATACCACAAGTCATGATGCTCCGATACGGCACAGAAATATAGGTATAGTACAATGACAAATACTTCACTGCTTACATGACATGACTGATCTATTTTAAATTCTACAATAGCTCAAAAAAAGGACAGTATATTACTCCATACAGTATTAAGGCTACCACATTGTGCACCATACAGAATAATGAGCCCCATATATTTCTCCATACAGAATAATTGGTCACATATAATGTTCCATACAGTATATGATGAGCTCCACATAATGCTACAGTATATGATGTCCCCATGGACGATGCTCCAGTGTGTTATGGGCCCAAATAATGCTACATATATAATGGGCCCCATTTCTAATGTTCCAGTGTATAATGTGCCCCATAGATGCTGCTCCAGTGTCTGATCTGCCCCATTTAGAATGCTCCAGTATATGATGGGCCCCATGGATGATGCTCCAGTGTCTTATGGGCCCAAATAATGCTCTATATATAATGTGCACCATTTCTAATGCTCCAGTGTATAATGGGCCCTGTAAATGCTGCTCCAGTGTCTGATGTCCCCATTTGGAATGCTCCAGTATATGATGGGCCTCATGGATGATGCTCCAGTGTCTTATGGGCCCTAATAATGCTCCATATGTAATGGGCCCCATTTCTAATGCTCCAGTGTATCATGTGCCCCATAGATGCTGCTCCAGTGTCTGATCTGCCCTATTTGGAATGCTCCAGTATATGATGGGCCTCATGGATGATGCTCCAGTGTCAGATGTCCCCGATTTGGAATGCTCCAGTATATGATGGGCCCCATAGATGCTGCTCCAGTGTCTGATCTGCCCCATTTAGAATGCTCCAGTATATGATGGGCCTCATGGATGATGCTCCAGTGTCAGATGTCCCCCATTTTGAATGCTCCAGTATATGATGGCCCCATTTTTAATTAACCCAGGCATGGTACGTGAAAAGAGCTCCATGGAGTAATCTGAAGTGTGTGCTGCCGTATCCTTCACTTTTGTTGTGGGTGAAGGACACAAGGAAAGTGGTTGCTCCTGACCAGAAGCCGGCACTTACGACTCAGTGCTTGCATTTTTTTAAACTTAAGAAGAGGAGGCGATAAAGCTGGATGCTGTTTCAGCAATGTAAGCCAAAAACAGTTCCTGATGCTCCGGCTTTAAAAGCAGTCTACCTACTCCCATAAAACGGAGCCTTACAGGCCTTCCAGAGCTACACCATGACGCAGGCTCAACACCTCTTGCCTTAGCTGCTATTGTGTTTTTGGCACTACCAGCAGATGCACCACCACCACCATCAGTACCAGGTGGCCCCCCACGCCCACGTCCGCATCCTCTTCCACCATACTTCCTCATGTTTTAGAAAATTGTCCCAAAATACCAGCAGATATATGGTACTGTATCAGAAGCGTACAGCTCTATACAGTCTAGGGATAACAGTAAATCTCCGTATATATTTCATGAGTCATACAAAGACACTCACAGGCTCAGTATGGATTACCCAATAAAATGAAAAGGTGAAAAAGGGTACCGTATCACCAGATACAAGTATAGTGTAAACATTCTGAATCTCCATATACATTTCAGGAGGCAGACACAAACGCTCTCAGGCCCAGTATGGAGTACACAAGAATAGGAAAAGCTGTAAATGGGTAATGTAACACAAGCATACACCTGTATACAGTGTTGGGCAAATTTGAAATCTTGGTATATATTTCCGGAGTCACCCTCAGACGCTCACTCAGTCTGGGTTTGACCATAATAAAAAATGTTGTAAAAAAGGTACTGGATAACAAGATAGCAAGTATATATATTATAGGGTACAATTGAAATCTCCGTAAACATAGTCCCGTAGTCAGTCTCAGACGCTTACTCAGTATGGATTTGACTGTAATACTAAATGTCGAACAAAGGTACTGTATAACAAGAAACAAGCTGTATCGAGTATAGGGTAAAAATTGGTATCTCCGATTCACCATATATAGAAGGCGTAAACCACACACGCTCACACACGCTCACTTACTATGGTTGATACCGTAATACAAAATTTTGAACAAAGGTACTGTATCAGCACATACCAGGTGTATCCAGTCTATGGGTAATTGTAAATTTTCGTCTATACTTCCGAAGTCAGACACTCACAGGCTCAGTATGTATTACACCAGAATTTAACAAGTAGAAAAAGGGAAAGGCAGTCGAAGCGTACAACAGTATACAGTGTTGTGGTACTTTTAAATCTTCGTATAGATTTCAATCTCAGTTAGCCAGTCCAGAGTCTCCGCTACTGGAAACTACATGGATACAAGTACAGATGGAAATTCGAGGGTTATCAGAAATTTGGGAATTACTCATTGCGGGAAAACCTCCCGGTAGATGTTGAAGAGGCGATGCAGACCCTCAATTACTGTGTCTGTGGAGACAGCGAAAACGGTTCTTTGTGAAGAAAGGATTGCTTTGTCGCAGTAGCGTGGATCACATCACCGTTACTCGTCTCCATCAAACTGTGATCACAGGAAGAGATGTACACATGGTCCTCACTGCCTATCATGATGTGTCTGGTCATTTTGGAGTGCCAAAGACAGAAGCCACAGGCCGTAGGCGATTCTATTGGATTCGCATGAGAGGAGACATTGAAAAATGGTAGCAGGAATGTCACACATCTGTGACTATCACAACTGTGAAAGGTGATCATAAAGCACCACTGCATCCGCTTGTAAGTTGACGTCCATTACAAATGGTAGCCATTGATCATCTGAAGGTAGAGGCCAGCAGGACAGGGCATAGCTACATCTTAACCATCATTGATCAATACACCAAATTTCTAGTGGCCGTCCCTGTGAAGAATTTAACTGCCCAGATTACACAGCGGTGGAGCAGGGAGAGGTAAGTATTGCAACTTGCAAGTGCTGTGGCCATGACCAAGCAGACAGGCACACTCGTGGTCGACGGTACTGGCACAGGGCCCCTCATAGTACGCTGGTGTGTCTGACAGTGAGTGGGCCCCCCCACCATCAGAGACACTGTATTGTACTATGAGGGGCCCTGTGCCAGTGCCGTCGGCCATCTGTGGGCCCATCCACCTGCTCAGAGCAATGGCACTTGCCTGGGTGCACCAGGTGTTGACCCCAGCCATTGGGGGGGTGGACAGCCCACTTAGGGAGGTTTAAATAATGGCCTATGTTGATGTGTTGGCTGGACATTCAGCTGCTGCAAAGGGCGGAATTGGGCAAGTCCGAGAAAGAGGAGGACAAAAGCGAGGCAGTTTTTTTTTTTAAACTCTATTTTTATTGGAAATTATTTTGTTAACAACAAAAGAAAGTACAAAAAGAAAAAGCCATACAAGTACATATCATGTTACAAATTTGCATTCTTCAGAGAGACGCAATATCACGGCTCTAATCAAGAGCATGTATCTCTGGTAAGAATCTGTCCAGAAGTCGATGGCGTCCACTTCTTCCTTAAAATTACATATTTAAAGAACAGCTTTAACTCTGCTACCCTCTTCCCTCCCCAACAATCTCTCCCCCCCCCCCCCCAACACCCTATAACCTTTTCCTCCCTTGCTTTGTGGAGAGCCTACCCACTCACAGGCTCTATGACTCTCCATAATTGACTTTCATTGGCTCACAGAAATCATTTGCCTCAGTTCAGTTTTAATCTTCCCAGTGTTCCCCCCAAAGATTCCTTGTGGTACCATGTTGTGTCCCTGAAAGGAATAACTATGCGTTGAATTTCCTCCTTGTTACAATGTTCCACAATATAATGCCTCCACTTTGTAAAAAATCTAGATGTTTCGCAAGACTTCCTCTTTTCTGCTTCCAACCTTTCCATTAGCATTACATGTTTCAGGCGACCCGAGAGTTCTTTTATGGTGGGCATGTCCTTTTGCAGCCAATTTGTTAGTAATATTTTTTTCATGAGCATTATGATTATATGGACGACATCCGGGGGTCCTCCCCCCCCTTCATGAGCAACGGGGGACTTCTCCCAATAATGAAATAAGATCAAATCTCTCGGGATTTCATCACCCCAATCCCATATGTTCTTTATATATTTTCTAACCGCACCCCACATATCCGCCACGTGCTTGCAAGTCAGTAGGCCATGGAGTAAGTCAGTAAATGGGACATTACACTTGGGACACTGCGTGATTCTATCTGGCTTATCAGAACTCCTTGGAAACTGGAAGGCGTATATTGCCCTATGTATTATTTTGAATTGAGTTTCTCTCCAACTCTCATTAATAAGGGACTGTCGAGCTTTAGTCCACCCCTTCCTTATTTTGTCTCCAATAGCCCTGTCCTCCAGCTGCGATTCCCATTTTTTATAGAAGGTATCTGGATGACTATCTAAGAGCACCCCTCTCATCGTGTTATACAGCAATGTAATAGACGAAAAATTTTTTGCTGCATCAACCATTTTATCAAACTCGTTGCATGTGAACTCCGCCTGCGTGTCTACTAAGTGGGACATGATATGATACCTAATCTGTTCAAATTGTAACGTTTGAAATTTTTGGAGATCAAATTTTTCTATTATTTCGTTTTGTCTTAGCCATCTGTTCTCTGTAGGATGAACCAGATGAGCTATCTCCTGTATACCCCTATCTCTCCATTCCTTAAACAGTTTATTCTCTACTCCCGGTAAAAACTCTATGTTGTTCCACATTGGGAGGTATTTAGATATTCGGAACGAAAGTTTATATTTTTTTCTCACCGTCTTCCAGGTGGCAATAGTATCCCGGAATATCAAAGAATTTTTGATTTTGGCTGGGAGCATCTTTAATCTTGCCTGTAACAAGGACCTAAGATCCCAAGGTTGGGCATATTCCTTCTCTATGACATAGGCCGAATATTTACTCTCACCATGCAACCAATTTAAAAAGTACCTTGTCAGACACGCTATATTATAATTTCTAATACTTGATAAGTTTAAGCCCCCTTCCGTCTTTGGATTCATCATCTTTTTAAGACTTATGCGTGGTTTTTTGTTCCTCCAAATAAATTTGGAGAACGCAGAAGTCAATGCTTTTACATCCGTGTGTTTCAGCAGGAGTGGGATTGTTTGAAGGTGGTACATTAATTTCGAAGTACTCATCATTTTAATAAGTTGTATTCTCCCTGTCAAATTTAATGGCAGATCTTTCCACTTTACTAGATCATTTACTATATTTGTTATTAAAGGAGGGTAGTTTAATTTGTATATAGAAGATGGCTCTCCCCCTATTTTAATGCCTAAATATTTAATATAAGATTTCGCCAAACCCACCCCCAATTGAGCTCTATTTAATTTCTGTCTATTCGTCTCGTCCCACCTTCCCAGGGGAAGCAGTTCGGATTTAATCTTGTTAATTTTAAAGCCCGCATAATCCCCATATGTATTTATCGTTTCTATAGCTGGTTCCACCTGCGCAAAGGGATCCCTAAGGAAAAGCAAAATATCATCGGCAAAGAAAGTAGCACGCACTGTCTCCCCACCGATCTGAATGCCAGGAAACCGCTGCGGGTCAGACAACTCTCTCACCAAAGGTTCCAGAGCTATATTGAATAGCAGAGGCGACAAAGGACACCCCTGCCTTGTCCCCCTGGACAGTGGGAACCTGTCCGAGAGGAAACCCGGAATGTAGATCTGGGCCTCCGGCCTTGAATATAACTCTGTGATGTAGGTCAGGAAGGAGCCATCAAAACCCATTCTTACCAACACCCTGAAAAGCCATTCCCACCTGACATTATCAAATGCTTTCTCGGCATCGATCGTTAGTAATGCTGGTTTTTCACTTGGAGTGGGATTAAGGTTTACCCTGTCCAAGACCAACATGACTTTTCTCAAGTTACTCGTTGCTGACCTACCCTTAACAAAACCCGCCTGTGATTCCGATATTAGATTTGGTAATATTTCTGCCAATCTATCAGCCAGGATTTTAGACATAATTTTATTATCTACGTTTATTAAGGAAATGGGACGATAAGATCCCGGCGACAGGGGATCCTTTCCTGGTTTTGGTAAAACTTTGATATATGTTAATTTGCTGGGCCTCGTCATGGGCTTCCCTTCTAGTATCCCGTTAAATATTTTTGCTAAAACAGGGGATACTTCATCCTGTAAAATCTTAAAAAATTCTCCCGAATAGCCATCAGGGCCCGGGGCTTTCCCATTCCCCAAGTTCCTAATTGTCTGTTTAATTTCTTCTTGTGTAATGAGTGTATTTAAGAGTTGTTTTTGTTCATCTGACAACTTCGGGATATCTGGTCGATCGAGTAATGTGGTCTTCGGAGATCTCCGATCCACCTTATCCATATAAAGGTTCTTATAGTATTTTCCCAGAATATTGGCTATTTCTTTTGGTTTAATTTGTATGTTACCATTTTGGTCTTTTAGATGAAAAGGGCCTTGTGCAAAGAATCTATTCCTGACCATAGAGGCCATCAGTTTTCCTGCTTTATTTCCAAATCTATGGAATTTGGCCTCATGAGATGATTTAAATAATTGTTCCCTCTTAATCATCCAGGTATTAAATTCTCTTTGCTCCATTAACCAGTTATCTTTATTTATTTTGTTGGGGTGACTTTGAAACAGGGTATAAGTCTGTCTGAGCCTGTTCGTGAGTTCTGTGTACTTTTCCTGTGTTTTCCTTTTTAAAGCTGACGTGTATGAAATTATTTTTCCCCTCATGACTACTTTAATTGTTTCCCATAATAGGGGTGAGTTAGTCTCGTGAGACCTATTATCCTCTCTTATCTCTCCCCACCACTCCTTCAGTTTTAATGCGAAATCTCCGTTGTCATGTAAATATCTAGGAAATCTCCATAAATAGTCTGTTCCTCTAGGGAACGCATCTGCCAGTTCTATTGTCACAGGCGCATGATCCGATATCACCAGATCATGTATTGTAGACGACAACACCCTGCCAAGGACAGTCGGGGAGACCAAGAAATGATCTATCCTCGACCACGCGTCTCTGGCAGGTGAATAGAAAGTGAATTCCCTATCCTGCGGGTGCAGATATCTCCAAGTGTCAGTCAGGCCCGTGTTTTTTAGCATTGGGGAAATTACTTTATCTTGGCCTCTCAGCCCCGGTGTCCCCTGTGATTCGTTTTTTCTATCTTCTGAGACATTTACCACCGAGTTGAAATCCCCCCCGATTATCAGGTCATGTATGGGATCTTTCAGTATCTCCTGTTCTAGAAAATGGTAGTATGTTTTATTATTTTCATTGGGGGCATATACGTTCATTATTTTGTATGTGCTGCCTGATGCCGTTATGGTAATCGAGTGTAGCCTCCCCTCATGATCCGTTTTAGTGTTCACCACCTGGTGTTGGAAATTTTTATCTATCAACATTAGTACTCCTGCCTTATTATTAACAGCTGGTGACCCGTATGTTTTGCCCACCCACAATTTTTCCATCCTCTTAAAGTCTGACAATTCCAAATGTGTCTCTTGTAATAGGGCTATATCTGGCTTAATACGCTTAAGATGTCTGAGAATCATTAACCGCTTCTGTGGGGACTTCAGGCCCCTTACATTCCAGGTAACTATCCTCATAAATTCTTATTAATGATATATATTTTTTTTATTTTTTTTTTTTTTTTTTTTTTTTTTAGGTGGGCCAACTGTAGTTAACTTAGTGACACCCAACACTGGGATACGAGCAAAGCTTCTCTGTCCATGTGAGCCAATTTCAAAATCAAAAATACAGTTATATCCCCCACAAACAAGTTGAACCAAGATTAACCTTTTCCCTGCCCCTTTATCCCCTAAGGAGCCTGGAGAACATCTCCAGGATCCTTGTCCAGATTGGCATACCATTTTTGACTTCACTTCTTCCCCGCACCTTTTCCTTCCCTTGCTCCCCTCCCCCCTTTCCCCTCTCCCATTATTGCATGATCAGTTATAAACAGACATATAGAATACAAATCCCTCGGGCGGTCCGAGAGGTGATCAGACCCCAGAAAGAGAAGAAAACAACTATACGTCAAACCCCAATCTGTCCTCAGTAGCGATCCATACACCCTTCTTCAAACCTTCCCGGATTGTTTGGACGTTCTCTGGGCCTTCGGTGAATCCGATACTAGATTCGGGTTTCTGTCCTCCGTGTATGTCGGCCAGTCCTTTAGATGCTCTTTGGGACTGTTTGCGCTTCCCTGCGATCTTGCATCCTCTGTGTGAACGACTCTCAAGGTCTTGAGAAACTTCTCTGCTTCTTTGGGATTGTAAAATGAATGTGAAGAGCCATCTTGATGCCTAATGTAGAGGGTTGCCGGGTATCTCAATTGGAACCGCACATTGTTTTTGTGTAGTTCTGTGCATATCACACTGAAAGCTCTGCGTTGCCTGGTCACTTCAGCAGAAAAGTCTTCAAATAAGAGCACTTTTTCCCCCCTAATTTCAAGGGGTCGTCTAAGTCTTTTATAGAACTGAATGACATCATTTTTGTCCGAAAAGTTCAGGTACTTGGTAATGATTTGTCTAGGTCTTATCTGGTTGCCCATTTCGGACGGGTTCTTTTGGGGGCCAATGCGATGTACCCGCTCAATTATCTTCCCCGCCTCTAACCCCAAAGCCTCGGGGATCATCTTTTCGCACAGATTTCTTAAGTCCTTTATGGGGAATTTTTCAGAGATTCCTATAATCCGAATATTACTCCGTCTGGATCTGTTTTCCAGATCATCAATTTTATCTCTCAAAATCAGGTTTTCCTTAGATAATCTAGATATTGTTGACTGATCATCATATACATTGTCTTCCAGTGTAGATACACGTGTCTCCATTGCGGACACCTTCTCAGCGGTTTCATCTAGATGCTTCTGCATATCATGCAAGGCCGTTCCTATGTACTCCCTCAGCTTTGACGTGATCTCAGGCAGTAAATGACCTGCCACCTCCCCTGCCAGCTTTTTATAGTCCATCTCAGGTATGTGCGATCCAGGGAGGTCACGCTCCTCACAATCACCGCAGTCCTCCATAGCAGTGGGGGATGCAGGGGCATAAATCGCGTCAGGAAGAGTACATGGCTCAGGGGTGCCCTGGGTATCCCTGAGCTTCTCAATCGCGGATTTCCCAGACTTGTGTGTCTCAGCCCTGCCGTCTCTCCTTCCTCCCTGCTCCCCTCTCCTCACCGTCTGCCTTGAAGCAGCTGCTGCCGCCGCTGAGGTCGGCGCCGGCGCCATCTTGGAAGGCGCACGTGTCTCTCCCCCTCGGTTTTGAGCTGCCTCTTTACCGCTGTTTCTGAGGACGTATCTGTCCATGCAGCGGTGCAGCAGGGCCGGGGCTTCCTCTCCTCCCGTTCCCGGTAATCCGGGGATCAAGTTTGCGGTATAGATGCTGCCTTTTAGCAGGGGGTTGGGGAGCGCTGGAAGCCTTGCTCCTCACATGCGGGCGCCGGAACCGGAAGTCAGCGAGGCAGTTTTCTGGGAACCTATGTGTCATCAGGGGAAGGTGGGACAAAATCCTTTGTAACCCATGCATGGTTCATTTTAATGAAGGTTAGATCATCAAAATTTTGGGTAGACAGACGGGTCCTTTTTTCTGTCAGGATTGATCCAGCAGCACTGAAGACTTTTTCAGATAACACACTAGCAGCAGGGCAAACGAGCTCCTGTAAGGCATATTGTGCCAATTCAGGCCAGGCGTCCAGTTTAGAGGCCCAATAGTCAAAGGGGAATGACTTGTGAGGGAGAATATCGATATGGGAGAAGTAGTTTGTAACCATAGTTGACAACTGCTGTCTCCTGTCACTTTTAATCGATGCAGTATTAGCAGTCGTGTGAGCGGTACTTGAGAAATCATTCCACAACATGGTCATTAAACCCCTGTCTCCAACGCCACTTCGGCTATGTGCACCACGAACACCTCTTCCATTGTGCCCACTATGGCTCGTGGGAGAAACAGCACCGCTGCTGTGTGCTGGGAAAGCCTCAAACAACTTGTTTACCAGAGTTGCTTGTTTGTTAGCCAATATTATCTCTAGGTTCTCCTGTGGCATGATGTTGTGTAATTTGCCTTTGTAGCGTGGATAGGGGATGCTGGCCAGCCAGTAGTCATCATCTCTCATCATTTTGGAAATGCGGGGGTCTCTTTTTAGGATCCGCAAGGCATAATCGCACATGTGGGCCAATGTTCCAGGTGTCAATGATGCACTGCCAGTGGTGGGTGGGGGAGCACTTTCTGGCAAATCTACATCTCTACAGTCACGCACAAACACTGTACCTGACCTTGGAACGCCAACATTTTCTCTTGCCCCCTGAGAAGCATTCTCCTGCCCAAAATAATCATCCCCCTCATCCTCCTCCTCTTCCTCTTCTTCCTCCACCTCATCCAGGACAGTTCCCTGACCAGACAATGGCTGACTGTCGACTGTCATCAAGGCTACCTTCCTCCTCCTCTGCAGACGCAAGATCCTTAATGTGCGTCAAACTTTGCATGAGCAGACGCATAAGTGGGATGCTCATGCCGTCTGCGCTTACCAGCTGTGTGCATTCCTCAAAACACTGAAGGACTTTACAGAGGTCTTTCAGCTTTGACCTTTGCACACCCGACAAATCCATGTCTTCCCTCAAACTGCTTGCCCGTGTATCCTCCCACAAATGCATTGCAGCCTGCCTCTGTCCGCACAGCCTCTCAACCATCTGCAGGGTGGAGTTCCACCTTGTTGCAATGTCTATGATTAGGCGGGGCTTGGGGAGGTGGAGCAATCGCTGCACTTCTGCATACAACTGGAGTGTACGGCTGAGCGACAGATGTGCGAGCACAGTCTTCGCACCTTATGGAGCAGGGATGTTAACACCGGATAATTATTAAGGAAGCACTGCAGCACCAGGTTCAAAGTGTGAGACAGGCAAGGTATGTGTGTGAGTTTTGCATGGGCTATGGCTGCCACAAAATTCCTGCTGTTATCACTGACTACCTTGCCTGGCTCAAGATGTAGACTGCAAAGCCATGACTCTGTTTGTCGCTGCAAGTAGTCGGCCAGTACCTCCACAGTGTGTCTGTCACCCAAAGACATAATCTTTAACATAGCCTGCTGACGCTTACCACTAGCTGTTCCATAGTGGGACACCTCGTGTGCAACACTGCCAGCTGCGGATGGAGTGCTCGTGTGACTGCGCTCTGTGGACGAGCTTTCGCTGATAGAGTAGGAGGAGGATCGAAAGCCTACAGCCAACTGTTTCCTATACCGTGGGCTATGCAGCACTGTTCCACCGCCGCTGTCCCCCGTGGAGCCTGCATCCACCACATTAACCCAGTGAGCAGTGATGGACACGTAACGGCCCTGGCCATGCCTACTGGTCCATGCATCTGTTGTGAGGTGCACCTGTCCACTCACTGACTGTTTGAGTGCATGGACAATGCGGTCTTTCACATGCCGGTGGAGGGCAGAGATGGCTTTTCGAGAAAAGAAGTGCCGACTGGGTAGGTAATAGCGTGGGACAGCATAGGCCATGAGGTCGCACAAAGCTTCGCTTTCAACCAAACGGTAGGGCATCATCTCTAATGAGATTAGTTTGGCAATGTAGGCATTCAAACAAAGGGTACGCGGATGAGAGGATGAGCACTTTCTTGTCCTACTCAGAGTGTCTGGTAGGGTGAGCTGGACTGGAGAGCTGCATATGGGGGAAGTAGCGGTGGACCGGACGGAGTGAGAGGGGGTTGGTGATGGTATTGGTGGTGATGGCCTAGATTCAGTGTTGTGTTGCAAAACCATTGTAATTCCCTGAGTGCTTTGGCCTTGCGACGACACCTCCACATTTAGTGCTGGTGGTGTGCTTAACGGTGGCGGTGGTCTTATAGTGGGGGAAGTGATGGAGCGTCGCTGGCTACCTACAGTCAGAGCAGGTGCACACGTGCTACCTGAGGTTTTGTAGTCCGTCCACGCTTGCAAGTGCATGTTGATTAAATGTCTAAGCATGCAACTGGTATTTAAATTTCTGAGTTGTTTACCTCGGCTAAAGGTCTTTCCACACTTCTTACAGGTAACCTTTGCCTCATCAGCAGGATTTTGGACAAAGAAGTGCCACACTGCACTCTTCCTACTATGGTATACACTTTCTGGCCTTGCACGCTGTGCTAAGTTGACCGTCTGGCCAAGCTGTCCTGCAACTCTTTTAGTTTTTGGTCCATGTTTTTGGACAGCTACGGGCCTGCCAGATAACCGCTGCTGCGATGTCAATGCCTGCTGCGGATCCTTCTCCTTATCTGAACTATTGCCACCCTCCTCCCCCAATAGATGCCAATCCGGGTCAAGAACTGGGTCATCCATCACCTCCTCTTCAAAGTCATCTGCACCTTCCTCTTTACCTTCTTTACCTTCCTCTGTATCACTGTGTAAGGTGGTATGGTATGCGGGAAGGGGCACCTGAGTTTCATCAGGGTCAGATTCTGGCTCAAGGGCAATGTAGTGCTCTGGGTCGATGTACCAGCAGAATCATCTATCAGTGGCTGTGCATCAGTGCACTCCATGTCAGATTCATCTTGGACTGGGGAATTCTGGATTTAACTGGATAACCCAGGCATGGTATGTGTAAAGAGCTCCATAGAGTAATCTGAAGTGTGGGCTGCCGCATCCTTAACTTTTGGTGGGGTTGAATTACACAAGGAAAGGTGTTTTTCCTGACCAGAACCCTGCACTGACGATTCCGTGCTTGCAGGTTTCGAACGGTCAGAAGAGGAGGCAATAGAGCTGGTGGCTGTTTCAGCAATGTATGCCAAAACCTGTTCCTGATGCTCCGGCTTTAAAAGCGGTTTTCCTACTCCAAGAAAAGGCAACCTTACAGACCTTCTGGGCCAGAGGATGACACAGGCTCAACACCTCCTGCCTTAGCTGCTTTTGTGCTTTTGGCAGAACCAGCCGATGCACCACCACCATCAGTACCAGCTGCGCCCCCCTGCCCACGTCCGCGGACGCTTCCACCATACTTCCTCATGTTTGGGAAAATGTACAAAAAATACCAGCAGAGAGATGGTACTGTATGAGGAGCGTCCAGCTGTGTAAGGTGTATGAAAAAAATTAAATCTACGTATATATTTTGTTAGTCACAGACGCTCTCACAGTATGTATTGGACCGTAATCCAACAAGCAGATATACGGAACTGTATCAGAAGTGTACAGCTGTGTACGTTTTTTGTGTAACTAACAATCTCTGTATATGTATTTACGGAGTGTCACACACACACGCTGACTCTGTATAGATGTGACTGTAATGCGAATGGCAGATATACAATACTGTTTGAGAATCAGACAGCTCTATACGGTGTGTGTATTGAAAATTGTCAATCTCCGTCTATTTCTATAGGGACTGACACACGCTGTCTCTGTCTAGTTTTGACCGTAATTAAACAGCAGATATACGAAACTGTTTGAAAAGCGGACAGCACTCTAAGGTGTAGGTCTGGAAACACGGAAAAACTCTTCGACTTTTTTTCCAGAGTAACACACAGATAGCTTCTATTTGTCCGTGATACCAGCCAGTACACGGTAGTGTGTGAGGAACGTACACCGCTATACGGTGTCTGTATGGAAAATTGTCAATCTCCGTCTATTTCTATAGGGACTGACACACGCTGTCTCTGTCTAGTTTTCACCGTAATCAAACAACAGATATATGAAACTGTTTGAAAAGCGGACAGCACTCTAAGGTGTAGGTCTGGAAACACGGAAAAACTCCTCGACTTTTTTTCCAGAGTAACACACAGCTTCTATTTGTCCGTGATACCAGCTGGTACACGGTAGTGTGTGAGGAGCATACACCGCTGTACGGTCTGTGAAAAAATGAACATTCAGTAACTCACCAGGACAAAATAATAAAAGTTGAAGTGCTTTGAAAAAAGCAGTTTGAACAGCAGTGTGCACACAGCAATGCAGCTAGCAGGTAGCCTTACAATGCAGCCTAATCACCACCAGTGCTGCTGCACAAAAGCAAAAATCCTCCCCTTTCACTGCACACTAACTGCACAGTGAAAAGCGCTATCAGCAGAAGCAGTTTTTTTTTCTTCTTCCCTGCCTAACGCTCTCCCTATTCAGAATCAGCAGCAGCACCTCTCCCTATGCTAAGATCGGCAGAAGTAAGATGGCGGTCGGCGGTCACAGCCTTTTATACCCACTGTGATGCCACACAAAGCCAGCCAATCACTTCAATGCCCTTCTCTAAGATGGTGGTGGCCGCTGCCTATGTCATCACGTTGCCCACAGTGTGCGTCCTCCATCATTGGCTGAAAAAAGGCGCTTGAAGCATCATTTGAAACACGACTTTGGCGCTCGAGTCGCCGACCTCACGGCCGACCTCACGCTATGGTCGGGTTTCGTTTCATGAAACCCAACTTTGGCGAAAGTCGGCGATTTTTGAAATCGACCCACCCGTTTCGCTCAACTCTAGTGCTTGTGTAATGCCGGGATGGCATACCGGGAGAAATAGTGGCAGCTGGGGTCCGAGTACCTTGGGACAGCCGCCGCCATCAGGTTTTGGAAAGCTTCCATATCCACGAGCCTAAAATGCAACATTTCGAGCGCAAGCAGACGAGAAATGTGTGAATTTAGTACTGTGGCCTGTGGGGCGTTGGCTGCGTATTTACGCTTGTGTTACAATGACTGGGGTATGGACAACTGAAGGCTGCGCTGGGACAAGGATGTGGATGTGCTTGATGATGGTGGTAGTTGAGCGTGGGCAAGGACAGGTGCAGGGCAGGAGGCATCTTCGCATGCAAGGTGGACAGTGGATTTGCTTGCAAGCACAACAGTAGAAGAAGCAGTGTTTTCACACACTGTTCCTGCAGCCTGGTGTTCGGCCCACAAAGTCAGGTTCTTTGTTGCCATGTGCCTGATCATGTTGTTGATTGTCAGGCTGGTAGTTTTGCTACCCCTACTGATGCAGGCATGGCAGGTGGTGCAAATGGACTGTGTGGGGTTATCGGCAGTGTCTTTAAAAAAACAACCTTGTGATATACAATGTCTGAAAAATATGTTTTCTGTTGGACTGTGCTAGAAATCCTCCATCCTAGGACATTGTAAACTGTCAGTAGGAGGAATTCCTTCCCCCCCAGGTTTTATCAACCCTGCCACTTCCTCTGGCAGAGCAGGAATGTTAATTAGCAGGACACTTCCTGTCACACCATTTGGCTCCTCTTCTCTGAGCTGAAAGAGAAAAAAAAGTGCGGGAAAAAAAACTCTTTGTTTGAAATCAGGAGTTAGAAGTAAACCTTTAAGAGCCTGCCCTGCGAAAACCGTACCAAGTAGAGATATGAAAATCATATTTTTGTAACCTGAGCGGTCCCAGCTTCGATACCGCGTATCTTTCGAAGTTCTACCCTGTCCAGAACATGAGATATGATTTGTTCCCAAATGGACGGTCATATCGCATAGATGTTTGATGTTTTCTTGATGGGCTCATTACGCTGGGAAACATGATACCACTGATGAGTCCATACCAGCGTCTCCCATAAAGTTATAGCTAATGTAAGTTTTGTAGCCAAAACATAACTTGGATGAGAGAGGTGGGATCAACCCAGAATGCACCTCTCCGTGATGTCACATAGGAAAGTCTATAAGGCATTCCCTGGGCAAACCAGCTCAGAAGACCTCCAATCCTTGTGCTGACAAGAACTCCAGATGAGTGGAGATGTGTGGCTCCGCCTTCTTTCTCCGCCGCATGGGTTTGCCTAACGAGTCATGAACAACCATGAGTGTACCTCTGTTTTTAATCCCTTTATTTTATATCTGTACTGTACATAATTAATGTCTCAATTTTATAGCAACTTTTATCTGTAACCACTGCCCTACTTTTTCGGGAAATAAATTATAAAATTATTTAGTTCTGTCTCTATGCTCTAAGAATCGAACTATATGCCTTTGATAGATAATCGCTACTAATTCAAGGGGTTTGCCACGGACCCTCTTAATTTAACACTGTGAATTAAGTAACCGTGACTGGTGGCAGCACGTTGTGTACGGCTATCGCGGCTTGCTGGCAGTACAGAAGGGTCTTATATTGCTGAATAAGGGGCTGCGGCCACAGCATTGATAATTCCCTTACTGCAGAAGCCTAATTGCCGGTTCACAACAGGCAGCCCGTCCGGCGACTAACTATCCTAGGTGCAGTTCCCTGACTGACCTGAGGGTAAGGGGGGCGCCGGAGAGCTGCGAGTTCCAAAGTGGAACTGAGAAAGTGGGATATACATAAATCCCCGCAGTACTTGGAAGATTGATAGCAGTGGTGGGGCATCCAAATTAAACTCCCCCTGCGGCAAATTGTAGAGCGAGATTAGCTTGCTGGATATTTTTGTCACGTGGTGCCAGTGGTGGGATAACTAAGATAAGCCCCAACTGTGCCTGTGATAGCCGTGTGCCGGCATTGTGCCTCGTCCCTCCGTCCGCTGATACACCCATGTCAGTGGTGGGACTGTGACATAGTGGTGACACAGGGTCCGCTGTCCATCGCGTTTTGGTGGCAGCGGGACCCCCGTTAGTCCTCCATATTTGGACGAACGGCGATGGGCCTTTCGTCACAAACCTGACTCGGGAAGACCTAACAGTTGTACTCCCAACTTCTGTCGTGTTGGTGTTATGAGGAACGGTTGCCCACCTTCTGTCTGCAGACACACTCTGCTTCTTCCTGCTTGTTGGGGTGCTACGCCTCCCTCACCCTGTGTGCTGCTGTCCTTGCTGTGCATTTCCTCCTGCCAGGTTGTATCAGTTACTATATCATCCACCACCTTGGCTTCCACTTCCGTACCCTGGCCCTCCTCCTGACTTTCTGGCAATTGTGTCTCATCATCGTCCTCCTGTTGTGACAAGTTCCCACCGTTGTCTTCGTGTGAACGTGGCTCCTCAAATATTTGGGCATCGCTACATGCGATCTCATCTTGCCTCACTTCAAGTGGACCGGGTGAGAGGCCCGAATCTATAAATGGAAAAGTGAACAGCTTTTCGGAGTGTCCATGTGTGAGATCAGTTGTCTACAGGAACTCGGCATAGCGGGAGGAAGGAGGATCAGGGTGAGGAATACGCGGTCCAGACTCACAGCTACTCAGACTTGACTGTGTGCAAGTCACGGTAGTAGTGGTAGTGGAAAAGTGACTGAGGGTATTATCCGCTCTCCAACCAACAACCTTTTGACACTGCTCTGGTTTCAATATTGCTATTTTGCGGTCCCCTATGAATTCGGACAGGAAGTACGTGCGAGAAGATGTGGGTGTTTGTTGTGGCCCTGTGGTAATAGCAGGTATGCAGGATGCAGTGACGAGACGCGAGACAGATGACTTTAAAAGTTAACTTTTATAGATAAATGCCGTTAGGGCTATTGTTATGCAACCAACAGAATAACAGTAGTTGTCCTCGCAGGGAGCCAATACACATAAGCAAGGATTGGGAGAACACGACTAATCCGGCAAAGACCGGTCACTATAGGGCCGTGGAATGGCCGACTACGGGTCCTTAGTCACTATGTATCACTTATCCATCCTGAATTCCTTCGACGTTCTGTTCCACGGTGTGTCTGCATCGCAGCCACTGGGCCCAGCCACTGAAGATCTGGCGTAGTCTTTGGGCATTCCAACGCCCAGGAAGAGCAGGGGCACAACAGGCCTGCGGAAAGTTATTTGGCGGGATGTCGCCCAGCGGAGGCAGAGGGATACCGCCTGGGAGTGGGAGAGTGGAGGTCGCAACTCCCTGACACGGACTGGCAGCGGTGGTGATAAGTGGACTGGCAGACTGGAGCGGGGAGGTGGCAGCTGCGGGTGGCAAAGGAGGAGTCACGCCGTGGTCGGGAGTGAAGCGGCGGTGGCTGCGGGCAGGAGCGAGGAGGCCGCAGCCGCGAGCTGGAGTGAGGCGGCGTCGGTTGCGGACGGCTGTGAGTAGGCCACAGCCGGGAGCTGGAGTGAGGCAGCAGTCTTCTTTTGTCGGTAAGCTCGGCGCCATCTCCCTGTGGTCCACCGAGAGTCTCCCTCCTGTCGCTGTTTTCCTCTCTGGTTGCTGCTCGTAGCTCTACCTCTCTGGCCCTCACCAAGTCTTCACCTCCTTCTCCCTCGTTCTGCTGACTCACACAGTCTGGCCCTCTCTGCCCCTCTTCTCTGGACTCCTCCCCCCAACTGCCCTGTCCGTCTCAGCCGTCCATCCACTAGCTCTGCTCCCTGGAAACAGATACCCCAGGAACCTAGAAGACGGTCCCCTCGGTTCCGGCCCAGGTACTTGGCGGAGGCCTCTCCTCCTACACTCCCACATCCTGTATGCTCGCCAGTCCTCGGGCAAGGGTCTTGGTAGGCTCGGGTTGGCCTTTTGAGACAAAAGTTCCTGTTGCCATACGAACTGATCCTGTTTGTAGCGTTCTGGGGGTTTGCCGACTGTTGACCACTCGGAGCGTCTTGGTTCGACTGTGGTGGAGCTTTCTGGGGTGGTGGCTGGTGGTGGACTGGCCAATTCTGGTGGGCTGGCGTGACTTGCTGAGATATTGTTCCTTGGATGGCCCGCTTGTACCGCTGGAATATCTTCTTCGTCATCTAGGTCCCAGACCGTGGGCATTGGTTCGGGGGCCTGAGGAGTGGGTTCGGGTCGCACGAGATCGTTGGATGTACAGGGCCACAACATATTAGGGTGCACAGTATGAGTGGGAAGTGCCCCGTCCCGTACAAGTCGTATCTTGTACACAGGCCCATCGGGGATTATTCGGCGCAATACTCGGTAAGGACTCTCTTCCCACCGGGGTTCTAGCTTGTTCTGGGGGTGCTGATCTAGTACGAGTACTCGATCCCCAGTCTGAAAGTGGGTGGGTGGAGGTAGAATCCCCCCTGGGTGCTCTAGGTCCTGGAGTTTTGTCTGGACGATGCGGTGAAGGGTCTGTAGCCGCTGTCGGTGGTTTCGGACCCATGATGACACTCCAGACCAGGGTTGGGGTTCCTCCGGGTTTAGTTCTACCTCCGTGATCCCTTTGCCTTCTCGCCCGAATAGCAGTGAGTAGGGGGTATAGCCGATAACTCGGTGCACCCGGTTGTTATAGACCCACACTAGTTCAGGGACATACTCAGGCCAGCGGGCCTTCCGGTCACTCTCCAGGGTTACGCAACATTTGAATTAGTGTCCGATTAAAGCGCTCGCAGGCCCCGTTTCCCTGTGGGTGGTATGGTGTGGTCCGAGATTTATTGATACCATAGAGATGATGTAGCTCCTCCATGACCTTCCCCAGGAAGCATGCTCCCTGCATTCGACTGAACAACCGGGTCCTCAACTCTCCCACATCTGTCGGTTCCCCATGGGTCTCTTCGAGTATCCGCAAGACCCTAGCAAAGGTGTTGCGGTGTCCCGGGGGCCTCAACATTACTGAATCCCAAGCCTCCCCTTCTAATGCCATGAGAGCTACCTCAGCTTCCAGGTCAGGGGTCATCGGATGCATTCGCTCTGCCCAGCTCCACAGCATGGTGTTGGAGCCTTAGAACCTGGGCAGGTTGTTTAGCATAGCCCCCAGAGAAAACATCACTATTTCCCTTCCGAGCCCTGACGTGTGCCCATACAGTAGTTTTCTCCCACATATGGGGTATCAGCGTAGTCAGGACAAATTGGACAACAACTTTTGGGGCCCAGTTTCTCCTGTTACCATTGGGAAAATAAAAAAATTCGGGACTAAAGATCATGTTTGTGGAAAAAATATGATTTTTATTATTTTCACGCCCGGGCATTATAAACTTCTGTGAAGCCCTTGGGGGTTCAAAGTGCTCACCACACATCTAGATAAGTTCCTTGTGGGTCTAGTTTCCAAAATGGTGTCATTTGTGGGGGGTTTCCACTGTTTTGGTACATCAGGGGCTTTCCAAACGCGACATGGTGTTCGATCTCAATTCCAGCCAAAACAGTCAAATGGCACTGCTTCCCTTCCGAGCTCCGCCATGCGCCCAAATAGTCGTTTACACCCACATATGGGGTATCAGCGTACTCAGGACAAATTTCACAATAACTTTTAGTGTCCTGTTACCCTTGGGAAAATAAAAATTGAGGGTGAAAAGATCATTTTTTTGGAAAAAATATGATTTTCTAATTGTACGGCTGTACATTATAAACTTCTGTGAAGCCCTTGTGGGTTCAAAGTTCTCACCACATATCTAGATAAGTTCCTTGGGGGGGTCTAGTTTCAAATGGGGTTACTTGTGGGGCGTTTCCACTGTTTAGGTACATCAGGGGCTCTCCAAACGTGACATGGCGTCCGATCTGAATTCCAGCCAATTTTGCATTGAAAAAGTCAAACGGCGCTCCTTCCCTTCTGAGCTCTGCCATGCGCCGAAACAGTGGTTAAGACATAATAAATTTTTTTTTATTTTTTTTTTAATTTTTATTATGTCTTAACACTCAATTTTTAACCATTTTTATATCACCTATTCCAGAGAGTTTCTTCTTGTTGTTCTTCTCTTTTCTCCACCTAGAAAAAAGATATTTGAGACTAGTTTTAGCTATTTACACATGATTTTAACCATTTTCTCCTTACTTTCCAGTTTCACATGTAGCATAGTGGACTAATACCATGAGTTATATCCTCTGAGGTAAGTTCTAATCCACCCCAGGACTCGAGAGCCATTTTTTAATCTTTTACCTCGTGATCCCCCCCCCGTGTCTTTTTATTTTTTAATCACGTTTTTTATACCAACACTCTTTTTATGGCATTTTAAACATCGTTTTTAATATGGTTGTAATAAAGTTTTATTGTTTTGTATGATTCATGTATATGTATCCATGCTGACGTGTCACCTCACTATTCTTGGCGCCTCCCCCCTTTTTTTTTTTTTTTTTACATTGTCAGTAGTAAAGCGGCGGTGGCTGCGGGCAGCAGCGAGGAGCCCGCAGCTGCGAGCTGGAGTGAGGCGGCGTCGGCCGCGGACGGCTCTGAGTAGGTCGCAGCCGAGAGCTGGAGTGAGGCAGCAGTCTTCTTTTGTCAGTAAGCTCGGCGCCGTCTCCCTGCGGTCCACCAAGAGTCTCCCTCCTGTCGCTGTCCTCCTCTCTGGTAGCTGCTCGTGGCTCTCCCTCTCTGGCCCTCACCAAGTCTCCACCTTATTCTCCCTCGTTCTGCTCACTCACACAGTCTGGCCCTCTCCGTCCCTCTTCTCTGGACTCCTCTCCCAACTGCCCTGTCAGTCTTCAGCCATCCCGGGTACTCGGCAGAGGCCTCTCCTCCTACAGCCCAGTTTCAGCTTTCCCACGGCCTCGGCCTTGGCCTCTGCATTCACCATCACCATCACGTCCACTTCCCCATCCCTTGCCACTTGCCTTGCCTATTTTAAATAGACTACAATATTTTCCACGTTCACTACAAATAGCTGAATTGGGAGCAAACGTCTATGTGATCCAGTGGAATGGAGGCCTGAAAGGCAACAATTTGTAGCCTACAGATAGATGAGGCGTCTGACGGAGATACCACACTATTCAATATGTGGCCTGTATTTTTTTATTTTTTACCTCAAAATAGTCTATAGCACTAGGGTAAGACACAGGAAAAAAGGTGAATGTAGGCCTGAAATGCCACAATTTGTAGCCCACAGATAGATGAGGCATCTGACGGAGATATCACACTGTTCAATATGTAGCCTGTATTGTTTTATTTTTTAGCCCAAAGAAGTCTATAGAACTAGGTTAAGACACAGCAAAAAAAGGTGAATGTAGGCCTGAAATGCCATAATTTGTAGCCCACAGATAGATGAGGCGTCTGACAGAGATAGCCCACTTTCAAATATCTGCCCTGTATTTTTTTTTTGGCCAGTCAATAAGTAGGCTATGACACAACAAAAAATTTTTATGGAGGCCTGAAATGGCAAAATTTTGAGCGCAATGATATGCAATCCGTTTAGCGGACAAAACCCAGTGTAAAATATCTGCCCTGTAGCTAAATATTTTTTGGGCAGCAAAATGGTGTCAAAAATTTGTATAAGACACTCAAAAATTTCTACAGTACTACAAAAAATGGCAGAGTTTTCTGCACACTCAGATGTGATGCCTGGGATGGGCAAAGCCGTTTAAAAATTGCTGGATTTTCACGCTGTACTATGAAAAGGATCTGGTGCAGAGTCATCAAGTAAATGGAGAAAGGAAAGGGGTTCTGGATTGCTGTGGAATAAAATAATCAGGATTAATATGCAAAAATAAAATTATTGCTTGCCACTTATACCTGGGGCTAGCAGCAGCAGACAGTAGTGGAATTGACCCTCTTGATATATGCAGTGATATCTATATACCTACATACAGTGCCTGCATGCCTTGCATTGATATGTATAAAGCCACATACACTCCCCTGCCTACCTAGCACTACTATCTATATAGCCCACAATTAGTTTTTAGAAGGACTGTTGGTTTAGCTGGATTTGTGGATTATATGATGGTATACCCACACTAACTTATAAACCCCCAAATCTGACCCTCTCAGCAGCAGTTCTCCCTACACTGTCTGATTCCGGACACGACTGTGACGAGCAGGGCGGCGGCAGGTCTCTTATAGACATGATGACACTCTTTGGCCGCCAATCACTGTAATACCACAACAAAGATGCTTGCGGCATTACAGTGAGTGGCAGACAATCCCTGCATGTTGACTGGTGCTCTAAAGAACGCCAAACTTGCAGGGTGGAGACCCGAGCTCCGGTAGAATAATCCCGGAAATGCTCGGCGCTCGCCGAGTACAACGATACTCGGACGAGTAACGAGCATTACCAAGCCTGCTCGCTCATCACTAATAATGATCCAAAATACATATCCAAAAATTCACCAAATATTTAAGAAGAAACAAGTGAACTGTTTTAAATTGGTCAGATTATTATTTATTTATTTATTTTACTCATTTATATAGCGCCATTAATTCCAGAGCGCTTTATAGACATTATTAGCACTCTTCCCGATGGGGCTCACAACCTAAATTCCCTAGCAGTATGTCTTTGGAATGTGGGAGGAAACCAGAGTACCCAGAGGAAAACCACGCAAACACAGGGAGAACATACAAACTCCTTGCAGATGTTGTCCTTGGTGGTAGTTGAACCCAGGACCCTAGTGCTGCAAGGCTGAGGGGTCCTGGGTTCAAGGCTGAGCCACTGTGCCACCCATTATTATTATAGTATATTTCTTTTTTATTGAATGTAATTGAATATGTCGTGAAAAACAATATATATAAAGCTGAGTGTATGTATGTGTGTGTATGTATTGTATCAAGCCACGCCCACTCCACAGAGCCCCACCCACTCCGCATAGCGACAGGGAAAGAGCACCTGGTCCAGGGACACCCGATAACAGTTGTGACACACAGCTTGGCCTCACATGCATTGAACACACAGCTCTGCTGCAGGGACCCTCTGATCCCATGTATATGAGGTTACTATACTTCTCCCAGTGATGTGATGTGATATAAGACCCTGCTCTGTGACATGAGATGACACTTCAACTCCAGCACCAGTACAGCCCTGCATCTGACTCCTCCTCCCAAGCACGTGACTGGTGACATGGTCGTAACATCATCACAAGTCCTTTAGCTGCCCAGGACCTTACAACTACCGAGAGTTCAGGCAGGGAAGAGAGGAAAAAAGCAGCAGCAGGCGGCGCTGGGCAGTGCCATCCTCTCTGGCAGCAGTGATGACCCCTCTCCGGAGTTTCACTCTCAGTATCTGCACTGCTCGCCACCGCCAATGTGCTGATTGGGGCATAAAGCTCAGAAACTCTCCGGACCCAGGATTGGATCTGTGCACTAGCTGCTGGCCTGGCAGGAAGGAGAAAGAAGAAACCCACCACACACATGTGGAGCCCCCCGCTGTCAGTCTGCGCTGAAGAAGAGCAGTGACATGAACACCAATATCATGTACGTCAGCAGGAAGAGGCGCAAACCCGTGCAGAAGGCGAAAGTCACACCCACGCCCCGCTACGGGTCCCCGCAGGCCTAATAGGGGTTAACGGGAACGACCTGAGAGTGGCGGAGGGCCACTGCTGGCATGGAGAGCATGGGGCAGTGCTGGCATGAAGGGGATAGGGAAGCACTGTCTCAAAGGTGACACTTCCTGCCACTGTGTGTATATAAAAGCTGTGCTGCAGAAAAATGCTGTGTATAAAGGAGGAGCGTGAGGTGCAGGAGGAGGCTGAGTAAAAAGAAGGAGCATGAGGTGCAGAAGGAATAAGGCCCCTTAACTGCCCCCGTTATTTGTTATAACTAACCACAGTTAGTTACTATGCCCAGGCAACGCCGGGCTCTTCAGCTAGTACTGTAATAAAATGCAGTTTGCCCATATTTACCTATTTCTAAAGATATTTGACTAGATTTTCTAATGGTGTATATTAATTTAAAAATGCACGAAATTCATTAAGCGGCATATTAAGAGGTGAAGATTGAATGCACTTAGACTCATTTGTTTTCTTTCTGTTTAGTGCTACTCATAAAACACTTATTTTATTATTAGGAATGTAGATTCATACTCACAAAAATTAGTTCACCAGCCTCATCAAGTCTAAGAGATTGTTTTAATAATGCACTGTACACCTAAATAAAATGGGAATGGTTGGTGATATCAACTTCCTGTTTGTAGCACATTAGTATATGGGAGTGGGGAAACTTTTCAAGATGGGTGGTGACCATGGCGGCCATTTTGAAGTCGGCCATTTTGGATCCAACTTTATTTTTTTTTAAAGGGAAGAGGGTCATGTTACACATCAAACTTATTGAGAATTTCACAAGAAAAACAATGGTGTGCTTGGTTTTAATGTAACTTTATTATTTCATGAGTTATTTACAAGTTTTTGACCACTTATAAAATGTGTTCAAAGTGCTGCCCATTGTGTTGGATTGTCAATGCAACCCTCTTCTCCCACTCTTGACGCACTGATAGCAACATCGCAGAAGAAATGCTAATCTAAGGGGGTCAGATTCCTTGTAGGAATGTGTAGGGAAGGTGACCTGACGGACAGACGGACTTGTCAGAATAGAGAAAGGAAGGTTTGCACAGTTTAGACAGGTGTCAGTTTTACAGTGGGGAAACAGCTAGGAAAGTGTAGTGGATGTGCAGTAACTTGGGTTGACCATTAGAGGGCAGGGAGGAGTGTGAGCATAGGACTTGACATCAGCTTAGGGCTTAAGAAACCATTGGTCATGGGGGCAGAGTTAGAGGGAACCAGGAAAGATATAAATTTGACCGGAGGGTTCCAGAAAGTTCCAGTCCCCAGGGGGAGCTCAAGTGATGAGGAGACTGTGACAGTTGTGGCACTGTGAGGAAAATCCAACCAGGGGGACTGAGGAGAGAGAAAGTCAGGGGGGTGGTCCTGACACGAAGTACCGCAGTATAGCCGAGGCTCCGGGTGTAGGACACCGTGTTTGGAATGACGTGAGACCAGTAACATTACTGTTGGTGTACAGGCCTACGGCAGCCACAGTGACGGAGTTGTCAGAAGCGTCACAGAGTGAAGAAGGGGACGGTATGTATATATACGTCCCTGGAGAAAGCACGGTGTCCCCTTGTGTACTGTAACCGGAGTGCTGTGAAGGAAGTGCGGTGTACTGTGAGGCCGTCTGACGGACGGCGAGAGAGAATAAACTTGGACCTGTTGCACCCGAAACTTGCCTCCTGCTTGTGTCTGTACGTCACTGTGCGGTATACAGAGGGACCACACCCCAGCCTGGCCCACGACTCTACACTTGGCATAGTCGGCAGGATCGCCGCCGCTAATACGCTATCTTCTGCAGCAGGCCTGCCTCTGAGGAATGGGAACAGACTTGGACTGCACTGTGTGGATTATAAACACCTGTGGATTACAAATTACCAACCTGTGGATTACAAATTGGGAGCGCTGTGACATATCTGCGTTGCCAGCAGAGGATCCGGGGCAGTACCAGGTCCGGTGCAGGATGGCGGTGCTGCTTCAGCGCAGAGGAGAGATCCGGGTGTTTGCCGTTGTTTCCAGTGAACTGGGGCCCCCTCCTACATACCCCTGGGGACTGAGATATGTACCAGGAGGCCGATACTCCCACATACTGGACCCTGACAAGTGGGTGGAAAGGCCTGCTGTCGCCCCACCCAACAGGGGGAGTGGCATAGAGGAAAAGTTTGGCTACGGCTGACTGGTGCCATTCAAGTGCTGCCCATCAGACGATATGCAGCTGTGGATGTCGGGGCATTGGGCGCCTGGAGTGGCGGTGGCGCTGGGAGGTCGAGTCACGCCAGAAAACATCTTTCTCAGAGTCACGGGCAGAAAATTGGAGTCGCAGAGCCTGCCGCCAGAAGACCCTGTTGCGGTATCTCTGCTGATAGTGACCTCATCTCTGAAAGCAGCTGCTGCTCCGGCTCAGTCTGAAGTTCCAGGTGCGGCCTACCCCGCGGCCGCAGCTATGCCGATGTTGGAGCCGTCTGAGGCTTATTTGTCAAGCCCTGTGGCACAGTCTCCGGAGAACATGGCTGTCCCTGGTTGTCACCCGGCCCCAGCGGCTGCTGGGCCGCCGACATCATCAGCTGCCTCTGCCTTCCGTTCACCGCCGGCTAAGTCCCGCCCCCGGACTCCGGGGCCTATGTCGGACCCTCCATTTGGGTCGCGGAGGTTATAAAGAAAAAGAAAGCCATGGAGAAGGAAGTGTGGAACTTGCTTCATACAAAGGGGGAGGCTGGCATGACAACCACATGATCCCTGGGACGGCTCGTGTATACGAACATACCAAGAGGATACGGGTTCATACGAGATCTTACGACTGGGCAGAAGGTTTATATTAACATTGCTTCTATCCGTCATGGCCGGGCCTTGCAGGAGAGGGACTTAGTATCCTGTTATAAGGAGTATTGCCCCCGCGGCTACTATGCAGTAGCAGTGCTGGCGGAGCCTGAAGAACACGAGCCCCCGTAGGAAGAAATGTAGGACACTCTCTGTATCTCAGGAGCTCCACGGCTGTGGGGATTCCTTGCTACCAGTCACCGGAAAGTGAATTGGACTGTCGGGAGTTTGTTGCACCGTAGTACAGGTTATGAAGGACCGTTCGCGAAAGAAAATTGTTTATTTGTTGAGTTTCTTTTATTATATTCCTCTTATAGGATGGTTTACGTTTATTTACTAACCTGACAAAGTGGGGGTACGGAGAAGAGAGGGAGTGTCCTTGTCAAAGGAAGGGGGAGAAAAAAAAATCTGTTATGTTTTATTGTTTTGTGTGTGATGGTTTTAAGCAATCGTAAAAGAAAAAAAAATGTAAGAAAATGGGTACTTGTGATATTATAGAGTTCAGATGTATGATATGCACAAGAAAAACAGGTGCGGGTAAGAGAGGGTCTGAGCGACCAAAGGGAAGTGTGAGATCCAAAGGGGTCTATGTGTTGAGAAGGTCTGGGAGACCGAGACGCCGACCATGACGTGTAACCAAAAGAAAGGCAAAGAGATGGAAGATATGAGAAAGACAGTCGTCCTAGGTCAGGTCCCTGACACCTCGGACACCCCTGAAGGAAGAAGGCGGACGCCGACAATGATCTGGTAGGTGTAAGGCCTCGATCATGGCGTACCGGATAGTGGAAGGTGACAGAAGGGGAGGGTAGGGGAAGGCACACGCCGGAAAGAGAATCCAGGTTTTCCCAGCCCAATTTGAAAGACGTTGCCATGTGGCGTGTGCGCTGGCGAGTAGCAGTAGGCTGCTCGGAGCATGGTGCTCCCGGTTTGGTTCGGCCCCCGCGGGTAGTGGATTTGGCCCAACAGCTGGTCCGACAACAGAAAGTAGGGTAAGCTTCAGAACGACGAAGGCAGGGATTACGATTGTCAAGGATGACAATAGACAAAGGAAGGGGGAGTGTAGGGAAGGTGACCTGACGGACGGACGGACTTGTCAGAATAGAGAAAGGAAGGTTTGCACAGTTTAGACAGGTGTCAGTTATTACAGTGAGGAAACAGCTAGGAAAGTGTAGTGTACGTGCAGTACCTTGGGTTGACCATTAGAGGGCAGGGAGGAGTGTGAGCATAGGTCTTGACATCAGCTTAGGGCTTAAGAAACCGTTGGTCATTGGGGGCGGAGTTAGAGGGAACCAGGAAAGATATAAATTTGACCGGAGGGTTCCAGAAAGTTCCAGCCCCCAGGGGGAGCTCAAGTGACGAGGAGACTGTGACAGTTGTGGCACTGTGAGGAAAACCCAACCAGGGGGACTGGGGAGAGAGAAAGTCAGGGGGGTGGTCCTGACACGAAGTACCGCAGTATAGGCGAGACTCCGGGTGTAGGACACCGTGTTTGGAACGACGTGAGACCAGTAACATTACTGTTGGTGTACAGGCCTACGGCAGCCACAGTGACGGAGCTGTCAGAAGCGTCACAGAGTGAAGAAGGGGACGGTATGTATATATATGTCCCTGGAGAAAGCACGGTGTCCCCTTGTGTACTGTAACCGGAGTGCTGTGAAGGAAGTGCGGTGTACTGTGAGGCCGTCTGACGGACGGCGAGAGAGAATAAACTTGGACCTGTTGCACTCGAAACTTGCCTCCAGCTTGTGTCTGTACGTCACTGTGCGGTATACAGAGGGACCACCCCCCAGCCTGGCCCACGACTCTACAAATGCTCGGACCTGACACCCATAATGTGGTGGTGCACCATCTTGCTGGAAAAACTCAGGGAACGTGCCATCTTCAGTGCATAAAGAGGGCAACACATCATCACATAGTAATTTCAGATATCCGGTGGCATTGAGGTTCCCATTGATGAAGAATGGCCTCACTATCATTGTACCCCATATACCACACCATACCATCAATTATGAGTGTCAGTTCCGAGCATTCCTACATGAACAGTTTCCTGGAAAGTGGATTAGTCATTGTGGGCCAGTTGAATGGCCACCAAGGTCTCCTGACCTGACCCCCTTAGACTTTTACCTTTGGGGTCATCTGAAGGCAATTGTGTATGCTGTGAAGATATGAGATGTGCAGCATCTGAAACAACGGGTACTGGAAGCCTGTGCTAGCATTTCTTCTGTGGTGTTGCTATCAGTGTGTCTAGAGTGGGAGAAGAGGATTGCATTGTCAATCCAACACAATGGGTAGCACTTTGAACACATTTTATAAGTGGTCATAAACTTGTAAATAAGTAATGAAAGAATAAAGTTACATTAAAACCAAGCACACCATTGTTTTTCTTGTGAAGTTCTCAATAAGTTTGATGTGTCACATGACACTCTTCCCATTGGAAAAAATAAAGTTGGATCCAAAATGGCTGACCTCAAAATTGCCACCATTGTCACCACCCATCTTGAAAAGTTTTCCCCCCCCATATACTAATCTGTCACAAACAGGAAGTTGTTATCACCAACCATTCCCATTTTATTTAGGTGTATCCATATAAATGGCCCACCCTGTATATACAATTTTTATTGTGGAATCCGATGATAGATCTACTGTAAATGTAAGGTTTATTGTCTTGTATTAGATTTGATGGATTACATTTTTATCGTACAGGCTTTTCCACAGATATAGGGATCTGGCACCACAACTTGTTCCAGATGACTACACAAATAAACCAGATGTGAGGATTCCTTATGAACTCATAGGCAGCATGCCAGAACTCAAGGTAAACCATAAAAGAAGGAATATCTGCAAAGGTTGCCAGGTGTCACTCTAATCCAATTCTTCATTCATAATTCATCATGTGCTAATTGGCAGGACTTGAAAGATAATTGATGCCGAGCATAATACACAGCAAAGACCACGGTTGTTCTTCTCAGTTACGCATTTAGAGCTAAACTGCACTCTGCTTCACCTCCCAGAGAGAAACCAAACAATATTGTAATAGTCTAAAATTTCATGCCAACGAAAGTCATAACTGATCTTTCACAGAACGAAACAGAACAGAAAGAAAATCTGAAAAAAAAAGAGATATGAAGGTATAGGATACCGGAGATGATCGAATATTTTGAAATTTAAATTTGCCAGCCTTGCTAAATTTTTCCCCAAAATATGATTCACAGCTAATCAATTTGCAGCAAAATTTTACAGTTTGCTAAGCCTTCAATCGCCCAGAAAAATGTATAAGGCCGGGGTCATACATGCGAGGAATACGGCCGAGTCTCGCATGTTAATACCCGGCACTCGAACCGGAGCATGCGGCCGCATAGCAATACATGGAGCCGCCCGCTCCTGAGTGCCTGCGGCAGTGCCGGGTATTAACATGCGAGACTCTGCCATATTCGTCACATGCGTGATCCCAGCCTAACACTCTGAGGTCTCCTAGGATTGTATTGAACTGCTTTCACGTTATTTAATACAAACACAGCTTTAGAACAACCTCCTTATCAACACACTGCAGTAACAGACTTTTAGGATATGGGCCCACGTAGCGTTTTAAAATGCACACTAAAAACCGGACTCCTTCCCAGAAATCGTGCGTTTTTTCCCACGCGATTTCACCGCGATTTTACCGCGATTCTGTTCGCGTTTTTGCCGCGATTTTCTCAAGCACTTTTCAAGCGATTTGAAGCATCGTTTGGAAAGTGATTGACAGGTTGGTCACACTCATCAAACATAGTGTTTGACAAGTGTGACCAGCTTTTTACTATTGAGGCCGCCTATGCGGCCTCAATAGTAAAAGATAAAATGTTAAAAATGATAAAAAAATCGGGGTATATTTACCTTCCGACGTCCCGCGCTGCCATCCCGGGCCACAGCGTTCCCAGTAATGCCTTGCGAGACCTGTGATGACGTTGGTCTCGCGTTACTATTGCGATCTCGCGAGACTACGTCATCACAGGACCTTGCCGCAAGGCATTACTGGGAACGCTAGGCCGGGAATGCAGCGCGGGACGTCGGAAGGTAAATATACCCCGATTTTTTATTTTTTATTCTTTTTTTTACAGGGGTATGGTACCCAGGGCCTGGAGGACAGTCTCCTCTCCTCCACACCGTGGGTACCAACCGCACATGAGACGCTTAACTTACCGCATGGTGGGCATAGCCACATGCAGGAAGTAAGCGATTCTCATGCATTCCTATGGGTGCGGAATCACGGCAATTCTTTGCGATTCAGCACAAAAGAATGAGCATGCTGCAATTTTTTCCGTGATGCATTTCCGCCACGGAAAAAAAGCACAGCATTAGCACAGCATGTGCGGAATGCCATAGGAATGCATGGGGGCGTTTTGTACATGATTTTTAAATGTTTTCGCTGTGTTTTCGCGCCGAAAATCGTGGCAAAAACGCTTAAAAATCGCATCGTGTGCACACAGCCTAAGGGTATGTTTCCATGGTAAGGAAACACTGCAGATTGGATGCTGCATACAGCCTCAGCATACAATTCGCAGCGGCCAGATGTTACAGCATAGTGGAGGGGAGTTTATGAAATCCGATCTCCACTATGCGTTCAAAGACGCAGGTGGCACACCCATGTATACGCACATTCGGCGCGTCTTTATAAACCGCAGCATGTCTATTTATCTTGCGGCATCCTATCCTGTGCTGAGGCATGCTGAGCTGTCAGTGCTTTGATTGACAGCTTGGTTGACCAACTGACTGGAAGGTGCAGAGACTTCCACTGGTGTTCCATATTCTTGGTAATTGCCCTGTTATTTGGCTGAGCTGTCTGGCCCAGATCATTGCCAGTCAAAAGCTTGTTCTAAGCTTGTGCTCTCTGGTGTGTTCGCCTGTACCCTGTGCTGTAAGTTCTGATCTTCTTCTGCTGCTGACCTTTGGACCGTGTTCAGACTACCCGTTTGTCATTGCCACTTTGCATCTGATATTCTGATACTGACCTTTGGACCGTGTTCAGACTATCCATTTGTCATTACCCCTTTGCATCTGATATTCTGCTGCTGACCTTTGGTCATGTTCAGATTACCAATTTGTTATTTGCCCCTTTGCATCTGATATTCCGTTGCTGACCTTTGGACCATGTTCAGACTCACCGTTTGTTATTGCCCCTTTGCTTATCCGCTGTTTCTCTGGCATTCTGACCCTTGCATGTGACCTGACTTGCGACTTCGTATTTTCCCTGGCTTACTACGAGATCTTTTAGTATTGACCCCGGAACGTCTGACTGCGCTTATTCACGGCCTAGCCGTGGGTTGTGACTAGCGTCACACATGCACTCTGAGCTGTGAAGTCTTATATAGACAGTGTGTGCCTTCACAAATCAAGTCCTATCAGTTTAATTAAACACAGCTAAACTCCAATAAAGGAGTAGAACCATCTCAAGTAGGATCACAAGGAAATGGACAGCATGTCACTTAAATATGAGTGTCTGAGCAAAGGGTCTGAATACTTATGACCATGTGATGTTTCAGTTTTTCTTTTTTAATAAATTTACAAAAATGTCTATATTTCTGTTTTTTTAGTCAAGATGGGGTGCAGAGTGTACATTAATGAGAAAAAAAAGAACTTTGAAATTACCAAATGGCTGATATGAAACAGAGTGAAAAATTTAAAGGGAACTGAATACTTTATGTATTTATATTGCATAGAGAGATAGATAGAAGAAAAGCCTGTAATTCATCTGCTGTGTTCTGTAAAATCTCTGCAGGAGCCGACAAGATAGAAGAGATGGATTACAGAAGTAAATACAAATAGAATAGGTAGATATATAGATGTCAGTGATAAATACAATTAGTACAGTGTGTGTGCAAATAACTGTACATGAATTTAATTAATAAAAGATAATTTTTCCGGAAAATATGGTGTGGGCTCCCGCGCAATTTTCGTAACCAGCAGAGGGAAAGCCGATGACTGGGGGCAGAAGTTTTTAGCCTGGGAAGGGGGTAATACCCATGAAGCTTCCCAGGCTATTAATTTCAGCTCACAACTTAGCCTTTACTGGCTATTAAAATGGGGGAGCCCAACAAAAAATGAGATGAGGTCCCCCTATAATTAATAACCAGCAAAGGCTTTGCAGACAGTTGTGGGATGATATTAATACCCTAGGAAGGGGCCATGGATACTGGCCCTCTCTGGCTGAAAACATCAGCTCTCAGCAGCCCAGGAAAAGGCATATCTCTAAGATGCGCTAATTCTAGCACTTAGCCTCACTCTTCTCACTTGCCCTGTAGCGGTGGCAAGTGGGGTAATAGTTAGGGGGGTTGATGTCACCTTTGTATTGTCTGGTGACATCAAGCCCTGAGGTTAGTAATGGAGAGGCATCAATAAGACACCCCCATTACTACCGCCATAGTCACATTGTAAGAAAACAGACACCCAGAAAAAAAGTCCTTTAATTGAATGAAAGACACAGACTCCGTTAATAATCTTAATTAAACCGTACTTATGACCTCGCCTAAGTCCACCAAAGCCCTCGATCTCCTGTAATAAAAGTAAAATAAAAAAAGACAATATACCATACCTGTCGGTCGTTCTGTCCCATGCCATAATCTATGTCTGGGGGAGAATTAGCTTACCTGGACGGTGCCAAGATACGACCGTCCAGACTGATGTCACATCAACACACCAAGATAGACTATATGTAATACAATTTCTATATATTTTTCATTATACCAACACAAATAAATTCAGATCCCAGACCAGGCATGTTAAACAATAGGCCATAGATTAGACCAATAAATAATTCAAATCCCATACCAGACCATTGCATTATTTCAGAATACTCAATTCAAAATCCCCAAACTCATTTAATGCAGATCCCTGACCAAACCCATACATCAGAACACCAGATCAGATCCCTAAATACAGACTAGAAAAACTCAAAAAACTAGACCCCAGTCTAGAAATTTGCACTATTCCAGATGACAGGGTAGACATCTTAAATTATGCAGACCTGAGAACAGACCTCAACATTAGTTCAGACATCATGGCAGACATCTACTTTAATTTAGATCCCAGATAGACCACTAAATTAATTGAGAGTTTGATTTGTGCAGTCCTTAAAGAACCATTCTCATCAAAGATTGCATTCTTCTAATATACTGCAATCATCATATTATATAGCACTGTGTACTTTCAATTGCTCATTTTGCCTTTCTACCCAGTTCTTCTCTTTTCTCTGCTATATGTAGAAACAAGAAGTATCTTGTCCCTGTAGAAATCATTCCTTTCTTCAACTCCTGATCTAGCTTCTCAACCCCCTCCCCCCTGCCCATTGACTTTTGCAGTGACTCATGAGGAGTCATACAAGTAAAATTTACCTCCTGTTTCTACATAGAGCTTAGAAGGATTCACCTAGTCAGCTTTTAATCAAGTGATGTCATAGACCTAATGGAAAACAGAAAAATTATCTGAGTAGAAGAACAAAATTAGGAATTGTAAGTTCACCGTGCTATATAATATGATGACTGTGTGAGCAGGTTGCGGGATGCAGTGACAGACAGAAGGCAGAGCAAGGGTTAATAACTTTACTTAACAGGGAATACTCCACGCAAAGAGGCAAATGGTTAAACAGTTCAAGGATATGCCAAATTAAAGAACAGCAGAAAGGGTACTACAGTTTTTGTTGGGTCACTTATCCTGTCAGACGTTCCCCCAGATGGGATGAATCACAAAGCAGGGGATGATGTTCACAATGGTCGGCATAGTACTTGTCCGGTTGGGGTCCTGAAGATAATGCGGATTCGTCTTCTGGAAGCAGCGGTCGGTCTCCAATACCTTCCACTGCCCCTAGTCCATATATTGATGTAGTCAGGAGAGCGTGGGCCACCACACCATCTGCGCCCACCTTGGTCTGGCAGATGTACCCTGGGGAATCAGGACGTGAGTAATGGTCCCGCACCCAGTCTCTTTTGGGCGGCACGCACACGGTACTCACAGGCCCAGATCGTCTGGTGCCTCGCTTAGTGGTGACCGACGGACACACTGCATGTCTCTCCACACAGTCTCTGCCAATGGTGGAGGTGGCGGTGCTTGGGCACGAGCCTGTGCTACACGGATGCTCTGGGGCCGGAACACTCACTGCTCCCTGCTGCGCGCTGTCTGTTCCCGCCAAATCTGCCTGTATCCATGCATGCTGCTGCTGCTGTACCCCCTTATCTATGTCCCCTCCTTCTGCATGCAAGGATTGGTCCGGTTCTTTAAGCTTTCCCCCGGACAACAGAGGTGACAGCCCCGACACTTCCGGAACTGGCACAGAACAGATACCTGCGGTACGGTCCTTCTTGTTACAACTGTAATATATTAAGAGGATAAATATTTTAATGGGAGTGCTTCTTTATTAATACAAGCCAATCATTAATAACTTTCAACCCCAGGTCAGGCTCAAATGCTTATCTCCCTTGCTCCTGGTCTCCTCTTCAGATCCAGGAACTGCTACATGGCACTGGACACTAACAGAAAAGAGTGTTGTGCCAACGTCCTTAAATTATGTACATGAGCAAGGAATGGGGGTGGGTAAGTATTACCAGCCATTATCTTATTTATTATTCCAATAGACAGTGGCCGACTGAAAATTTGTGGTGTGTAGAACTATGGGTTTTCTGACAGCCATGGGATCCTCCAGAGCCTCAGACTTTGCCCAAATCCACCACACAGCACATATGATATTGTAATGGAACAAAATTAAAAGCTAAACTCTGTATATGACGATGTCATTTGGTACAAAATATCAATAATATATAGCAAAGTATTATTGAATTTGTTAAGACAACTACAGTAATTAAATGTATTAAATGTATTTCAGGATAATCCCTTCCGACAAAGAATAGCTGAAGTGTTCTCTGAGGACGGGGATGGAAACATGACTTTGGATGATTTTTTGGACATGTTTTCTGTGCTCAGTGAAATGGCTCCACGTGACCTTAAAGCTTACTATGCATTTAAAATATACGGTAAGTTTATTTATAGATATGGGGGAGACAATTATTTATACTGTGACACATCAATTTTGTGTCACCATTTATTTTCTTTTTTTATTTTTTGAGTATATTATCCTTTTTACTCTGTGATTTATCCGAGACAAAAAGAACACATTGGCTCCTATTTATTAGTAGTAGTGGCATAGAATTTTTTGTTCTATTCAAAGTGCACTGTAAATAGTCATAAAGCCATGCTTCTTTTTAGGCACACTTTAAGTGAAGATTGTAAAATCTAAGGCTGTTTTCTCACACATTGTTTCCTGTACATTTTAAAATAGATAGAGAAAAATATGAATAATTTCAGCTCACCGCTGTGACGGCCGTTTCAGACGCTTCAGCATGGAAGTAGCTCAGTCAGACTAAGCACAGCTGTATCCAAGCAAAAAAAAGGAGATATCCAGCCAGGTAGAAGGAACAGTAGTAGATGTTTTTGCAAAGAACTTCTCAATATTTAATGAATCCAATAATGTTACATGTATAGACAAAATATTAACCCCTCACCCCCCTAAAACTACGCGTTTCGACAGATGCCTTTTTCAAGTTGTTGCTGGATATCTACTTTTTTATTTTAAAATAGAGTGCCAAGAATTCTCCCTTGGCGTACACTGCAGGCGACTAAAAGCTCAAATTATATCAAGCCTATTTCAAAAGAGCGAATCTTTTGAAATTTGGATTTGCTAGCTTGACATGGTATGGAAAAAAATAACATTATATATTGATTGCAAGTACTATAAAGCCCACAATTGCCCTTAACCCCTTCACTCCCGGAGCGGTTTTTGATTTTTCGTTTTTGTTTTTCGCTCCCCTTCTTTCCAGAGCCATAACTTTTTTATTTTTCCGTCAATATGGCCGTGTGAGGGCTTATTTTTTGTGGGACGAGTTGTACTTTTAAACGACACCACTGGGCGGCGCACAAAGCACAGCAGTAAATCTGACAATCTGACAATCCTGTAATATACATCCCTGCCATGTCAAGAGATGGGGTTTCTTACCCCAAGGGGACGCGGAACTGTCCCCCGTGCCGCGCAACGGCACGCGGTCAGTCCCGGTAGTCCATTTGCTTCAGCAGTGCTCCCGGCTGTCTCTTGATGGCCGCTGTTCTTCGCCGGAA
Organism: Dendrobates tinctorius; assembly: GCF_039654945.1. Lineage (NCBI taxonomy): Eukaryota > Metazoa > Chordata > Amphibia > Anura > Dendrobatidae > Dendrobates > Dendrobates tinctorius. The sequence goes on from NW_027361679.1 coordinate 115,023,807, forward strand.
AAGGGAACTCCACAGCCGTGGAGCCCCTGGGATGTCTGGGCAGTTCCAGGGCCACGGGTGTCCTTTGTGGCCGGCACCCGAGAGTCTGCTTCCCCCTTCTCATGCAGCAGCACCCAGATCTCCCGCTCTTTAGCCTTCTTCTGTGAGATGACATCCGCAATCCAGACAAAAGGCCTGGTATAAGCCGCAGCCGGGGCCGAGTGCGGGGCAGAAGCAGCCGCGGGTCCCGGTGAGTAGGCCGCAACCAGGGCCAAGAGTGGAGCAGAGGCGGCCACGGGCGCCGGCGAGCAGAGAGGCAGCGGTTATCGGTGAAAGGGCCGCAGATCCTGGCAACCCGGCCACAGCTACGGTTGGGAGTGGGGCCGAGGTGGCGGCGGGCCCCGATTGTTAGGTTGCCGCCGGGGTATGGGACGTGGTGGGGGTGACTGCGGGCCTTGGTGGACAGGACCGGGCGGGACAGCTTGGAGTGGTTGTCGTGGGCGTTGGTTGACCCTGCGGGGGCCGCGGAGTCATCAGAAGCCGGGGTCGCTGGAGAGCGGGAAGCCGAGTGGGGAGGCTGAGGGCCGGTGTCAGAGTCCTTGGGCCTGTCCCGTGCACTAGGCGTGGGGGGCGGAAACTGCCTGTGGTGCTGCCGGCTGGGATGGGGGAATACTCGCCTTCCTCGGCGCTGCGGCTTCCGATAGGCCATCCCCCAACTCTTCCAGCAGCCGATGTTCTTCACCCCGCCATCCGGCAGGGCCAGCCTCTAGGCCCGATGATTCCGCAGGGAGGGTCGGCAGTTCCTCCAGCGGCTGCTCCAACACGGCCTGAGCTGCGGGCAAGCGCTCCTCTGTTTTCTCCTCCAGCTCCGCGGGACCGACTGTCGGGGACTCCATCTGCGGCAGATCTTCAGGACGGGTAAGTGCTTGCTCTTCTGGCCGCTGCATCCGGTAGTCCAATGTGCCAGCAAACTCCTGCGATTCTTTCAGGCGCTTATACGCCATCGCCATCCTGCAAAGTCCTTTCCCGTTCTGGATCTTCCTGAGTTAAAGCCAACAATCCCGAGCTCAGTTCAATTTTGTAATTCACAAGGGTAAATCTTCTACCCGTTCAGAATGGGTCCTTTGGATCTTCGGCGCAGTTTTACCGCTGAAGTTGGTGTATTGGCGGTGATGATCCTGTGGTAGGGGGCCGGGCTAGGGGGGTGGACCACTGCTTACCAGACGAGGCAAAGATGAGACGGAGACAGCTTCCACTTGTAACAGTTCCGGATTTATTTGTCGTCCTCCTGACGACCACCAAACACGCACCGCAGCTTCTTTACACCACTGTATCGCCAGGCCCGGGTACCTATTCTTCAGCTCCAGTCACAGTAACGCACCTCACGGATCTTTCACTGGGGGCTGTCCTAGACCAATCTACCCCCAGCGCTTCACCTGCCTGAGGTCGTCTTCCAATCAGTACCCCCGGGGCCTCGTCTGTCTTGCGGTACGTCGAGTCAGGGCCACCCCCCTGACTGTCTCTCCTTTGTCCGTCCCCCTGGCTGAGCTCTTCTCACTTTCTAATCTTCTGAGCTCCTCCCGGACTAAACTCTCCTGGAGCCCCACCTTCTTCTATTTATCCCCTCTCTCACAGATCACACACACCAACCTGACGTACACTACACCACACACACCAACCTGATGTACACTACGCCACACACACCAACCTGACACACTTCGTCAGGTTGATGTGCGTGGTGTAGTGTATGTCAGGTTGGTGTGCGTGGTGTGGTGTAATGTACGTCAGGTTGATGTGTGTGGTATAGTATACACCACACACACCAACCTGACGTACACTACGCCACACACACCAACCTGACATACACTACACCACGCACATCAACCTGATATAGTGTGTCAGGTTGGTATGTGTGGCGCAGTGTGTCAGGTTGGTGTGTGTGGCGTAGTGTACGTCAGTTTGGGGGGTGTGTGTGGTGAATACTACACCACACACACCAACCTGACATACACTACATACTTTCCATAAGCGACATGGTGTCCGCTAATGACTGGAGCTAATTTTCCATTCAAAAAGTCAAACGGCGCTCCTACCCTTCCGGGCCCTGCCGTGCGCCCAAACAGTGGTTTATGAACACATATGAGGTATCGGTGTACTCAGGAGAAATTGCCCAACAAATTTTAGGATCCATTTTATCCTGTTGCTCATGTGAAAATGAAAAAATTGAGGCTAAAAGAAAAATTTTGTGAAAAAAAAGTACTTTTTCTTTTTTACGGATCAATTTGTGAAGCACCTGGGGGTTCAAGGTGCTCACTATGCATCTAGATAAGTTTCTTGGGGGGTATAGTTTCCAAAATGTGGTCACTTGTGGGGGTGCTCCAATGTTTAGGCACACAGGGGCTCTCCAAATGCGACATGGCAACCGCTAACGATTGGAGCTAATTTCCATTCAAAAATTCAAATGGCGCTCCTACCGTTCCGGGCCCTGCCGTGCACCCAAACAGTGGTTTATGACCACATATGAGGTATCGGTGTACTCAGGAGAAATTGCCCAACAAATTTTAGGATCCATTTTATCCTGGTGCCCATGTGAAAATGAAAATATTGAGGCTAAAAGAAAATTTTTGTGAAAAAAAAGTACTTTTTCTTTTTTACGGATCAATTTGTGAAGCACCTGGGGGTTCAAGGTGCTCACCATGCATCTAGATAAGTTCCTTTGGGGGTCTAGTTTCCAAAATGGGGTCACTTGAGGGGGTGCTCCAATGTTTAGGCACATAGGGGCTCTCCAAATGCGACAAGGCATCCGCTAACAAAAGGAGTTAATTTTCCATTCAAAAAGTCAAATGGCTCTCCTTCCCTTCTGGACCCTGCCATGCTCCCAAACAGTGGTTTATGACCACATATGAGGTATCGGTGTACTTAGGAGAAATTGCCCAACAAATTTTCGGATCCATTTTATCCTGTTGCCCATGTGAAAATGAAAAAATTGATGCTACAAGAAAATTTTTGCTGGAAAAATTAAAATGTACATTTTTCCTTCCACGTTGCTTTAGTTCCTGTGAAGCACCTGAAGGGTTAATAATCTTCTTGAATATAGTTTTGAGTAGCTTGAGGGGTGCAGTTTTTAGAATGGTGTCAATTTTGGGTATTTTCTGCCATATAGACCCCTCAAAGTGACTTCAAATGTGAGGTGGTCCCTAAAAAAATGGCTTTATAAATTTTGTTGTAAAAATGAGAAATTGCTGGTCAACTTTTAACCCTTATAACTTCCTAACAAAAAGAAATTTTGTTTAAAAAATTGTGCTGATGTAAAGTAGACATGTGGGAAATGTTATTGAGTAACTATTTTGTGTTACTAAATAACATTTCCCACATGTCTACTTTACATCAGCACAATTTTTTAAACAAAATTTCTGGCTTAACAGAATAAAAATTGAAAATTGCAAAATTTTCTAAATTTTCGCCAAATTTCCGATTTTTTCACAAATAAGCGCAAAACTTATCGACCTAAATTTACCACTAACATGAAGCCCAATATGTCACGAAAAAACATTCTCGGAATCGCTAGGATGCATTGAAGCGTTCCTGAGTTATTACCTCATAAAGGGACACTGGTCAGAATTGCAAAAAATGGCCTGGTCATTAAGGTCAAAATAGGCTGGGTCATGAAGGGGTTAAGAATGATGCAGATGTACATATTTCACCTATATATACTTAGGCTGAAGTAAAATTTCAGAACATCTAGTTGGGTCACAAATGCTTTGTCATCATGTTACTGAATCTTATTGTCAAAATAAAATTACTTTTCATTTTTTCCCCTCTGTGTTCTTTTCTTAGATTTCAATAATGATGATTACATATGTAAGTCAGACCTAGAGAAAACGCTGAACAAGCTTACCCGAAATGAGCTAACACCAGAGGAAGTGTGTTTGGTTTGTGAGAAGGTGATAGATGAGGCTGATGTAGATAATGATGGAAAGCTATCACTGGAAGATTTCCAACACATGATTGTGAGAGCACCAGACTTTCTCAGGTATCAAAAATCATTCTGGAAAATGCTATACAGCTGTTAGCAGCTTTAAAGAATCAGCTTAATACTTGTCTATGCCTGATTTTACAACTCATTGCCATTTCTACGATTTTGACCTAATGAGTGAAAAATGGCCAGCCAAACAACTGAAAAAAGCTAACTTGACCACTGTAACCATTACTATTATGATGCAGTGACAGACAGGAGGCAGAGCAAGCGTTAACAATTTTAACAGTTTAGCTTAAACAGGGGATTTACTCTTTGCAGGGAGATGAATGGTTAAACATACACAGTTCAATTGGAAAGGATATGCAGAGATAATGAACAAGGTAATGGCAGTTCTTTTGTACACTTATCATGTCAGAAGTTCCTCCGACTCTAGATGCTGCTTGAAAGTCAGTAGGGCCAACAACAGCTGGCGCGGTTCTTTTACAAGAAGGTCCTGCTGGTAACGGTGGTCTGTCTTCAGGCAGTAGTGGATGGTGTCCGGTATCTTCCACTGGGCCCCTACCTAGTCCATAAGTGGCTGCGGGCAACGCAAGCAAAGCCGCAATACTGTCAGGGTTCTGGTCGAACGGTGTGGCAATGTCCGGCAATGTGGGCAGCAACAAACAGTCCTGCACTCTGCCCTGGCTCTTACGCTTACGTGTGGTGCTCAGCTGAACAGGGCTCCCGGCTCTCTCCCTCTTAATGCAGCAGACTATGGCAGTGTCCTGGCGTAAGGTCAGACACAATTCGTCCCTGCCTGGCTGCGTACCGCGCGGGGCACGCTGCGCACGCACCTTGCCCCTCTCATGGCTGGCGGGAAATAGCGGATGCTGGCCTGCGCGATGCTGGTGCTCCCAGCACACCTCTCTCTGAACTGCTGCAGCATTCTCTCTCTCTGCAGCAGTCCCTTTGCAGACGACGGGGGCTGCCGCAGTGCCGGTACTCGATGGGGGGAATAGATAGATAGATACATAGATAGATAGAATAAAAGATGGCAATTCATTTGCTGCATGCGGTAAGATCACAGCGGGACAGGTTAGAATAGCATAGATAGAATAGATATATACACATAGAATAGATATATAGATGTCAGTGACACACACACACACATGTGTGTATATATATATATATGTATATATATTACATAGATAGAAGAAAAGCCGGCAATTCAGCAGCCGTGTAGTGTAAAATCACAGCAGGAACCCATAGCATAGAATAGATGTATTACATACAGTATATTCACATAGAATAGATATAGAGATGTCAATGACATATACAATTAGTATAGTGTGTGTGCAGCTTACTGTACTTGTATTTAATTAATAAAAGATTATTTTTCTGAAAACAATGGTTTGGGCTCCAGCGTAATTTTCTAAACCAGCAGAGGGAAAGCCGATGACTGGGGTCCGATGTTTATAGCCTGGGAAGGGGGTAATACCCATGGAGCTTCCAAGGCTATTAATATCAGCTCACAACAGTATGCTTAGCATTTCCTGGCTATTAAAATGGGGGACCCCTAAAAAAATGACGTAGGGTCCCCCTATAAGTAATAACCAGCAAATTCTATGGAAACAGCTGCGGGCTGATATTTATAGCCTAGGAAGGGGCCATGGATACTGGCCCCCTCCAGACTAAAAACATCAGCTCTCATCCACCCCAGAAAAGGCAGATCTCTAAGATGTGCCAATTCTGGCACTTAGCCTTGCTCTTCCCACTTGCCCTGTAGTGATGGCAAGTGGAGTGATGGTTGGAGGAGTTGATGTCACCTTTTGTATTGTCAGGTGGCATCAAACCCCAAGGTCAGAAATGGAGAGGCGTCAATAAGACGCCCCCTAACAAACTCCATAGTCATATCATATAAAAACACACACACAGAGAAAAAAGTCCTATAATAGAAAGAATTACACAGACTCCTTTAATAAATCTTAATTAAACCATAGTTACAACCTCGCCCATTCCACCTATGCCCTTGTCTTCTGCAAAAAAGTTAAGAAAAACAAACAACAATATTCCTCACCTTTCCGCAGAGATGCTACTAATCCATTTGTCCCACGACGAGTCTAGCTCTGCAACATCTAGATGACAGGCTGCCTGGTTGCATGATGCGACCTTACAACCTGTCATCCAGCAGAAACACTGTGCAGCATATGCTCAGTGTCTCCCTGTGAACTCCTATTCCCTGTCTGACAGCACTGTGAGCTTGAGAAAGTTCTCCTGCTCGCAGTGCTGTCAAACAGGTCCTGGAAGTTCACAGCCAATTAACTCACTTCACCTATCTGACGTCAATGGGAGTGCAGTGGGTAAATTGAGTCCAGCTGTGTGTAATTTATTCTCAGTATAGCTGCAGTTGTTGTTTGAAGGCCTCAGACGTTTGCTTGATTGGGGATCAAGCAGCATCATGAAAACAACAGAACACACCAGACAGGCCAGGGATAAAGTTGTAGAGAAGAGTAAAGCAGCGATAGATTATAAAATAGCCCAAGCTCTGAACATGTTATGGAGCATTGTCCAATCCAACATTCAAAAGTATGGCACAACTGCAAACCTACCAAGACATCACCGTCCACTTAAACTGATATCCCAAGCAAGAAGAGCACTAATTAAATTAACCCCTTTCTGACATCAGACGTACTATCCCGTCCATGGGACCCGACCCCTATGCCCATGGACGGGATAGTACGTCTAGCGCGATCAGCGGCGCCCACGTGGTGAGCGCCGCTGATCGCGGCCGGGTGTCAGCTGATTATCACAGCTGACACCCGGCACTATGTGTCAGGGGCAGTCATGGACCGCCCCCGACACATTAACCCCTTGCACACCGCGATCAATCACGATCGCGGTGTACCGGGGGTTAAAGGGAAGCATCGGCAGGGAGGGGGCTCCCTCCGTGCTTCCCTGAGCCCCCCACAGCAGCGCAATGTGCAGCGCTGCTGCGGGGGGCTCTTTCCCTGCAGGTCCCCAGATCCAAAATAGTGACGGGGACCCTCGGGGGCCTGCAGGGAGCTGGCTTCCTCAGTGCCTGCAAAGCACAGGCAAGGAGGAAATCTGCACACTGCCTGCGACAGATTGCTGATCTGTCACAGTGATCTGTGATGTGACAGATCAGCGATCTGTCACAGGACAGTGATGTCCCCCATGGGAGAACCTAATTAAGTTAAAAAAAAAAAAAAAAAAAGTGTAAAAATAATAAAATCGCTAAATAAAATTTAAAAAAAAAATATTCCCTAATAAATTCATTTTTTGGAAATAAAAAAAAAACAATAAAAGTACACATAGTTGGCATCGCCGCGTCCGTAACGACCAGCCCTATAAAACTGTCCCATTAGTTAACCCCTTTAGCGAACCCCTTAAAAAAAAAAAGCAAAAAATAATTTATCATACCGCCGAACAAAAAGTGCCATAACGCGTGATCAAAAAGACACATATAAATATCCATGGTACCGCTGAAAACGTCATCTTGTCCCGCAAAAAACGAGCCACCACACAGCATCATCAGAGGAAAATTACAAAAGTTATAGCTCACAGAATAAAGTGATGCAAAAATAATTATTTTTTATATAAGTTTTTATTGCATAAAAGCCCCAAAACATAAAAAATGACATAAATGAGGTATCGCTGTAACCGTACTGACCCGAAGAATAAAACCACTTTATCAATTTTACCGCACGCGGAACGGTGTAAACGCACCCCCCAAAAGAAATTCATGAAATGCTGGTTTTTGTTCATTCTGCGTCCTATAAATCGGAATAAAAAGCGATCAAAAAATGTGACGTGCCCAATCATGATACCAATAAAAATGTCAACTCGTCCCGCAAAAAATAAGACCTCACATGACTCAGTGGGTCAAAATACAGAAAAATTATAGCTCTCAATATGTGGTGATGCAAAAACTATTTTTACAATAAAAAGCGTCTTTTAGCATGTGACAGCTGCCAAATATAAAAACCCGCCATAAATAGTAAATCAAACCCCCCGTTATCTCCCCCTTAGTTAGGGAAAAATAATAAAATTAAAAAAATGTATTTATTTCCATTTTCCCATTCGGGCTAGGGTTAGGGCTAGGTTAGGGCTGAGATTAGGGTTAGGGGTGTGTTGGGGTTAGGGTTGGAGTTAGAATTGGGGGGTTTCCACTGTTTGGGCACATCAGGGGCTCTCCAAATGCAACATGGCGTCTGATCTCAATTCCAGCCAATTCTGCGTTGAAAAAGTCAAATGGTGCTCTTTCCCTTCCAAGCTCTGCCATGTGCCCAAACAGTGTTTTACCCCCACATACGGGGTATCAGCCTACTCAGGACAAATTGCAAAACAACTTTTGGGGTCCTATTTCTCCTGTTACCCTTAGGAAAATAAAAAATTGGGGGCAAAAATATCATTTTTGTGGGAAAAAAATATTTTTTTTATTTTCACGCCCGGGCGTTATAAACTTCTGTGAAACCCTTGGGGGTTCAAAGTGCTCACCACACATCTAGATAAGTTCCTTAGGGGGTCTAGTTTCCAAAATGGTGTCATTTGTGGGGGGTTTCCACTGTTTAGGTACATCAGGGGCTCTCCAAAGGCAACATGACACCCGCAGACCATTCCATCAAAGTCTGCATTCCAAAACGTTACTACTTCCCTTTCGAGCCCCGACGTGTGCCCATACAGTAGTTTTCTCCCACATTTGGGGTATCAGTGTACTCAGGACAAATTGGACAACAACTTTTGGGGTCCATTTTCTCCTGGTATCCTTGGGAAAATAAAAAAATTGGGGACTAAATGATCATGTTTGTGGAAAAAATACGATTTTTTTTATTTTCACGCCCGGGCATTATAAACTTCTGTGAAGCCCTTGGGGGTTCAAAGTGCTCACCACACACCTAGATAAGTTCCTTAGGGGGTCTAGTTTCCAAAATGGGGTCACTTGTGGGGGGATTCCACTGTTTAGGTACATCAGGGGCTTTCCAAACGAGACATGGTGTCCGATCGCAAGTCCAGCCAAAAAAGTTAAATGGCGCTGCTTCCCTTCCGAGCTTTGCCATGCGCCCAAATAGTGGTTTACCCCCACATATGGAGTATCAGCGTACTCAGGACAAATTGCACAATAACTTTTAGGGTCCTGTTACCCTTGGGAAAGTAAGAATTGAGGGTGAAAAGATCATTTTTGTGGAAAAAATATGATTTTATAATTGTACGGCTGTACATTATAAACTTCTGTGAAGCCCTTGGGGGTTCAAAGTTCTCACCAAACATCTAGATAAGTTCCTTGGGGGGTGTAGTTTCCAAAATGGGGTCACTTGTTGGGGGTTTCCACTGTTTAGGTACATTAGGGGCTTTCCAACGCGACATGGTGTTCGATCTCAATTCCGGCCAATTTTGCATTGAAAAAGTCAAACGGCGCTCCTTCCCTTCTGAGCTCTGCCATGCGCTGAAACAGTGGTTCCCCCCCACATATCAGGTATCAGCATACTCAGGACAAATTGCACAATAACTTTTCCAGTCCAATTTCTCCTTTTACCCTTGGTAAAATAAAAAAAATTGAACCTGAAATATTTTTTTTGTGAAAAAAAGTTAAATGTTCAGTTTTTTTAAATATTCAAAAAATTCCTGTGAAGCACCTGAAGGGTTAATAAACGTCTTGAATGTGGTTTTGAGCACCTTGAGGGGTGCAGTTTTTAGAATGGTGTCACTTTTGGTTATTTTCTATCATATAGACCCCTCAAAGTGGCTTCAAATGTGATGTGGTCCGTAAAAATAAAATGGTGCTGTAAAAATGAGAAATCGCTGGTCAACTTTTAACCCTTATAACTTCCTAACAAAAAAAAATTTTGGTTCCAAAATTGTGCTGATATAAAGTAAACATGTGGGAAATGTTACTTATCAAGTTTTTTGTGTGCCGTATCTCTGTGATTTAAGGGCATAAAAATTCAAAGTTGGAAAATTGCAAAATTTTCAAAATTTTCGCCAAATTTCCGTTTTTTTCACAAATAAATGCAAGTTATATGAATGAAATTTTACCACTAACATGAAGTACAATATGTCACGAGAAAACATTGTCAGAATCACCGGGATCCATGGAAGCGTTTCAGAGTTATTACCTCATAAAGGGACAGCGGTCAGAATTGTAAAAATTGCCTGGTCATGAATGTGCAAACCACCCTTGGGGGTAAAGGGGTTAAAGTAACAGCCAAGAGGACTATATTCACTCTGGAGGAGCTGCTTAGGTGGGAGAATCTGTCCACAGGACAACTTTTAGTTGTATACTCTACAAATCTGGCCTTTCTGAAAGTAAGCCATATGACGTCCCATTTGCAAAAAGCCATGTAAGGTGCAAAGCTATCATGTGGAAGAATGTGCTCTTGTCACATGAGACCAAAATAGAACTTTTTGGACTATATGCTAAATGCTATGAGTTGTGGAAAACTAACACTGCACATCACCATGAAAACACCATACCCACCAAACATGGTGGTGGCAGCATCATGCTGTGTGGATACTTTTCTTCAGCACAAACAGGAAAGCTTGTCAAAGTTGATGGGAAGATGGATGGAGCTAAATAGAGCCAGTTCTGGAGGATGCCTGTTAGACTTTATTCACACATCAGTATTTTGATCAGCATTTGTATGCCTAAACCATGTGTGGTTCCAAAACACAAAACAGGTGTAAATCATTCAATTATAGTTTTTCTCTGTAAATTCCACTCCTGGTTTTAGCATCCAAATACTGGTGCAAATTATTCACCAAATGCTGAAGTGTAAATAAGTGCTTAGAGGTTGCAAAAGACTTGAGACTGGGGAGTAGGTTTACCTTCCAGCAGATTAACGACGCTAAACATACTGCCAGAGCTACAATGGAATTGTTTAAAGCATATTCATGAGATTGAATAACCCAGTCATAGTCCAGACCTAAATCTCATTAAGAATCTGTGGCAAGACTTTAAAATTGCTGTTCACAGACGCCTCCATGCAATCTCACTGAGCTAGAGTGAGTGTGCAATGTAAAATGGGCAAAAATTTCAGCCTCTAGCTGTATAAAGCTGGTAGAGACAAACTCCAAAAGACTTTCAGCAGTAATTGCAGCGAAAGGTGGTCCTATACAGTATTGACTCAGAGGGGCTGAATACAAATGCACCTCACAATTCTCAGATTTATATATTTTTGAAGTAATTAAAAATTTTGTAATTTCCTTTACACTTCACACATACTTGCTACTTTGTGTTGGTATAGTTGAAACTAAAAGTTTACATACACTAAGAAAATGGGTCTTCCAATTGGACAATAACCTAAAGCATACAGCCAAAATGCTAACAAAGTGAATTAAGGATAACAAAGTCAATGTTTTGGAGTGGCCATCACAAAGCCCTGATCTCAATCCTATTGAAAATTTATTAAGCAAAGCTGGAAAGGCCGGTGCAAGCAAGGCGACCTACAAATCTGGATCAGCTACACCTGTTTTGTCAGGAGTAATCGGCCCAAATTCCGACCAACTAGTGTGAGAAGCTTGACCAAAATGTTTGACCCAAGTCGTTCAGTTTAAGGGCAATGGTGCCAAATACTAATGAAATGTATGTAAACTTTTGACTTTGTAGTATGTAAAAAAAAAATGCCTTAAAACACTTTCTCTATCATTACTCTGGCATTTGGCAAATATGTATAATTATGGTAATCCTGATTGACCAAAAATGGAAAGGTTTATTCTGATTTAATGTCAGATATTAAGAAAAACATGCACGTGTGTCTTTTTATATAGTGTATATAAACTTCTGGTTTCAACTGTATGTCACATAAAATCCCAATAAAATAATTTTAATTTTGTGGGTGTAACGTGAAAAATGTGGAAAAGTTCACGGGGTATGAATACTTTTTTCAAGGTACTGTATTAGAAACTGACCCAGTGAACACATGGAATGAACCATGAGGATAAAATCGCAATGTGAATCAGCCAGAAACAATTTTTAAACATACTTACTTTTAATAACGAATAGGGTATAGTAGGATAATTGTGTAATGAGAGGGTTATAATTGCAATGTCCAAGATGGGGAATGGAAGAGTCAAGTTAGCACCATAAACACCTAGGACAATGTATAGCAAATAGTATTGACTGCATATGTTACATTCATATTTTAATAATGCTGTTGTTGTTTGTGTAGGGGGAAGTATGTATGAGAATAATACTTTTAGAAACAAGCTGGAGACTTGTAAAGATTAACAATTAAAAAGCATGTTAATGTATTTTATTTTTCCATGTGTTACATATTCATGATTATCAAACTGACGTAGACGATGTAAAACAGCTACAACATTATAAATATTTGCCCCTAGGCTTTGTTCACGTTTGCAATATGTTCTGTTCTGTTAATGTTTTTGATGGCAACATGGCATAGTTTGCAGTTAAGTTTGTTGCCACAAGCACATTACAAACCCGATCTTCCCCATTACGTAAGTAGGATATATGTGTATTCATTGTAAATAGGGATCAGCGGATCAGTGGAAGTTCAGGTTTCTCTGGTTCGGCTGAACCTTAGTCCAAAGTTTGGTCCGGGTACCAGAACTTGACCCGAACCCAAACTCCATATAAGCCAATGCGGACATGAACTTTGGTGCTGTAAAATGACTGCTAAATGGTCGTAGTACTGGCTAGGGTGCTGCAAAAGGAAGCAAAATACGGGTTAGTGCGAGACAATTGCCCTGCAAACAAATGTGGTTAGGGAAATGACTTAAAATAGCACAGAATAAAAAAATATAAAAAATAATAATCTTCAATCGGGAGGCATGGGTCCAAGTGGAGAAGTGGAGCAGTGCCTTAACTGTGTAGATTATTGGACTTGTTAATAAATAAATGAAGAAAATTACATTGGGGGTCCCACCTATTTTAATAACCATCTAAGGGAAAGCAAACAGCTGTGAGCTGGTCTTATTATGCTGACACACACGTTTCTATTGTCATCGTCCGTGAGACATAACTGCAACTAAAACTATGAAGCGTTGTTCTCAGAACGATGCTCCATAGGTTGCTGGAGAGAATCGCTGGAAGTCGTGGGAACCACAATGGATTATGTCAGAGCTGTGGGGGGTTCTTTTTTAACAATAAATGGTTAAACCAAGGAGAGTGTGGGGGGTGTCCTTATTCAAATAAGCTTTTTTCCTGTGTGTGTGACTTTTTATTTTTAAATACAGAGTTAGTAATATTGATGTCTGATAGATGCCTCTCCATTACTAACTCCTGGGCTTGATGCCAGCTGACATTACACAGCTGACATCAACCCCAAAAACTATTATCCCGATTTCCCCTGCACCAGGACAATTGGAAAGAGCTGAGGATAAACGCCAGAATTGGCACATTTAATTGATGTGCCATTTCTGAGACAGCTGATGGCTGGTCTTTTTAGGCTCGGAAGGGGCCAATATCCATGGACCTTCCCAACATATTAATATCAGCTTACAGCTGTCTTCTTTGCCTCAACTGGTTACTAAAAATACGGGGGACACCACATCATTTTTTTATCCCCCCATTTTTAATAACTAGCAAAGGCAAAGCTAGAGGCTGATATTAATAAGCTGGGAAGGTCCATGGATATTGTCCCCTGCTCAGCATAAGACCAGCTCACAGCTGTCTGCTTTCCCTTAGCTGATTATTTAAAAAGTCGTTTTTTAATAATTTATTTATTTTACACTGTCCCATGCTAATGAGAGCACAATGGCAGCGCCACCCATCATTCAGCTTTTATACAGGCCGGGTCACGTATTGGCATAGCTGTGATGGCTCCAGCCTAAAAGCTTGTTGATTGGCTGCACTGTAGCTTTTCAACAAACTTTATTCAGCACCAAACCCGAACAGTAAACAGACTTAGGCCGGAGTCACGCTAGCGATTAAATCGGACGAATGCAATGCGATAAAAAAATCGCATTGCATTCGTCCCAATGTTATTCTATGGGGCAGCTCCCATCATCCGAATTTTTTTTTTTCTGAACGTTTCCTCGGACCGAGACAATCACAGCATGCTGCGATTGTCACCGATTCTTGGATCGGACTCGCCAATGCAAGTCTATGGGGGCGATAAAAAATCGGATTACAAACGGACCAGATACGTGAGTTGCGATAAAATCGCACCCGGTGTCCTTTAGAAAAAGCCGGCAATTCATTTAGCAATACAGTAAAATCACACTGACTGGTTAAATAAAGAAACGAAAGAATAGATATAGACACATAGAATACAATATATATATATAATTCATGCAGTTCTTCATAGCAGAATAGAATTTGCCGGCTTCTGTAAATTCATTCCCCTACCCGACATGAAATGACACATGATTTACATATAGTTAACCATTTCATTTCATTTTTTTTTTTATGTCTATCACTAGTAATTAGATGAGGGTTTTTGTGTAAAATTTTGGAGTTGTAGGTGTTAATTTAAGGGGTTAATTCGTTGTAAAAAATGGCGGGGAATTCCGCTGACGTCACTGAGGCTGCAGGGAGTCCCCGCAATTTTTTACAACGAATTAACCCCTTAAATTAACACCTACAACTCCAAAATTTTACACAAAAACCCTCATCTAATTACTAGTGATAGACATAAAAAAAAACATGAAATGAAATGGTTAACTGTATGTAAACCATGTGTCATTTCATGTCGGGTAGGGGAATGATTTTACAGAAGCCGGCAAATGTTTCAGTGGCTATTCTGCTATGAAGAACTGCATGAATTATAAATATACAGTGGGGAAAAAAAGTATTTAGTCAGTCAGCAATAGTGCAAGTTCTACCACTTAAAAAGATGAGAGGCGTCTGTAATTTACATCATAGGTAGACCTCAACTATGGGAGACAAACTGAGAAAAAAAAATCCAGAAAATCACATTGTCTGTTTTTTTTTCATTTTATTTGCATATTATGGTGGAAAATAAGTATTTGGTCAGAAACAAGCAATCAAGATTTCTGGCTCTCACAGACCTGTAACTTCTTCTTTAAGAGTCTCCTCTTTCCTCCACTCATTACCTGTAGTAATGGCACCTGTTTAAACTTGTTATCAGTATAAAAAGACACCTGTGCACACCCTCAAACAGTCTGACTCCAAACTCCACTATGGTGAAGCTGTCAAAGGACACCAGAAACAAAATTGTAGCCCTGCACCAGGCTGGGAAGACTGAATCTGAAATAGCCAACCAGCTTGGAGTGAAGAAATCAACTGTGGGAGCAATAATTAGAAAATGGAAGACATACAAGACCACTGATAATCTCCCTCGATCTGGTGCTCCACGCAAAATCGCACCCCGTGGGGTCAGAATGATCACAAGAACGGTGAGCAAAAATCCCAGAACCACGCGGGGGGACCTAGTGAATGAACTGCAGAGAGCTGGGACCAATGTAACAAGGCCTACCATAAGTAACACACTACGCCACCATGGACTCAGATCCTGCAGTGCCAGACGTGTCCCACTGCTTAAGCCTGTACATGTCCGGGCCCGTCTGAAGTTTGCTAGAGAGCATTTGGATGATCCAGAGGAGTTTTGGGAGAATGTCCTATGGTCTGATGAAACCAAACTGGAACTGTTTGGTAGAAACACAACTTGTCGTGTTTGGAGGAAAAAGAATACTGAGTTGCATCCATCAAACACCATACCTACTGTAAAGCATGGTGGTGGAAACATCATGCTTTGGGGCTGTTTCTCTGCAAAGGGGCCAGGACGACTGATCCGGGTACATGAAAGAATGAATGGGGCCATGTATCGTGAGATTTTGAGTGCAAACCTCCTTCCATCAGCAAGGGCATTGAAGATGAAACGTGGCTGGGTCTTTCAACATGACAATGATCCAAAGCACACCGCCAGGGCAACGAAGGAGTGGCTTCGTAAGAAGCATTTCAAGGTCCTTGAGTGGCCTAGCCAGTCTCCAGATCTCAACCCTATAGAAAACCTTTGGAGGGAGTTGAAAGTCCGTGTTGCCAAGCGAAAAGCCAAAAACATCACTGCTCTAGAGGAGATCTGCATGGAGGAATGGGCCAACATACCAACAACAGTGTGTGGCAACCTTGTGAAGACTTACAGAAAACGTTTGACCTCTGTCATTGCCAACAAAGGATATATCACAAAGTATTGAGATGAAATTTTGTTTCTGACCAAATACTTATTTTCCACCATAATATGCAAATAAAATGAAAAAAAAAAACAGACAATGTGATTTTCTGGATTTTTTTTTCTCAGTTTGTCTCCCATAGTTGAGGTCTACCTATGATGTAAATTACAGACGCCTCTCATCTTTTTAAGTGGTGGAACTTGCACTATTGCTGACTGACTAAATACTTTTTTTCCCCACTGTATATATATAAATATATATATATGTATTCTATGTGTCTATATCTATTCTTTCCTTTGTGTTTGAAAACCTGTCATAGGGCTCCATTAGATGTCCATTTTGCAAGTCTGCGAGAGATCTCACCAGATGGATGTCAAACGGATGCTTACATGCAAATAAAATCGGTTCTACACTGGAATGGAGCCATGGTGAAGAAACCTTTGTGCGTTGTGTGTGACTCCAGCCTTACAGGAAAAACTCTGTGTTCGGAGTTCGGTACTGGACGCTTTACAGTTCGAGTTCACTTATCCCTAGTTGTAATTTCTTTGAATACCTATCATTGTATTGTGTATAAAGCCTAAGTACTGACTTTGTAATATGAATTCTAAAATGATTAATTTGAGTTATTTTTTTTTGTTCCAACAGCACATTTCATATCCGGATTTGAAGTTTCCAAACATAAAGAGCTGTTCAGTTGTCTGCTTCAGTTTTATATTGTACATACAAGTTAAAGCCTTTGTCATTGCCCATTACATGTGTTTTCTAATAATTTTCTTTTTGAGCCACATTAACTAAACATAGACGTTCTGTAATTATTCTAACTAATCAAAGAGGGAATTTTTTGACTTGGCCAATGATCTACCAACCACTTGGTGTTATGTTATGTATTACGAGTTTGCGAGTTTGTAGGACAATCCCATGGAGTTGTAAATCTTTACAATATTACAATATTAGCACCATCATCACAGTTAAAATGAGCATTGCAAATAATCCCACTGTATTATGAAATTGATATTCTGTAAAGTGACTTGAGCTGAATTAACCAGCAAATATGGTATTTGTTATCTACATACTATTTGTTTATCACATATGAGGCCTATACAGGAAGCTCCCACTACTATTCACTGTAGGCAGAGAGAATTTCACTTTAGTTTCACATTTGCGCCGTTTTGCGCAGCATTTCGTGTGCACATAAAACGCATGCCAAAAACACTTGTAAGCGCTGTGATTTTTTAACGCATCAGCGTGCGTATGACGACAAAAAAACACAGCGTTTGTATATGTTTTCATGCGTTTGCATTTTTTATGCGCATGCATTGTCTAGGTGTCACATTTCACAGGATGAAAATCCTTGCTAAATTCTTGAAACAAACTACACCAATGGAACATCAGTGGGCGTGTGTCATGGGAATTCTTTATATATACCCTGTTTACAGCTGAATTCTTCAGATTTGCTTGCTTTTTCCTTTGTCAACATGGATCTGCACTGGAAGAGTTTTCACTTCAACTTGGATCTGGACATCGCTCTGGCTCAGGCTTTTGCATTTGCTTGCCAGCAAGAAAGGGAGAGAGAGAGAGACAGCGAAGACTGCAGCGGCGGCATTTGTGGATACATCCGATTATTGAACGGGAGAGCCGTGGAGCGTACCACACCCTCTACAGTGAGCTCCAGGCAAAATTTAGGAGAAATTTACTGACTATACCCGGATGTCCCAAGAAAGCTTCAGGGATTTGCTTGCTCGTGTTCAAGAATTCATCCGGAGACAGGACACACAGCTCTGTCGTGCGATTCCTCCTGAGGAACGGCTCCTGGTCACATTACGGTACGTAATATTTAAAAACCAATGCCTGCATAATTTTCGTTGTTCTGCCATGTACTATTCTCAAGCCTGCAGAATTATTGTTCTGCCATGTAGTAAACAAAAGCCTGCATAATTATTGTTATGCCATGTACTAATTTTTATTTTTTATTACATTGTTTTCAAAAACCTTATACATAAATATTAATTTTTGATCTTTCTCGGTTTCGCAGATTCCTGGCTACTGGAGAAGACCCTCTCTTCACTCCACTTCCAGTACCGGATTGAAATATCCACCTTGTCGGGAATAGTTGCGGACACCTGCTTTGCGGGACATTCTCTGTCCCGAATTTATGCCCCTGCCCACCGCAGAAAAGTGGATTGATATAGCAGAAAAATTCTGGACAGTCTGCAATTTCCCAAACTGTTTGGGGGCGGTGCATGGGAAACACATCCAGATAATCAAACCCCAAAGAACAGGCTCTGAGTACTATAACTACAAAAAGTACTTTTCTACAGTACTCATGGCCATTGCGGATGCAGACTGTGTGTTTGTTGCAGTGAACATTGGGTCATTTGGCCGTGGGAATGACTCCCAGGCTTTTAAGAACTCGGACATGGGCCGGAGGTTGTATGGCAACCATTTTAATTTCCCCATGCACGGCCTCTTCCCCACACCAAAGGTCTGCCACAGCCATTTGTAATGGTTGGGGTTGAGGCCTTTCAAATGCGCCAAAACCTGCTGAAACCCTACTCCAGCCGGAGTTGGACCACAACAAAAAAATCTTTAATTACAGACTGACCAGGGCACGAAGAACTGTAGAGTGTGCCTTTGGTATTCTTAACTCCCGATGGCGCATTCTCGGCACAGCCATTAATCTGAAACTGGAAACAGTGGATGAGGTGGTGAAGGCATGTGTGGTTCTTCATAATTTTGTGATGGCTAAAGAGCACCCAAACTTTGAACTCGATGATGCAGTTCCAAACCCATTGCCTGAATTCACTCAGCACCCTCTCCGTTCATCCGTTGAAGTTGGCCAAATGAGGGACCAATTTGCGGCCTACTTTATCTATTATTTATGTAGGATGTGTGGAATGGCAAGATCAAATGGTGTAAAAATGTTTTCTTGCAAGTTTGTTAATAAAAAACTTGATTTGATACCTGTACCGAGTGCACTCTGTTTTTATACACTCCAATACAATAATCAACTGCCCAGGTGTGCCAGTGAATTCATGATGCTGTGTTTTGTGCATCATGAATTTACTAGTACTCCTGACCAGGTGACTATACATACACACAAGTTGTATGACCTTCATCATCTCTCCAGTCTGTGTTCAATAATTCATATTGCAGCGATGGTGGAGATAATACAACTAATATTTGTATCACCTGGCCTGATGTTACAAATAGTAATTTTGGGATGCACTAGCATCCTTCACTCTTTATGACACCTGACCTTGTGAATATAAATATTATTTGTAGGATCACCATTGTGGCTTTAGTATGAACGCAGACTGGAGAGATAATAAAGTTTATACAACTTCTACAATCCCCAGGCCTGGTGTCATGCTGAAGTGAGGACGCCCAAAATAACACATCCTGACTTCTGAATGTTATCACACCTGGGCAGGTGAATATACATATGATGTGTATTTTCCCCATCATCTCCTCAGTTTATACACCACACACTGAATAGAGGATGTGGTTAATTACAAGGTATATCTAGAATCCCCTGGTCTTGTGTCACAAAGAGTGAAATGATGATGGTAAAAACACACCATCCTCAATTAACTTTTTATGATACCTGGCAAGGTAACAATAGATATGCCTTGCACTCAACACCATCCTCTATTCAGTCTGTGCAATATTAGCAGACTGAAGAGACTGGTGGTGAATATACAAGTCATATATTTGTGTTTTTGACAACACATATCTCCAGGACTGACACAAGAAACATGTGTCAATAATGTAGCTATGTGGTGGCAAAAACGCAAAGTGTACGGCGCAGTGTGTGTAGGCGGCGATAGACAAAATAACAAAACAATATTATGGGAAACCATATTTTTATATTTATTGTAAAATTAAAAAAAGGTTTATTGGGAGCGACGTTTGGGGAAGATGGTGGCACTTTGGGGGTGTGGAGAGATGAGGAATGGTTGGAAGGCGAGGAAGAGGTTCTAGGGGAAGGGGCGATGAAAGTAGTGGGGAAGGGAGCTCAGGGATGGAACTGGAGGCAGGGTGAGACACAGTAGGAGGAGAGGGGGGAGGGACAGACAAAGTTTTTGGTGTCTTTTTCTTCCTGTGTCCTTGAGTCTCCTGCCTGGACCTCTTGGCACTGTGTGACCACCTTGACCTGGGTGACCGCCTGGAACAGGTGGACCTTGGCCTTGTTTTGGCAAAGATGGAATGCAGGTCACCCCTCTGCTGCTGATGCTTGGTGGTGGCGGTGGCAGTGCTGGTCCAGGCAGGAGTAGCAGTGGCAGTGGTGATGCTCCTAGCAGGAGGAGCGCTGGCAGTGGTGATGCTCCTAGGAGGAGGAGTGGTGGCGGTGCTCCTAGCAGGAGGAGCAGTGGCGGTGCTCCAAGCAGTAGTTGTTGTTTCGGCGGTGCTCCAAGAAGGAGTTGTTATTTCGGCGGTGCTCCAAGCAGGAGTTGGTGTTTCGGCGGTGCTCCAAGCTGGTGGAGCGGTGGTGGTGGTGGTGCTCCTAGCAGGAGGAGCGCTGGCGGTGGTGGTGCTCCTAGCAGGAGTGGTGGCGGTGCTCCAAGCAGGATGAGCTGTTTCGGTGGAGGTGCTTCAAGCAGGAGGATTGGTTTCGGCGACGGTGCGCCAAGCAGGAGGATTGGTTTCGGTGGCGGTGCGCCAAGCAGGATTGGTTTCGGTGTCGGTGCACCAAGCAGGAGGAGTTGTGACTGCGGTGGTGCTCCAGACAGGAGCAGCGCTTGTCATGGTGGTGGCGGTGTAGTATCCAGCAGCACTCGGACTTGGGGTGGTGTAGTGGTGCCTGGCATGGCTTGGAATGCAGGTGGTCGTGCAGTGGTATGTAGCAGAAGTCGATAGCGAGGTGAAGCGAGTCAGTGGTGGCACAGTTGGAAATGACACCACTGACTGCTGCCCGTACTGTCTCTGCTGCATAGCCTGCAAGAAAGCATTGTTGCAGGCCTGCATCACAGTCAGCTGTTGATCAGGACTATGGTGTTCCGCCATGGCCTTTTTAATTTTGTTGAAAAAATGGTGCGCTGGTCTGTTGAGGTCGGCTTCCAGATGGTCAAGGCGACTGTAGACAGAGTGGAAGCGGTGGTCCATGTGGTTAAAACCGCGTTCCATGAGGGCAAAACCGCTTTCCACTCTGTCTGCCAGCGCCTTGAGGGCCTTCTGGAAGACCGAGCCCAAGTGAAGGAATTCGGGCATGACATTCCTGTCCGAGGCCCTCTGCCGCTGGCGGGAAGTGCCCGCAAAACCAGTGGCAGAGACCTGGAACAGGGGAAGACCTGACATACCAGCTTCCTGGTCTCCAGCTGTCTGTGTTGCTGACCTGACAGATGCTTCCTGGCTGTCGGATGGCTGGGACGGGTCCGAGGTCATTCAATGAAGGACCGCTCCAGGGACAGGTTGCAGGGTGCTTCTCCAGGTGCTGTGAAAAGAAAAGAAAAACATTAGTATCATGCATTTACAAGCGCCAAATGCCCCCCCGGGGGCGCCGCTGATCACTATGACGTACTATCCCGTCCTTGGCAATTAAGTCCCAGGGCACATGGACGGGATAGTACGTCATATGGCAGAAAGGGGTTAAAATATTTTGTAAATACCAGCTTATAAATGAAACTGATGAAAGTTAAAACACAGGTCTATAAAATAGTAAAAGATGAAATACTGTTGTGATAAATAATAACATTATCCTTTACAAAAGACTTCTGCAGGGGCGGACACTGACAGCTTGGGCACCTTGTGCAAGAAATGTGTCTGGGCCCCTCTCCTAAATATAGACACACACATAAATGTATATATATTACATAGTCTCCTTTATTATGTTTATTGCCACCCCTTATTATACAGTGCCCTCTCTTGTTATGTACAGCACCGTCCCTTACATATTGGATTATATAGAGCCCTGTTTTTCATCACATACAGTGCTGTCTTGTTAGCTGTATGATGCAATGATGGCTGATGGAGCATGGGAAAGCTTCTTTTCTAATGGAGGAGCTGATGGACTGGTAGTCTTGTCACCGGCTCCACCATCAGCAGTCATTTAATATCTAACAAGAGAGGGAACTATGTAATAAAAGAGGGCACTGTGAATAACAAAAATAACAAGAATACACTATGTAAGAGACAGCACTGTATATAACAGCAGTGGAAGCTATATAATAAGAGACTGCATCATAAAAAGTGACTACACTATATACTGAGGGATGGCGCTGTAGATAATAAGCGAGCACACTATATACTAAGGGACTGTGTTAGACATAATAAGCGATAACATCTTGCTCCACCTCCCCCATTCCTAAATCTATTCTACTGTAAATCCCCCTTCCTCCCATCCGAATACCTCACACCACTCATTGTCCTCCTCCCCCCGCATCCCATTTTTGTCTTCTCCCACCACAATCATTGCCCTCTTCACCACCCCATCATTGCTTTCTCCCCTACCACCTTCATCATTGCCTTCTCCCCCATCACCCCATCATTACCTATTCCACCACCTCCATCATTTCCTCCTCCCCCACCACCCCAACATTGGCCTTTCCACCAATATTGTCCTTTCCACTACCACCCCCATCATTGCCCATTCCACCACCTCCATTATTATTATTGCCCTTTCCACCACGACCATCATTGCTTTCTCCCCCGTCACCCTCATCATTGCCCTCTCCATCACCCCCATCATTGCCTTCTCCTCCACCACCCCATCTTTGCCCTTCCACCACCTCCATCATTTCCTCCTCCCCCACCAGCCCCATCATTTTGTTTTCAACTGCCACCATCATTGCTTTCACTCCCACCACCCCATCATTGTCCATTCCACCACCTCCAACATTTCCTCCTCTCCCACCACCATCATTGTCCTTTCAACTGCCACCATCATTGCCTTCACCCCCACCACCCCCATCATTTTCCTTTCCACTGCCACCATCATTGCCCATTCCACCACATCCATCATTTCATCCTCCCCACCACCTCCATCATTGTTCTTTCAACTGGCACCATCATTGTTTTCCCCCCACCAACCCATCATTGCCCTCTCTTCCACCTACGCACACAGCACTATTCACCTCTCTGCACGTTCCCCTGCAGCGACACACACACACAGCACCTCTCACCTCTCTGCACCTCTCACCTCTCCGCATGCTCTCCCGCAGCATCACCAGCCGGCAGCTTCCTCTCTTTGGCACAGCCGTAGCGCTGAATGATGACATCATCCAGCCGCGCTGCTGACTGTGTGAGAGACAGGAAGCGCGGGCAGGGAGCAGGATGGATCGCTGCAGCTCCGCTCTGCTGCCACTTTCTCTTGCAGGCAGCAGAGCTGCAGGGATCTCTCCCTGCCTGTCGCACATGAGGGCAATCTGGCCAGGGGCCCTCTGGAGCCTTGGGACTGGATTAACAGGCCAGATTGCCCTCATTATCAGCCGTCCTGCAGGGGCCCCCCTCCACCTCTGGACCCCAGTGCAGCCTCACCAGCTGCACATGCGGTATGTCCGCCAGTGGACTTCAGTCAGTTGGGGGTCCAATCACACCTGGCTCATGTGCATTCATTTGTATTGTTTACAGCAAGGATATATAAAATGTCTATTCCAGAAAATGTATAGTCAAAACTAACTCAAGTTTATTTCATCAGTGTAAACCAGCCATACAGTGTATTCTTTGGTGTTTTATTGTTAACAAAAACATCTAGTTCTTTTACAAATAAATCCTGTTTAAATATCAAACCCTCTACAAAAACAATTTATTCTTTCTTTATACATTACTTTATATTTATGGAAGAAAAAATATTTAAGATATGAACACAAGTATCTTACACAGATATTCGGTAAGATAATGTACAAACTCCTTGCAGATGTTTTCATTGATGTTTTCCCCAGCACCACAAGGCTACAATGCTAACTGAGCCACCATGCTATCCTATGGTCACCCTTGAGTAGGAGTAAGCCTTGTCATAATGATTTATATGTGGGGATTTCTGGTGTATTTTTCCATGAGGGTATTTTAGATGGGAAGCACGGTGGCTCAGTGGTTAGCATTGTATCACTGGGGTCCTGGGTTCAAATCCCACCATGGACAACATCTGCAAGGAGTGTGTATGTTCTCCCCGTGTTTGTGTGGGTTTCCTCCGGGTACTCCAGTTTCCTCCCACATTCCAAAGACATACTGATAGGGAATTTACATTGTGAGCCCCATCAGGGACAGTGCCAATAATGTCTGTAAAGCGCTGCGGAATTAATGGCGCCATAAAAGTGGGTACAATAAATAAATAGGTACATACATTTCACCAGTTAAAAAGGCTAAAATGTAAGGATTAAGAGATACATTAACAAAAGTGTAAAGTAAAAATAAAAAGATAATTGAGGGCCAGCCTGTTTTAAGTTTTCATTGGTAAAAGTGGTAACATGATTATTTGCAGGTTTCCTCATTCATCGATGTCCTACCATTGTGGTACATGAGGAAAGAAGAAGCTCCTTGTAAGGTCAGACTCCCGGTGATACAGAAGTATGGAGCTTCAAGCCTTAACACCCCTCTATTCAGGACCTATAGCAGACACATACTGTAACTACCCCAATATATGAAATGTTTGTAGTGGAAAGTAGAGACTTTCATACTTTTACCTTCAAGCTACAAAATCCATCTTAGTGTGCAGCCTAATTACAGGAAACTTGAAATGTAAATACCGGCAGATAAAGGTAATTTATTTTTAAGTGAAACCAAAATACAGATGTATGTAGTGCACATCACAATCGTCTGTATTAATGGACATAGTAATAAACCCATCTATATTGTGAATCAGAAAACATCTGGAGATGGATAAATGTCTAACCATAAATCCAGAATGTAGCTGGCTGAATAACAACAAAAAATGAACCAAATCTAATTACTTAAAGGGAATCTCTCACCAGTTTTTTGGCCTATCATCTAAAAATATCATCTAATAGAGTGTGAGCTATACATTCCCCAACTATTTGTGAAACCCCCTGACTCCCCATGAATCCCCCATAAAAACCTTTTACATTGCTCCCGCGCGGTATGTAAATATCCTCAGTCCGGTCTGATGGGCGTTGGTTCTGGTCCCTCTCTCCACCCCAAATCGGCATGCTGTACGCATTCCATTCTGTGAATAGCGTTGCTCGCATACAGGTCCCGCGCATGCGCATACAAATTGCCTCTCGCGCATGCGCAGTATGCTTTGCCCAACTGCGGGCAAAGCCAAAAAGCATTAGTGCGCATGCGCCAGGAGTACTATGTCCTGGAAGCATTTTGCTGTGTTCCGGGACATAGTTCACCGGTGCATGAGCACTAATGCTTTTCGGCTTTGCCAGCAGTTGGGCAAAGCATACCGCAAACGTGCGGGAGGCAATTTGAATGCGTGCGCGCGGGACCTGTACGCGAACAGCGCTATTCACAGAAGGGAATGCGCGCAGCACGCCGATTTGGGGTGGAGAAGGACCAGAACCAATGCCCATTGGACCAGACCAAGGATATTTACATACAGCGCAGGGTTTGTATGGGGGATTCATGGGGAGTCAGGGGGTTTCACAAGTAGTTGGGGAATGTATAGCTCACACTCTATTAGATGATATTTTTAGATGATAGTTTTAAAAGGGAATCTGTATCCAGTTTTTTGGCCTAATTCCCAACACTATTCCAGTAATTATATACACATAATATAATGGCAAGGGTTAACAGGTTAAATGTGACTTCCTTAGTATGTTCTTTGTTTGCCATTAATTAATGAAAAGTCGGCTAAACCTTAAAAGAAATTTGAAGTGATCGGCAAAAATGTTACTCATATGTCATCTCTCCTGCTCAGTTCTGACAGCTCTCACGGTCTTCCTTCTGACAGTGCCAGAGATAAAAGTAGGAAAGGGATAGCGTTGTGTTTAGAGCTCCACAGCCTAGAGAAGGGGAAAAATATTCAAAGTTTCAGGGTAGTCAGAAAAAATAGACAATAAAAGAGAGAAAGCACACAAAAATATGTGCATAACCCTGGAAGCACACAGACCTCACATCCAGCCTATATTACTGGAAGAGGCACTCCCACAAACTTGGATCAGGGGGTGTAAAAATGTATGATAAAATGAAGATTGAAAAATGCTTTTTAACTGAACCACTGACATGTAAAAATCATTTTTTCCATGTTAAAGGAATTAATACGTTTGTTAAAAACCTGTCCTAATCATCACTATGTGACATGGTACACAGTTCCTGCATTCAGTACAGAAACGTATTACAGAACGTACGGTAAAAATGTCAAGTTATTTTTATTCTACTGATCATTACAATTGCGACACAAAGTGGACATTGTTACAATAAAGAATAATGGGGGCACTATTCTAACTATAAAGAGGCACAATTGGGGGTATCATTAGGTGGAGGGGCATTATTATTATTAGAATGAGGCAAAGGAGTGTAGTACTACAGGGATTTTTAACTACAGATAGAGGGGAGATAGAAGGGGCTCTATTACTATGTGGAGGCACAGAGGGAGCATTATTACTGTATGGGGCAGAAAACTAAGATACTATTACTTTGCAGGGCACTGGGGGGCATGAGGCATTGGTTATAGCACTATGGTGTTTGTGTAACGGTGGGGAATCAATAGTAGGGAGCTGGAAAAGCAATGTACAAAGATGTCTGTGTATCATTCTGCAGAGCGGAGTTATGGATGGGGAAGTGGTCATGGCTGTCTTGGCTGAATGGAAAGAAATGAATTACTTTGATGTCTGAGACGATAACCAGTGAGTTCCTGGATTATACACACATACAGTAGGCAGAGCACTGATATAGAACTGATAGCTACCATTATATTGTCACTGCATGGTGGAAATATCATTTGTTATACATTGGCTTTGGTTAATGATCAGTATGGTGAAATTATCACTACTGTGCATGTTGGGTATTACTGTAGGCAGGAGGAACCCCGCAGAGTGTACGTGCCGGAACCAAGGGGACCGCCATCTGGGTTCCTAAGGAAACAGTACCCGGGGAGCAAAGGAGGAGAGTGGACTGCTGAGAGTGACAGGACAGCAAGGGGAGAGGCAAGTATAAAAGGGACAGGGAGCG
Source organism: Dendrobates tinctorius (assembly GCF_039654945.1). Classification (NCBI taxonomy): domain Eukaryota; kingdom Metazoa; phylum Chordata; class Amphibia; order Anura; family Dendrobatidae; genus Dendrobates; species Dendrobates tinctorius. The sequence continues at coordinate 115,050,925 of NW_027361679.1, forward strand.
AGCAGGGGAGTCAGTTGGCGGAACGGCAGACAGGAGGCAAGAGACTGTGGGAGTCTGAGAGAGCCAAAGTGACAGACTGTGACGAGAAAGGAGACCATCGGCAGAGGAGAGACTTACTGCGGCCTGCAGAGAGTGGGCGCCGTACCTACCAACAAGAGACTGTCGCTTCACTCCGATCCAGGGTCTCTTCCTGCCCATGGTGGTCCGCAGCTGTTACCGCTGTACTTCAGCCTGTCGCGGCTGGACCGCCGCCCCTCGCAGCTACTGCCGCTCCACTCCAGCCCGTGGCTGCGGCCTGCCCGCTACCGCCCCACTTAAGTCCGCAGCTGCGGCCTCTTCATCATCGGCCGCAATGGACGTCACCCCACTGCAGTTGGCAGTTGGGGCCTACTCCTTCGCCTAGGCCCAGGCCATGCACGTGGCCTGCCAAACGCAACTCCTGAGAACTGCGACACAACCCTGCTTGGAGACTGGAGTCTCATTGAACTTGCTTACGTTCAGAACCCCGCTGTTTCTACAGGGGGTCACCTCATCAAAGGACTTCCTCAGGGCCTGTTGTGCCCTATCTCCTCCTGGGCGCTGGGCGCCCGAAGACTACGACAGATCCTCAGCAGCTGCGACGCCAACGCAGCCTCATCAGAGACGCCGAGGGACATCAGGACGGATAGTGACACTATAAGAAATAAGGACCCGTAGTCGGCAATATCGTGGCCCTATAGTAACTGGCCCTTGCCGAATTAGTCGTGTTCACTTTTAAAACGTTTGTTTGTGCAGAGTCCCTGCGAGGACAATAGCTGTTATTAATTTTTGGTTGCTTAGTATAGCCCTAGTGGCTTAAATTCATTAAAGTTCTATAGCCAAAGTTCAATTCAGTCTCGCGTCTCGTCACGGCATCCTGCGTACCTGCTGTTTACCTACATTACCATACTGTGGTTATGGTCTGGCGGTATTATTGACTCTTATATTGCACTATTGATCGTAGCATTAGTCTTGGCACAGGCGCAGCGTCGGACTGGCCCACCGGGGAACCGGAGGATTCTCCGGTGGGCCCTGGCATCTGGTGGGCCCTGGCACCTGCAGGCATACAGGGCCAGCAGTTGCCTAGGGCCCCCGCTGCTCCAGGGGCCCCCAGCCAGTGGTGTGTCGCACACCATGCAGCTGCTATGGGGGCCCATGCCAGCGGAGCAGCAGCGGGTGTCAGGAGGCAGGAGCCCCTGTCCCCGCTGCTAAAGAGAAATGAATATTCACTGCGAAGCAGTGAATATCATTTCAGGTCTCCACCCCCCCAGAGGCCCCGCCCCCAGCCCAGTAAGCTGCTCTGCATCAGGGCCGTCGCCGCCCTCAGTCCTCTCTGCTCCTGGCTCACAGCCAGTGCGTGATGACGTCACTACATCGCGCACCCGCTGTGTGTCTGGCAGAGGGGGCAGCTCCTGACACTGAAGCCGGGATCAGCGTGGGAGCGAGGAGGAGAGGTGAGTATTGTTTTGTTTTGTTTTTTATATCTCTCGCTCTCTCTATCTGTCTCTCTCTATCTATCTCTATTTCTCAATATATCTCTCTCTCTATCTCTCTTATATCTATCTATCTTTCTATCTCTATCTATTATCTATATCTATCTCTATCTATTATCTATATCTATCTCTATCGCTCTATCTTTATATCTATCTTTCTATCTCTACATCTATCTCTATATCTTTCTATATATATCTCTATATCTATCTATTATGTCTATCTATCTATCTCTATATCTATCTATCTTACTCTATCTATCTCTATATCTATTATCTCTATATTTATTATCTATCTAGCTACCATCTATATCTATCTTTATCTATATATATCTCTATCTAATATCTATATCTATCTATCTCTATACCTATCTATTTATCTATCCGTTATCTATCTCTATATCTTTTCTCTGTATCTATCTATCTCTATATCTATATCTCTCGCTATCTATCGCTCTATCTCTATATCTATCTTTATATCTATATCTATATATCTATCTCTATCTATCTCTATATCTATCTCTATTTCTCTCTATATCTATCTCTATATCTCTATAGCTATCTATCTATATATCTCTATCTATCTCTATATCTATCTCTCTATCTCTATATCTATCTTTCTATCTCTATATCTATCTATCTTTATCTATTTATCTCTATATCTTTTCTCTGTATCTATCTCTCTATATCTATATCTATCTATCTATATATATATCTATTATCTCTATATCTATATCTATTTCTCTCTATATCTCTCTCTATATCTATCTATCTATTTATCTCTATATCGATCTCTCTGTATATCTATCTTTCTATCTCTATCTATCTATCTATTTATCTCTATCTATTATCTATATCTATCTATATATCTCTATATCTATCTTTCTATCTCTACATCTATCTCTATATCTATCTTTCTATCTATATCTATCTATTATGTCTATCTAGCTATCTCTATTATCTATATCTACCTATCTCTATATCTTTCTATCTTACTCTATCTCTATATCTATCTGTTATCTCTATATTTATTATCTATCTTTATCTATCTATCTCTATCTCTCTATTTATCGATCTCTGTATCTATCTCTCTATCTACCGCTCTCTCTATCTCTCTTTATATCTATCTATCTCTATATCTATTATCTCTATATCTATCTACCTATCTATCTCTATATCTATCTCTATATATATATCTGTTTCTCTCTATATCTATCTCTATATCTCTCTCTCTATAGCTATCTATATATTATCTCTATATCTATCTATATATTATCTCTATATCTATCTATCTCTATATCTATCTATCTCTATATCCATATCTATCTCTATATCTATCTTTCTATCTAACACTATATCTCTATATCTATCTCTATATCTCATTATCTATCAATCTCTATCTCTCTCTCTTTATCTATCTATCTATTGATCTATCCATCTATCTCTATATCTATATCTATCTATTATCTCTATTATCTATATCTATCTATCCATCTATCTAGCTATCTCTATATCTCTCTATATCTATCTTTCTAACTCTATATCTATCTATCTATCTCTATATCTAGCTATTATCTCTATATCTATCTCTATATCTATCTTTCTATATCTATCTGTCTCTATATCTATCTATCTCTATATCTATCTCTATATATCTCTATATCTATTTTTATTTATAGCCATCTATCTATATATATTTATCTCTATATCTATCTATATATGTCTATATTATTATTATTATATCTGTATATCTCTATCTATTATCTATCTCTATCTATTATCTTTCTCTATATATCTATCTATCTCTATATCTTTCTATCTATAGCTATCTATCTCTATATCTATCTATCTATCTATCCATTATCTATTTTCTATCTATCTCTATATCTATCTACCTATCGATCTATCTATCTATATTTCTTTCTATATCTATCTTTATATCTATCTCTATCTCTATGAATCTTTCTATCTATATCTATCCATTATCTACTTTCTATCCATTATCTACTATCTATCTCTATATCTATCTATTTCTACATCTATCTTTCTATCTATTTCTATCTAACTCTATATCTATATATCTATATAGCATTATACCCTATGAGGGGGTGCATTATTCCCTATGAGGGGGCAGCATTATACCCTATGAGGAGGCAGCATTATACCCTATGAGGAGGCAGCATTATACCCTATGAGGAGGGCAGCATTATTCCCTATGAGGGGATGCATTATTCCCTATGAGGGGGGCAGTATTATACCCTATGAGGGGGGGCAGTATTATACCCTATGAGGGGGGCAGCATTATACCCTATGAGGGGGCAGCATTATTCCCTATGAGGGGATGCATTATTCCCTATGAGGGGGGCAGTATTATACCCTATGAGGAGGCAGCATTATACCCTATGAGGGGGGCAGTATTATACCCTATGAGGGGGGCAGTATTATACCCTATGAGGGGGTGCATTATACCCTATGAGGGGATGCATTATTCCCTATGAGGGGGGCAGTATTATACCCTATGAGGAGGCAGTATTATACCCTATGAGGGGGGCAGCATTATTCCCTATGAGGGGGGCAGTATTATAACCTATGAGGGGGCAGCATTATACCCTATGAGGGGGCAGCGTTATACCCTATGAGGGGGGCAGTATTATACCCTATGAGGAGGCAGCATTATACCCTATGAGGGGGTGCATTATTCCCTATGAGGGGGGCAGTATTATACCCTATGAGGGGGCAGCATTATACCCTATGAGGAGGGCAGCATTATTCCCTATGAGGGGGTGCATTATACCCTATGAGGGGGTGCATTATACCCTATGAGGGGGGCAGTATTATACCCTATGAGGGGGCAGCATTATTCCCTATGAGGGGATGCATTATTCCCTATGAGGGGGGCAGTATTATACCCTATGAGGAGGCAGCATTATACCCTATGAGGGGGTGCATTATTCCCTATGAGGGGGGCAGTATTATACCCTATGAGGGGGGCAGTATTATACCCTATGAGGGGGCAGCATTATACCCTATGAGGGGGTGCATTATTCCCTATGAGGGGGTGCATTATTCCCTATGAGGGGGGCAGTATTATACCCTATGAGGGGGGCAGTATTATACCCTATGAGGGGGTGCATTATACCCTATGAGGGGGTGCATTATTCCCTATGAGGGGGGCAGTATTATACCCTACGAGGGGGGCAGTATTATATTCTATGAGATGGCTGCATTATATTCTATGAGATGGCTGCATTATACTATGTGAGGGGGCTGCTTTATATTCTATGAGGGGGCTACCCCAACTCCTGCTACATAATTAAGACATGTACAACCTTATATTATACCCGGATATTAGCGTGTTTTACCGCATAATTGGTGGTCTGGTATTTAACTCTATGCAGCTACATAGTGGGCCCCAAGAATGATTTTCTCTGGTGGGCCCAAGGTGTTCCAGTCCGACGCTGCACAGGCGTGTTAGTAATGAACAGTGTGGTGGCATTATTCCATCACTATGAGGTGGTATTATATAGTCTCAGCATGGCAATAATATTTATCCTTATATAGTGGTATTATTGGTTGCTTCATGGTCTGCACTGATGCAGGAAGACATGTCATTGTTCCACCATCAGCAGGACCGCTGCAGCCTGTGGTTGGCTGCAGCGGTCTAGGGACTTGAGCAGTGTGTCATTGGATGCAACGGATGTAGGTGGGTGCCAGTAGGTGATTATCACTTAGTTGGGTATTTTTATACACCCATTTAAGTCCAATATTAAACTATTATATTGTCTTACAATTGTCATATTTTGCTCTTTTATGGCATTTTCATCAGGTTCCCAGTGTTATTCTAAACAGAGGTTCCATTCTGAAACATTTCTTGAGCTGTGTCTATGTAATTATACAGTCAGGGGGTGGACCCTTCAGCACAATCTGTACTTACTGTGCTGGCAGCAGCTTCCTCCCTGGGGATCAAAGGATGGGAGGCAGAGTCCAGAATAATTTCAAACAGTTCAGCTTTATTATCTTCCGGACACAAAACTTCCAATACACCATTTGCACACTCGACACGGTACCAGCAATACATCTTCTACAGCTTCTCTTAGCTTCATCAGCTACACCAGAATGGACCACAAAGTAACAGCAGAACGAGGAGCCCAGTGAAAACGGCACTTCGTCCTCTCTCCCTGGAACCAACTTCAGCTCATGGAAATACTCGTCTACAAGGTCGTCCACCCCCTTTTTGTTATCCTGTCCGTGCACTCGCTGGTGGCCCAGTCAACTACTTCATCAGCTCCCAGATTCTGGCTGTCGCTTCCCACAGTGACTCATCCACTGGCTTCTCTATTTCATCAGCACCCAGACTTTGGCTGACGCTTTCCACAGTGACTCATCCACTGGCTTCTTTGCTGTAGATACCATGTACTTCTTCTCTGCTCTGCACAATTCTCCCACGGGATTCACCTCACACTAAAGGCCCCGTTACATGCATCAATGTCCCAGCGATCCCACCAACGATCCGACGTGGATCACACACAGTGATGTTGCTGGCGAGATCGCTGTGGTGTCATAAAATCAGCGATCTCGCTGTGTGGCAGCTATAAAGCTCAGGAACAGAGACGTCCGAGCAACATACGGGGTCCACCCCCCACTGACTACAATCAGGAAATGTCTCTCACTAGTTCCCAGCCACCACTCCTACATTTAACCCTGAAATGAACTACAATTGTGCTCTATTCTTAAATGTGCTCAGTGCCCCCATCTTGTGTCCTTTCTTACTAACTACACTGCCCCTCACTTACTTATATTAATATGGCAATAAAAAAACATATCTACAGCCTACACATAATACACAAATACGTAAATCAGAGACATTAAAGTATGGCAAATATGTTCAAGTAAACAGTAGTATAAACTTCTACAGGGCTAGGCCCTGACCCTCTTGCATCTAGATCTTAGCACAGGATTATACTGCAGACTTGCAAACCTTTTTATACACAACTGTTTTGTACAGATCTATAATATAGTATTGATAGCCTGCTATGGGCTGATGTATTACCTCCACATGCCTTTAATTTTACAGGAAGACACACAGATGTTTGGGGGTCATACAGAAATTCTCATACCAAAAGACAATGGATTATTACAGAGGAATTCTCCTCTAGGATCACTGATTACAGGAGAGACTCCATTTCCTCATGGAGGATAAATATGTAGGCTGTGTAGTATGGGCACATAGGGTTGTCTTGTGCTGCAGTACGGGTTACAAGAATAAGATTTGCATGAGCACAAACTTTAAGAAATCCACAAAATTCACTATACGGTATTATATACAGGAGATTTTTCAACATAAGTCTTCTTTCCTGTTTAAGAAAATCCTGGTGCAAATGGAGGAGGTGCTTTGTATTCCTCTGGGGCAGTTGGTTGATGGTATCCCTGCTGAGGTGTATGAGGTGACATCTTCTGCCCCGTTTGTGCAAAATGTCCAAAACTGTCCCTGACAGTTTTCATGTGTGCTGCCATTGAGTTTTCCATTTTCTTCAAATCCTGAGCCAATTCTCCGTCTTTCATGAAAGAAACTGCTTTGTTTATTGCGGTTTTACACGCCTTTAAGGGTTTCTTTGATGAATTGACCATTTTTTCTTCATTCTTAGTGGGCCACATAGAGTTGTCAGCTGGATTTGGATATGGTAAATCTACACTTTGTGCTTTAACAATTGATCTGTGTTCACTTGGAACCTAGGAGACAAGCAAACAAAAGTGTAACCTGGTTAAATATAGTATTTAAATTGACATTTTTATTCATATTTCAGGAACAGTTGTTTCCCAAAAGTCAGTATTTTGCTTTTAGCACAACTTTTCATTATCAACATTGTTGGAAAAATGCTTATTATTGTACACAGTGGAGAAAATAAGTATTTGATACACTGCCGGTTTTACACGTTTTCCCACCTACAAAGAATGGAGAGGTCTGTAATTTTTATCGTAGGTACACTTCATTTGTGAGGGACAGAATCTTAAAAAAATACAGAAGATCATATTGTATGATTTTTACATAATTACATTTTATTGCACAAAATAAGTATTTAATACAATAGAAAAACAGAACATAATATTTGATGCAGAAACATTTGTTTGCAATTACAGAGGTCAGATGTTTCCTGTATTTCTTGACCAAGTTTGCACACACTGTAGCAGAGATTTTGTCCCACTCCTCCATACAGATCTTCTCCAGATCTTTCAGGTGTTGGGGCTGACTCTGGGCAACATTCAATTCAGGTTCCACTCCATCTGAAGATTTTCTATTGGGTTCATGTCTGGAAACTGCCTAGGCCACTTCAGGAGCTTGAAATGCTACTTACGGAGCCAGTCAGTTACTCTGACTGTGGGTTTTATGTCATTGTCATGCTGAAAGTACCAGCCATGACCCATCTTCAATGCTCTTACTGAGGGAAGGAGGTTGTTTGCCAAAATCTCGCTATGCATGACCCCATCTATACTCCCTACTGTACTGTTCAGTCGTTCTGTCACCTTTGCAGAAAAGCACCCCCAGAGTATGATGTTTCCCCCACCATGCTTCACAGCTGGGACGGTGTTCTTGGGGTTGTACTTATCCTTCTTCCTCCAAACACAGCAAGTGGAGTTTATACCAAAAAGTTCTACTTGGGTCTCATCTGAACACATGACCTTCTTCCATGCCTCCACTGGATCATCCAGATGATCAATGGTGAACTTCAAATCAGCCTGGATATGTGCTACCGTGATCAGGGGGACCTTGCATGCCCTGCAGGATTTAATGCATGACTGCGTAGTGTGTTTGAGACTGTAGTCCCAGCTCTCTTTAGGTCATTGACCAGGTCCTCTTGTATAGTTCTAGGTTGATTCCAGACCTTCCTCAGAATAATCCTTACCCCATGAGGCGAGATCCTCATGGAGCCCCATGTTTCTACTAATTTTCTGATAATTGTGCCAACAGTTGTTGCCTACTCCCCAAGTTACTTGCCTATTGTCCTCCAGCCCATCCCAGTCTTGTGAAGGTCTACAATTTTGTTCCTGGTGTCCTTAGAAAGCTCTTTGGTGTTGGTCATGGTGGAGAGGTTGGAATGTGATTTATTGAGTGTGTGGACAGATGTCTTTTATACAGGTAATGAATTCAAACAGGTGCAATTAATACAGGTAATGAGTGCAGAGTAGGAGGGCTTCTTAAAGAAAAACAACCAGGTCTTGCTGATTAAATACTTATTTCATGCAAAAAAAAAATGCAATTTAATTATTTAAAAATCATAAACAGGATTTTCTGGGGTTTTTTTGTTTTAAATTCTGTCTCTCACAGTTGAAGTGTACTTATGATAAAAATTACATACCTCTCTATTCTTTAGATGGGAAAACTTGCAAAATAGGCAGTGTATCAAATACTATTTACCACTGTTTAATAGTGCATTAGTTTCTGTCTCCAGCAATAGTGTTATATTACCAATAATACAATGTTAAAAATAAACGGAAATTTCTATTCACTCACTGTGTGTGTAGCTGGAGCATACTTTCACTTTGCAAGCTGACAGACAAAATGCTAAGATCCTAAGCTATAAGAAATACCAGTTGTAAGCTGTGTTATCTTTGTTCCTGAATAAATACATATTCACTGTTTAACAGCTGGACAGTACAGAGATTAATTCGCTGCCAACAGGTTATGGGCTCAGAAACCCAAAGAACCAGAAAACAGTCCAGAAGGGAGAGGGCAACAGTGTATTAAGAAGCAGACGAAGCAAAGATGGCTGCCAGCAGCAACTCTGAGAAGTTTACAGTGCCACAAGTGACTAACCAGAACAACTAATCCTGGAAATTCGAGGTAAAGATGCTATTGACAAGAGATGGTGCGGGAAATACATACAGGAGTCTAAAACTGACCCACTACCAGAAGACTTGAGTAGAGATGGATCAAAAAGAAAAGCACAAAGCACTCAATATAGATGATGATCAGATTGTGCATGCACAGTTGAAACTGCATGCATATACTATATAAAAAGACACATATGCATGTTTTTCTTATTATCTGACATGAAATCAGAAAAAACCTTTCCCGTTTTAGGTCAATCGGGATCACCAAAATGATTAATATTTTCCAAATGCCATAATAATGAGAGAGAGAGAGAATGTTTTAAGTCATTTGTATTACTGCAAAGTCAAAAGTTTACATACTCTAAGATTATTATGCCTTTAAACAATTCTGGACTGCCCATATGATGATGTCATATATTTGGAAGCTTTTTTGGGGCAGCATCTGAGTTAGAGACACACCTGTGGATGTATTTAAATGAACAACTGAAACACACTGCTTCTTTATGTAGCATCATGGGAAAGTCTCAAGAAATCAGCCAAGATATTAGGAAGAGAATTGTGGACTTGCACAAGTCTAGCTCATCCTTGGGTACAAGTTCAAGATACCTGGAGGTGCCTCATTCATCTGTACAAACAATTATAAGCAAGTACAAACAAGATGGGAATGTCAGCCATCATACTGCTCAGGAAGGAGACGAGTTCTGTGTCCCAGAGATGAACGTGCTTTGGTCCAACATGTGCATATCAACCCAAGGACAAAAGCAAAAGACCTTGTGAAGATGATGGCGGAAGCTGGTAAAATTGTGTCAATATCCACAGTGAAATTAATACTGTATCAAAGAAGAAGCCAGTACTCCAAAAGAAACATAAAAAGCCAGATTAATGTTTGCAAATGCACATAGAAACAAAGACCTTAATTTTTGGAGACATGTCATGTGGTCAGATGAAACTAAAATTGAACTTTTTGGGCATAATGACCATCATTACGTTTGAAGGAAAAAAGAAGAAGCTTTAAAGCCTACGAGCACCATCCCAACTGTGAAACATGGGGGTTGCAGCATCATGTTGTGGGGTTGTTTTGCTGCAGGAGGGACTGGTGCACTTCACAAAACAGATTGCATCATGAGAAAAGATTATGTGGCAAAACTGAAGCAACATCTCAAGACATCAGCCAGGAAGTTAAAGCTTGGGTGGAAATGGGGCTTCCAAATGGACAATGACCCGAAGCATAATGACAAAATGATAACAAAGTGACTTAAGGATAACAAAGTCAATGTTTTCGAGTAGCCATCACAAAGCCCTGATCTCAATCCTATTGATAATGTATGGGCAGCAAGGTGACCAGCAAACTTGGATCGATTACACCAGTTTTGTCAGGAGGAATTGGCCCAAATTCCGACTAACTATGAGTGTCTGAGAAAAGGGTCTGAATACTAATGACCATGTGCACATGAGGAATTCTAAGCCGTGTCTTTTGCAGTCTTCCTCGGACGCAGAGGATCCTGCTCAGCAGAGAAATAGGTCCCAGCGTCTTGCTCAGACTCGAGCTGTGCATCTAGAGGCTGCTTCCGCTACAGGTTCAGCTATAGCAAGTCCAGCTTTTGCCCTTCTGAGCATGCCCGTGAGACGACCACTCATTGGTGGTCGGAGGTCACATGCCCAGGTCCTCAAGCGAGTCCGGATTGGCTCGCTAGCAAGGTCCTTGCAGACTGGCATCTATGAAAGGATCTCATGGCCGCACGGCCGTGCACTAGTATAGTCCAAACATGTGAAGTATGTGCATGTGTGAATGGTTCTGGTGCAAGCTCCTAATTATCCCCTACCCTCTTGTTGTGTATGTGTTTAGGGAGATAGTAGTGAGAGACAGAGCTGAGTAGTGGCGTCGCCAGTGCGATGCCGTGTGCATAGTGGGTCTAGTTCGGCTCTAACCCCAGCATCCTAGGGGCTGAGTCCTGAGACCGCACTTGCGCTAAATTTGCTGTGATACTACTTTGCAGTGGTTCTGTGAGTTATCAAAGCTCGCCGCAGTTCACACCGGGTGACGTTTAACCCGCATGTGTTCGCTGTTATCCCGCGTGTGTTCGTTGATCACCCGCAATCTGTTCTGCCATTACATAGCAGCAGCTAACATCTCTGCACGGTGGACCCCGGGTTGCGAACGCACCTATTTATTATATTTTATTTTGGTGCGTTCCGCTACCCTAAGGCCTCTTTCAGACATCCGGTGTCAGGGGTCCGGCGGCCTGCGGCGAATAGCCGGGCCGCCGGATCCGGCCTGCAGCGGTGACACCGGATGTACATGCGGCCCCTGATGCGGCTTGGAGGACATTTAAAGGAGCCGCAGCACCGGGGGTCGAGAGAGCCAGCCGGAGAGAGATCGGGAGGCGAGAGAGCAGCCAGAGAGACAGCGGGGGACAAGAGAGCAGCCAAAGAGACAGCGGGGGACGAGAGAGCAGCCGAAGAGAGAGCGGGGGACGAGAGAGCAGCCGAAGAGAGAGCGGGGGACGAGAGAGCAGCCGAAGAGAGAGCGGGGGACGAGAGAGCAGCCAGAGAGACAGCGGGGGACGAGAGAGCAGCCAGAGAGACAGAGGGGGACGAGAGAGCCAGCCAAAGAAAGGTATGGAGCGTATGGAGAGAGAGAGAGAGAGAGAGAGAGAAGGGGAGGGGGAGAGAGAGAGATGCGCGCCGGGCACTTGTGGGGTTAAAACTCATAGTGCCCGGGCATGCGCAGTTGAAAAAGCCGGTCCGGCGCTGCAAAAAAACGTTGCAGCCAACGTTTTTTGCAGACGCCGGACGGCGCATGTTTGCCGTATCCGGCAAAACCCGGAGGCGCCGCATGTCCATCCGGCATGATGCGGCGATCATTACATTCTATGTGAAAAAACCGGATCCAATTCCGGATCCGGTTTACACAAATTTCGCCGCATCATGCCGGATTTAAAAAAACGGATGTGTGAAAGTAGCCTAACACTGTATGTGGGTGATAAGATTAAGACTCATCAAGAGGAAACTGAGATTGCAAAGATGACATTCTGAATCAACATTTTGAAACTAAAGACCTTGAAAATGTGATATACTGTAATATCTAGGAATCTGGGCCCAAAGAGAAGAAGATGGAATGTTTCTTCTAAATAAAAGTGCAAAAACTAAAATCTCAGTCAGTTTGGAATATCAGAAGCCAAAAGTATATAAACCCCAAATGGAACTATCCTGCTAAAAGCTGGAAGGAGAAGCTGATCTGTTATCTAACAATAAGAAATACAGACAGGCAGTGGGGGCACTTCTATACATAGCAACTATGACTCGACCTTTAATTTAAGGACATCTGCAGCAGGAGATCTAAAACTCACAGGCTATGTAGTTGCAGACTGGGATCGTTACTTTAGTGATCGTAAATCGACAAGCAGCTATTTGTTCAAGCATGGAGAATGTTCAATTTATTGATCCAGCAGAAAACAAATGTCTGTAGCTGTTGGAATATGTTTGGTACAACAACTCCATTCCTGTCTATAAATGTTCAGTTGCTAGATTTGTTTATAAAGTTAAAAAAAACTCCCAGAGGCTCAAACACGGAGAGCATATGACTGTGTTTCCTGTTTTTTGCTGTGTCTGTGTATGAGAGAAGAAGCCTGCTGTAGATGATGCACAGATAGAGACACACAAATGATTTATTCCTGAATGATCTATTAAGCTTATCATATATTGTTCCTGTTTGCTCCTGAATAAAGAAGCTATGTTGTCACACGCTTGGAGTGTCCTGAATAACCCTCTGCCGACAGTAGCCTTGTCATCTACAGAAGCAGAGTGTGTCTGCAGCCAACACAAGTCAAGAGGTCATTTGGTTAAACCAATTGTTAGGTGATCTTGGTAAGCCATCAACTCAACCAATAGTGATTTATGAAGACAACCAAAGATGCATTAAGCTTGCATGCAGGGAAATCGATGCGAGAACCAAACACATTGACGTTAAGCATCATCACCTGAATGATTGGATAGAACGTGGCATAATGGAGTTTGTTTGTTGCAAGAATAACCAGATGATAGCTGATGTCATGACAAAGCCATTCCATGAACCAAATTTGAAGAATTCAGAACCACTCTCGGAATAACAGGATAAGTAGTTGTTGAGTGGTGGTCTTGGAATAACGCTTATTATATATATATATATGTATATATACAGTGGGGCAAAAAAGTATTTAGTCAGTCAGCAATAGTGCAAGTTCCACCACTTAAAAAGATGAGAGGCGTCTGTAATTTACATCATAGGTAGACCTCAACTATGGGAGACAAACTGAGAAAAAAAAATCCAGAAAATCACATTGTCTGTTTTTTTTTTCATTTTATTTGCATATTATGGTGGAAAATAAGTATTTGGTCAGAAACAAAATTTTATCTCAATACTTTGTGATATATCCTTTGTTGGCAATGACAGAGGTCAAACGTTTTCTGTAAGTCTTCACAAGGTTGCCACACACTGTTGTTGGTATGTTGGCCCATTCCTCCATGCAGATCTCCTCTAGAGCAGTGATGTTTTTGGCTTTTCACTTGGCAACACGGACTTTCAACTCCCTCCAAAGGTTTTCTATAGGGTTGAGATCTGGAGACTGGCTAGGCCACTCCAGGACCTTGAAATGCTTCTTACGAAGCCACTCCTTCGTTGCCCTGGCGGTGTGCTTTGGATCATTGTCATGTTGAAAGACCCAGCCACGTTTCATCTTCAATGCCCTTGCTGATGGAAGGAGGTTTGCACTCAAAATCTCACGATACATGGCCCCATTCATTCTTTCATGTACCCGGATCAGTCGTCCTGGCCCCTTTGCAGAGAAACAGCCCCAAAGCATGATGTTTCCACCACCATGCTTTACAGTAGGTATGGTGTTTGATGGATGCAACTCAGTATTCTTTTTCCTCCAAACACGACAAGTTGTGTTTCTACCAAACAGTTCCAGTTTGGTTTCATCAGACCATAGGACATTCTCCCAAAACTCCTCTGGATCATCCAAATGCTCTCTAGCAAACTTCAGACGGGCCCGGACATGTACAGGCTTAAGCAGTGGGACACGTCTGGCACTGCAGGATCTGAGTCCATGGTGGCGTAGTGTGTTACTTATGGTAGGCCTTGTTACATTGGTCCCAGCTCTCTGCAGTTCATTCACTAGGTCCCCCCGCGTGGTTCTGGGATTTTTGCTCACCGTTCTTGTGATCATTCTGACCCCACGGGGTGGGATTTTGCGTGGAGCACCAGATCGAGGCAGATTATCAGTGGTCTTGTATGTCTTCCATTTTCTAATTATTGCTCCCACAGTTGATTTCTTCACTCCAAGCTGGTTGGCTATTGCAGATTCAGTCTTCCCAGCCTGGTGCAGGGCTACAATTTTGTTTCTGGTGTCCTTTGACAGCTCTTTGGTCTTCACCATAGTGGAGTTTGGAGTCAGACTGTTTGAGGGTGTGCACAGGTGTCTTTTTATACTGATAACAAGTTTAAACAGGTGCCAGTACTACAGGTAATGAGTGGAGGAAAGAGGAGACTCTTAAAGAAGAAGTTACAGGTCTGTGAGAGCCAGAAATCTTGATTGCTTGTTTCTGACCAAATACTTATTTTCCACCATAATATGCAAATAAAATGAAAAAAAACAGACAATGTGATTTTCTGGATTTTTTTTTCTCAGTTTGTCTCCCATAGTTGAGGTCTACCTATGATGTAAATTACAGACGCCTCTCATCTTTTTAGGTGGTGGAACTTACACTATTGCTAACTGACTAAATACTTTTTTGCCCCACTGTATATATATGTATATAAACTACTATTTACTACTGTTTAATAGTGCATGAGTCTCCATCAATATGCCAATAATACACTGTTAAATAAAACAGGACATTTCTGTTCACTCACTGAGTGTGTATCTGGAGCACATTTTACTTTCACTTTGCAAGATGACAGACAAGATCCTAAGATCCCAAGCTGTAAGAAATACCAGTTGTAAGCTGTGTCATCTTAGTCTCTGACTAAATATATATTTACTGTTAACAGCTGGACAGCACAGAGATTAATCCTCTTCTAACAAACATGCTAAAATACAATTACGTACTGTAGTGCTTGGCATCTGCAGTTCTGCAGGCAGTATTGGGTAGAGTCTGTTTACTGTGGTTGGATTGCATGGTGGTGTCATTACTTGAGAAGTGGAGGAATTGGAAGTCTGCAATCTCCTGGGTGGCACAGGTGGAATGTGCGTTTCCACAGGTAATGGATGCGGTGCGGTGATGCCTGTAGAAGAATCCCCTGGACTATGAAATGGTTTTAGCAATGTTTGGATGTTTTCAAATAATTCTTCATAATCAGCACTGGATGATGCTTTCTGCAACAGAACAGAAAATTAACATTTGCATCAAGTTGATCTGATCACTATACTGCTATGCTGATCTTTCCTTATTTTTAAAGTACATTAACCAGAAAATGACATCTATCTCCATCAAAATAATATTCCAAGTGCAAGATATAAAGAATCATTATTCTTTTTTTGTGATTTGGAGTGACATGAATATTGCACATCAGGTGTGAGTGTATGATAATATTATGGAATATTATATTTTATGGAAACCATTCAAGCTAAAAAAAAATCAAATGAGCAGCAAGCCTAGCTACTTCTGCAATGAAAATAAAAGCGCTTAATTTGGACTGTGGAATCTATTTAAACGTGAAAATACTGTCACATACCTGTCCACATGGCTGTGTTAACACTTCATTATAAGGATAGAGAGGATGCTGTATATGAAAGGTTACTAGGTCCTCTAGTGTATTATGCACTCTTGCATCTCCAGAAAGAATGCATTGTTGATCTTTGAAAACATCAATCATGAAATGTCTGTAGCGGTCCAGGGTCCTATAAAAAGGTGATATAATTTATCAGGACATCTTCTTAATGCACCTTCTCTTATTTTTTTATCTTTAGAAAAATCCTTTAACCTCTTCACGACATGCAACGTACATGTACTGCGCTTGTCGGTTCTCCCCCTTTGATGTCAGCTCCATCACTGAGCCCACATCTTTTTCAGCACGTTAGCTGATTTTATCAGCTGACATGTGCCCCTAACAGCCGCGGTGAAATTGCGATCCACCCGCGTCTGTTAACATGCACGCCGTCAAGCTTTGACAGCGACATTTAATATGCACGTGCCTAAAGAGCATCACAAACCCTGCCCATTGGAGTCCGTGTCACATGATCTCGGGTCGCTAATGGATTGGCATGGCATCCTGGGGTCTGCAGGAGACCGCTTTTGTTATCATAGCCGGATAACTGAGCGCTGCCCCGTGGTCGGCACTCATATCAGGTGATCATTTTAGCTACACAGAGCTGGGTTGAAGGCCAGCTGTGTGTAGCCCCAGGTGATCAAATAATCACAGCTTCTAGTCTCCCATGGTGACTATTGAAGCTAGTAAAAAGTAAAAAACAAATGTTTTTAAAAAATTTAAAAAATATAAAAGTTTAAATCACCCCCCATTCGCCCCCATTCAAAATAAAACAATAAAAAAATAAAAATACACTATAAAAAGAATTAATGCTATCGGTAAATTGCGTAACAACAAACAAGCCAAAACGCCAGAATTACTTATGGCATACATAAAAACGTCAGCTCGGCACGCAAAAAATAAGCCCTCATCCAACCACAGAACCTGAAAAAAAAGAGACACTACGGGTCTTGGAAAATTACCTTTAATTTTTTCTTTTTAACACCACTTACATAAAAAATTGACCTAGACATGTTTGGTATGTACAAACTCATAATGACCTGGAGAATCATAGTGGTAGGTCATTTTTAGCATTTGGTTAACATGGTAAAAAGAAAACCGACAAAATGTTGATGAATTGCACTGTTTTTGCAATTTCACCGCGCTTGGAATTTTTTCCCCATTTACATTACATTATATGGTAAAACCAATGGTGTCATCCAAAAGTACAACTCGTCCTGCAAAAAGTAATCCCTCCCATGGCCATATTGATGGAAAAATAAAAAAAAGCTATGGCTCCGGGAAGAAGAGGAGAAAAAAACAAACGCAAAAATAGAAAATGGCCCTGGCGTGAAGGGGTTAAGGCTTTGCATTTAACTATCACCTTACCTGTAAGATAAGCTGTACCCAATTCTACTTTCACTAACTCTGATAAGAAAGCATCCCATGGTCTTGTCTTTCAGTAAATCTTCTGCTTCCCTATGGTTGAAATAAAGACATTTTTTTTCATCAAATAAACCAAAAACTTTACACTTACATAGTGTGCAGTTCTATTTTCACGTAGACACTATTCCATTGTTTCAAAATCATCAATATATTCACATAATTTTAAATTGAAATTCTACTTCTATACATAATTTTCCAGTTTGCAAATAGAGTTAACATATTCATAATATGACAACAGTTGTAAAGATCTAAATACACAATATTAAAGGGGTTCTCTGCTTAAAATGTAAATTTGGCTGTGGGCAGCCAGGGAGCAAAACAGCATTGAAGCTGATATCAGAGTGCAGTTGTGAGAAGGGCTGTGGAGTCAGTAAATCAAACTTCCGACTCTGATTCCACGACTCCGACTCCAACCCCACAGCACCGGTCACTACTGAGCATTGTCATAAAGTGCAGCACAGATTCATCTCATCTACATCTCCACAGCACTGGTCACTACTGAGCATTGTCATAAAGTGCAGCACAGATTCATCTCATCTACATCTCCACAGCACTGGTCACTACTGAGCATTGTCATAAAGTGCAGCACAGATTCATCTCATCTATGACTCCACAGCACTGGTCACTACTGAGCATGTACAGAAAGTGCAGCACAGATTCATCTCATCTACGACCCCACAGCACTGATCACTACTGAGCATGTACATAAAGTGCAGCACAGATTCATCTCATCTACGACTCCACAGCACTGGTCACTACTGAGCATGTACATAAGTGCAGCACAGATTCATCTCATCTACATCTCCACAGCACTGGTCACTACTGAGCATGTACATAAAGTGCAGCACAGATTCATCTCATCTACGACCCCACAGCACTGGTCACTACTGAGCATGTACATAAGTGCAGCACAGATTCATCTCATCTACATCTCCACAGCACTGGTCACTACTGAGCATGTACATAAAGTGCAGCACACATTCATCTCATCTACGACCCCACAGCACTGATCACTACTGAGCATGTACATAAAGGGCAGCACAGATTCATCTCACCTCCGACCCCACAGCACTGGTCACTACTGAGCATGTACAGAAAGTGCAGCACAGATTCATCTCATCTATGACTCCACAGCACTGGTCACTACTGAGCATGTACAGAAAGTGCAGCACAGATTCATCTCATCTACGACCCCACAGCACTGATCACTACTGAGCATGTACATAAAGTGCAGCACACATTCATCTCATCTACGACCCCACAGCACTGATCACTACTGAGCATGTACATAAAGGGCAGCACAGATTCATCTCACCTCCGACCCCACAGCACTGGTCACTACTGAGCATGTACATAAAGTGCAGCACAGATTCATCTCATCTATGACTCCACAGCACTGGTCACTACTGAGCATGTACAGAAAGTGCAGCACAGATTCATCTCATCTACGACCCCACAGCACTGATCACTACTGAGCATGTACATAAAGTGCAGCACACATTCATCTCATCTACGACCCCACAGCACTGATCACTACTGAGCATGTACATAAAGGGCAGCACAGATTCATCTCACCTCCGACTCCACAGCACTGGTCACTACTGAGCATGTACATAAAGTGCAGCACAGATTCCTCTCATCTACGACCCCACAGCACTGGTCACTACTGAGCATGTACATAAAGGGCAGCACAGATTCATCTCACCTCCAACCTCACAGCACTGGTCACTACTGAGCATGTACATAAAGTGCAGCACAGATTCCTCTCATCTACGACCCCACAGCACTGGTCACTACTGAGCATGTACATAAAGGGCAGCGCAGATTCATCTCACCTCCGACCTCACAGCACTGGTCACTACTGAGCATGTACATAAAGTGCAGCACAGATTCATCTCATCTATGACCCCACAGCACTGGTCACTACTGAGCATGTACATAAAGGGCAGCACAGATTCATCTCATCTATGACCCCACAGTACTGGTCACTACTGAGCATGTACATAAAGGGCAGCACAGATTCATCTCATCTATGACTCCACAGCACTGGTCACTACTGAGCATGTACATAAAGGGCAGCACAGATTCATCTCACCTCCGACCCCACAGCACTGGTCACTACTGAGCATGTACATAAAGTGCAGCACAGATTCATCTCATCTACGACCCCACAGCACTGGTCACTACTGAGCATGTACATAAAGTGCAGCACACATTCATCTCATCTACGACTCCACAGCACTGATTACTACTGAGCATGTACATAAAGTGCAGCACAGATTCATCGCATCTTCGACTCCACAGCACTGGTCACTACTGAGCATGTACATAAAGTGCACCACAGATTCTTCTCAACTACATCTCCACAGCACTGGTCACTACTGAGCATGTACATAAAGTGCAGCACAGATTCATCTCATCTACGACCCCACAGCACTGGTCACTACTGAGCATGTACATACACTGCAGCACAGATTCATCTCATCTACATCTCCATAGCACTGGTCACTACTGAGCATGTACATAAAGGGCAGCACAGATTCATCTCATCTACGACCCCAGAGCACTGGTCACTACTGAGCATGTACATAAAGTGCAGCACAGATTCATCTTATCTACGACTCCACAGCACTTGTCACTACTGAGCACGTACATAACGTGCAGCACAGATTCATCTCATCTACGACTCCACAGCACTGATCACTACTGAGCATGTACATAAAGTGCAGCACAGATTCATCTTATCTACGACTCCACAGCACTGGTCACTACTGAGCACGTACATAAAGTGCAGCACAGATTCATCTCATCTACGACTCCACAGCACTGATCACTACTGAGCATGTACATAAAGTGCACCACAGATTCATCTCAACTACATCTCCACAGCACTGGTCACTACTGAGCATGTACATAAAGTGCAGCACAGATTCATCTCATCTACGACTCCACAGCACTGGTCACTACTGAGCATGTACATAAAGTGCAGCACAGATTCATCTCAGCTACATCTCCATAGCACTAGTCACTACTGAGCATGTACATAAAGTGCAGCACAGATTCATCTCATCTACGACCCCACAGCACTGGTCACTACTGAGCATGTACATAAAGTGCAGCACAGATTCATCTTATCTACGACTCCACAGCACTGGTCACTACTGAGCATGTACATAACGTGCAGCACAGATTCATCTCATCTACGACTCCACAGCACTGGTCACTCCTGAGCATGTACATAAAGTGCAGCACAGATTCATCTCATCTACAACTCCACAGCACTGGTCACTACTGAGCATGTACATAAGTGCAGCACAGATTCATCTCATCTACATCTCCACAGCACTGGTCACTACTGAGTATGTACATAAAGTGCAGCACAGATTCATCTCATCTGCATCTCCATAGCACTAGTCACTACTGAGCATGTACATAAAGTGCAGCACAGATTCATCTCATCTACGACCCCACAGCACTGGTCACTACTGAGCATGTACATAAAGTGCAGCACACATTCATCTCATCTACGACCCCACAGCACTGATCACTACTGAGCATGTACATAAAGGGCAGCACAGATTCATCTCATCTACGACTCCACAGCACTGGTCACTACTGAGCATGTACATAAGTGCAGCACAGATTCATCTCATCTACATCTCCATAGCACTGGTCACTACTGAGCATGTACATAAAGTGCAGCACAGATTCATCTCATCTACATCTCCATAGCACTAGTCACTACTGAGCATGTACATAAAGTGCAGCACAGATTCATCTCATCTACGACCCCACAGCACTGGTCACTACTGAGCATGTACATAAAGTGCAGCACAGATTCATCTTATCTACGACCCCACAGCACTGATCACTACTGAGCATGTACATAAAGTGCAGCACACATTCATCTCATCTACGACCCCACAGCACTGATCACTACTGAGCATGTACATAAAGGGCAGCACAGATTCATCTCACCTCCGACTCCACAGCACTGGTCACTACTGAGCATGTACATAAAGTGCAGCACAGATTCCTCTCATCTACGACCCCACAGCACTGATCACTACTGAGCATGTACATAAAGTGCAGCACACATTCATCTGATCTACGACCCCACAGCACTGATCACTACTGAGCATGTACATAAAGGGCAGCACAGATTCATCTCACCTCCGACTCCACAGCACTGGTCACTACTGAGCATGTACATAAAGTGCAGCACAGATTCCTCTCATCTACGACCCCACAGCACTGGTCACTACTGAGCATGTACATAAAGGGCAGCACAGATTCATCTCACCTCCGACCTCACAGCACTGGTCACTACTGAGCATGTAAATAAAGTGCAGCACAGATTCCTCTCATCTACGACCCCACAGCACTGGTCACTACTGAGCATGTACATAAAGGGCAGCACAGATTCATCTCACCTCCGACCTCACAGCACTGGTCACTACTGAGCATGTACATAACGTGCAGCACAGATTCATCTCATCTACATCTCCACAGCACTGGTCACTACTGAGCATGTACATAAAGTGCAGCACAGATTCATCTCATCTACATCTCCACAGCACTGGTCACTACTGAGCATGTACATAAAGTGCAGCACAGATTCATCTCATCTATGACCCCACAGCACTGGTCACTACTGAGCATGTACATAAAGGGCAGCACAGATTCATCTCATCTATGACCCCACAGTACTGGTCACTACTGAGCATGTACATAAAGGGAAGCACAGATTCATCTAATCTATGACTCCACAGCACTGGTCACTACTGAGCATGTACATAAAGGGCAGCACAGATTCATCTCACCTCTGACCCCACAGCACTGGTCACTACTGAGCATGTACATAAAGTGCAGCACACATTCATCTCATCTACGACTCCACAGCACTGATCACTACTGAGCATGTACATAAAGTGCAGCACAGATTCATCGCATCTTCGACTCCACAGCACTGGTCACTACTGAGCATGTACATAAAGTGCACCACAGATTCTTCTCAACTACATCTCCACAGCACTGGTCACTACTGAGCATGTACATAAAGTGCAGCACAGATTCATCTCATCTACGACCCCACAGCACTGGTCACTACTGAGCATGTACATACACTGCAGCACAGATTCATCTCATCTACATCTCCATAGCACTGGTCACTACTGAGCATGTACATAAAGTGTAGCACAGATTCATCTCATCTACGACTCCACAGCACTGGTCACTACTGAGCACGTACATAACGTGCAGCACAGATTCATCTCATCTACGACTACACAGCACTGATCACTACTGAGCATGTACATAAAGTGCAGCACAGATTCATCTTATCTACGACTCCACAGCACTGGTCACTACTGAGCATGTACATAAAGTGCAGCACAGATTCATCTCATCTACGACCCCAGAGCACTGGTCACTACTGAGCACGTACATAAAGTGCAGCACAGATTCATCTCATCTACGACTCCACAGCACTGATCACTACTGAGCATGTACATAAAGTGCACCACAGATTCATCTCAACTACATCTCCACAGCACTGGTCACTACTGAGCATGTACATAAAGTGCAGCACAGATTCATCTCATCTACATCTCCATAGCACTAGTCACTACTGAGCATGTACATAAAGTGCAGCACAGATTCATCTCATCTACGACCCCACAGCACTTGTCACTACTGAGCATGTACATAAAGTGCAGCACAGATTCATCTTATCTGCGACTCCACAGCACTGGTCACTACTGAGCATGTACATAACGTGCAGCACAGATTCATCTCATCTATGACTCCACAGCACTGGTCACTACTGAGCATGTACATAAAGTGCAGCACAGATTCATCTCATCTACGACTCCACAGCACTGGTCACTACTGAGCATGTACATAAGTGCAGCACAGATTCATCTCATCTACATCTCCATAGCACTGGTCACTACTGAGCATGTACATAACGTGCAGCACAGATTCATCTCATCTACGACTCCACAGCACTGATCACTACTGAGCATGTACATAAAGTGCACCACAGATTCATCTCAACTACATCTCCACAGCACTGGTCACTACTGAGCATGTACATAAAGTGCACCACAGATTCATCTCAACTGCATCTCCACAGCACTGGTCACTACTGAGCATGTACATAAAGTGCACCACAGATTCATCTCATCTACGACTCCACAGCACTGGTCACTACTGAGCATGTACATAAAGTGCAGCACAGATTCATCTCATCTACGACCCCACAGCACTGGTCACTACTGAGCATGTACATAAAGTGCAGCACAGATTCATCTTATCTACGACTCCACAGCACTGGTCACTACTGAGCATGTACATAATGTGCAGCACAGATTCATCTCATCTACGACTCCACAGCACTGGTCTCTACTGAGCATGTACATAAAGTGCAGCACAGATTCATCTCATCTATGACTCCACAGCACTGATCACTACTGAGCATGTACATAAAGTGCACCACAGATTCATCTCAACTACATCTCCACAGCACTGGTCACTACTGAGCATGTATATAAAGTGCACCACAGATTCATCTCAACTACATCTCCACAGCACTGGTCACTACTGAGCATGTACATAAAGTGCACCACAGATTCATCTCATCTACGACTCCACAGCACTGGTCACTACTGAGCATGTACATAAAGGGCAGCACAGATTCCTCTCATCTACGACCCCACAGCACTGGTCACTACTGAGCATGTACATAAAGGGCAGCACAGATTCAGCTCACCTCCGACTCCACAGCACTGGTCACTACTGAGCATGTACATAAAGTGCAGCACAGATTCCTCTCATCTACGACCCCACAGCACTGGTCACTACTGAGCATGTACATAAAGGGCAGCACAGATTCATCTCACCTCCGACCTCACAGCACTGGTCACTACTGAGCATGTACATAAAGTGCAGCACAGATTCCTCTCATCTACGACCCCACAGCACTGGTCACTACTGAGCATGTACATAAAGGGCAGCACAGTTTCATCTCACCTCCGACCTTACAGCACTGGTCACTACTGAGCATGTACATAACGTGCAGCACAGATTCATCTCATCTACATCTCCACAGCACTGGTCACTACTGAGCATGTACATAAAGTGCAGCACAGATTCATCTCATCTACATCTCCACAGCACTGGTCACTACTGAGCATGTACATAAAGTGCAGCACAGATTCATCTCATCTACGACTCCACAGCACTGGTCACTACTGAGCATGTACATAAAGGGCAGCACAGATTCATCTCATCTATGACCCCACAGTACTGGTCACTACTGAGCATGTACATAAAGGGCAGCACAGATTCATCTCATCTATGACTCCACAGCACTGGTCACTACTGAGCATGTACATAAAGGGCAGCACAGATTCATCTCACCTCCGACCCCACAGCACTGGTCACTACTGAGCATGTAAATAAAGTGCAGCACAGATTCATCTCATCTACGACCCCACAGCACTGGTCACTACTGAGCATGTACATAAAGTGCAGCACACATTCATCTCATCTACAACTCCACAGCACTGATCACTACTGAGCATGTACATAAAGTGCAGCACAGATTCATCGCATCTTCGACTCCACAGCACTGGTCACTACTGAGCATGTACATAAAGTGCACCACAGATTCTTCTCAACTACATCTCCACAGCACTGGTCACTACTGAGCATGTACATAAAGTGCAGCACAGATTCATCTCATCTACGACCCCACAGCACTGGTCACTACTGAGCATGTACATACACTGCAGCACAGATTCATCTCATCTACATGTCCATAGCACTGGTCACTACTGAGCATGTACATAAAGTGCAGCACAGATTCATCTCATCTACGACCCCAGAGCACTGGTCACTACTGAGCATGTACATAAAGTGCAGCACAGATTCATCTTATCTACGACTCCACAGCACTGATCACTACTGAGCATGTACATAAAGTGCACCACAGATTCATCTCAACTACATCTCCACAGCACTGGTCACTACTGAGCATGTACATAAAGTGTAGCACAGATTCATCTCAACTACATCTCCACAGCACTGGTCACTACTGAGCATGTACATAAAGTGCAGCACAGATTCATCTCATCTACGACCCCACAGCACTGGTCACTACTGAGCATGTACATAAAGTGCAGCACAGATTCATCTCATCTACATCTCCATAGCACTGGTCACTACTGAGCATGTACATAATGTGCAGCACAGATTCATCTCATGTACGACTCCACAGCACTGATCACTACTGAGCATGTACATAAAGTGCACCACAGATTCATCTCAACTACATCTCCACAGCACTGGTCACTACTGAGCATGTACATAAAGTGCAGCACAGATTCATCTCATCTACATCTCCATAGCACTGGTCACTACTGAGCATGTACATAAAGTGCAGCACAGATTCATCTCATTTACGACCCCACAGCACTGGTCACTACTGAGCATGTACATAAAGTGCAGCACAGATTCATCTTATCTACGACTCCACAGCACTGGTCACTACTGAGCATGTACATAACGTGCAGCACAGATTCATCTCATCTACGACTCCACAGCACTGGTCACTACTGAGCATGTACATAAAGTGCAGCACAGATTCATCTCATCTACGACTCCACAGCACTGTTCACTACTGAGCATGTACATAAAGTGCAGCACAGATTCATCTCATCTACATCTCCATAGCACTAGTCACTACTGAGCATGTACATAAAGTGCAGCACAGATTCATCTCATCTACGACCCCACAGCACTGGTCACTACTAAGCATGTACATAAAGTGCAGCACAGATTCATCTTATCTACGACTCCACAGCACTGGTCACTACTGAGCATGTACATAACGTGCAGCACAGATTCATCTCATCTACGACTCCACAGCACTGGTCACTACTAAGCATGTACCTAAAGTGCAGCACAGATTCTTCTCATCTACGACTCCACAGCACTGGTCACTACTGAGCATGTACATAAGTGCAGCACAGATTCATCTCATCTACATCTCCATAGCACTGGTCACTACTGAGCATGTACATAACGTGCAGCACAGATTCATCTCATCTACGACTCCACAGCACTGATCACTACTGAGCATGTACATAAAGTGCACCACAGATTCATCTCAACTACATCTCCACAGCACTGGTCACTACTGAGCATGTACATAAAGTGCACCACAGATTCATCTCAACTACATCTCCACAGCACTGGTCACTACTGAGCATGTACATAAAGTGCACCACAGATTCATCTCATCTACGACTCCACAGCACTGGTCACTACTGAGCATGTACATAAAGGGCAGCACAGATTCCTCTCATCTACGACCCCACGCACTGGTCACTACTGAGCATGTACATAAAGGGCAGCACAGATTCATCTCACCTCCGACTCCACAGCACTGGTCACTACTGAGCATGTACATAAAGTGCAGCACAGATTCCTCTCATCTACGACCCCACAACACTGGTCACTACTGAGCATGTACATAAGTGCAGCACAGATTCATCTCATCTACATCTCCATAGCACTGGTCACTACTGAGCATGTACATAACGTGCAGCACAGATTCATCTCATCTACGACTCCACAGCACTGATCACTACTGAGCATGTACATAACGTGCAGCACAGATTCATCTCATCTACATCTCCATAGCACTGGTCACTACTGAGCATGTACATAAACTGCAGCACAGATTGATATCATCTACGACCCCACAGCACTGGTCACTACTGAGCATGTACATAAAGTGCAGCACAGATTCATCTTATCTACGACTCCACAGTACTGGTCACTACTGAGCATGTACATAACGTGCAGCACAGATTCATCTCATCTACGACTCCACAGCACTGGTCACTACTGAGCATGTACATAAAGTGCAGCACAGATTCATCTCATCTACGACTCCACAGCACTGGTCACTACTGAGCATGTACATAAAGTGCAGCACAGATTCATCTCATCTACATCTCCATAGCACTAGTCACTACTGAGCATGTACATAAAGTGCAGCACAGATTCATCTCATCTACGACTCCACAGCACTGGTCACTACTGAGCATGTACATAACGTGCAGCACAGATTCATCTCATTTACGACTCCACAGCACTGGTCACTACGGAGAATGTACATAAAGTGCAGCACAGATTCATCTCATCTACATCTCCATAGCACTAGTCACTACTGAGCATGTACATAAAGTGCAGCACAGATTCATCTCATCTACGACCCCACAGCACTGGTCACTACTGAGCATGTACATAAAGTGCAGCACAGATTCATCTTATCTACGACTCCACAGCACTGGTCACTGCTGAGCATGTACATAACGTGCAGCACAGATTCATCTCATCTACGACTCCACAGCACTGGTCACTACTGAGCATGTACATAAAGTGCAGCACAGATTCATCTCATCTACGACTCCACAGCACTGGTCACTACTGAGCATGTACATAAGTGCAGCACAGATTCATCTCATCTACATCTCCATAGCACTGGTCACTACTGAGCATGTACATAACGTGCAGCACAGATTCATCTCATCTACGACTCCACAGCACTGATCACTACTGAGCATGTACATAAAGTGCACCACAGATTCATCTCATCTACGACTCCACAGCACTGGTCACTACTGAGCATGTACATAAGTGCAGCACAGATTCATCTCATCTACATCTCCATAGCACTGGTCACTACTGAGCATGTACATAACGTGCAGCACAGATTCATCTCATCTACGACTCCACAGCACTGATCACTACTGAGCATGTACATAAAGTGCACCACAGATTCATCTCAACTACATCTCCACAGCACTGGTCACTACTGAGCATGTACATAAAGTGCACCACAGATTCATCTCAACTACATCTCCACAGCACTGGTCACTACTGAGCATGTACATAAAGTGCACCACAGATTCATCTCATCTACGACTCCACAGCACTGGTCACTACTGAGCATGTACATAAAGAGCAGCACAGATTCATCTCATCTACATCTCCATAGCACTGGTCACTACTGAGCATGTACATAAAGTGCAGCACAGATTCCTCTCATCTACGACCCCACAGCACTGGTCACTACTGAGCATGTACATAAAGTGCAGCACAGATTCATCTCATCTACGACCCCACAGCACTGGTCACTACTGAGCATGTACATAAAGTGCAGCACAGATTCATCTTATCTACGACTCCACAGCACTGGTCACTACTGAGCATGTACATAACGTGCAGCACAGATTCATCTCATCTACGACTCCACAGCACTGGTCACTACTGAGCATGTACATAAAGTGCAGCACAGATTCATCTCATCTACGACTCCACAGCACTGGTCACTACTGAGCATGTACATAAAGTGCAGCACAGATTCATCTCATCTACATCTCCATAGCACTGGTCACTACTGAGCATGTACATAAAGTGCAGCACAGATTCATCTCATCTACGACCCCACAGCACTGGTCACTACTGAGCATGTACATAAAGTGCAGCATAGATTCATCTTATCTACGACTCCACAGCACTGGTCACTACTGAGCATGTACATAACGTTCAGCACAGATTCATCTCATCTACGACTCCACAGCACTGGTCACTACTGAGCACGTACATAAAGTGCAGCACAGATTCATCTCATCTACGACTCCACAGCACTGGTCACTACTGAGCATGTACATAAAGTGCAGCACAGATTCATATCATCTACGACTCCACAGCACTGGTCACTACTGAGCATGTACATAATGTGCAGCACAGATTCATCTCACCTACATCTCCACAGCACTGGTCACTACTGAGCATGTACATAAAGTGCAGCACAGATTCATCTCACTTCTCTGACCCCACAGCACTGGTCACTACTGAGCATGTAGGTAACGTGCAGCACAGATTCATCTCATCAACACCTCCACAGCACTGGTCACTACTGAGCATGTACATAAAGTGCAGCACAGATTCATCTTATCTACGACTCCACAGCACTGGTCACTACTGAGCATGTACATAAAGTGCAGCACAGATTCATCTCATCTACAACTCCACAGCACTGGTCACTACCTGAGCATGTACATAAAGTGCAGCACAGTTTCATCTCATCTACGACCCCACAGCACTGGTCACTACTGAGCATGTACCTAAAGTGCAGCACAGATTCATCTCATCTACGACTCCACAGCACTGGTCACTACTGAGCATGTACAGAAAGTGCAGCACAGATTCATCTCATCTACGACTCCACATCACTGGTCACTACTGAGCATGTACATAAAGGGCAGCACAGATTCATCTCATCTACGCCTCCACAGCACTGGTCACTACTGAGCATGTACATAAAGTGCAGCACAGTTTCATCTCAACTAAAAGTCCAGATCCTTAGATCAGGAACAGAACAGACATTTATAGGATGTTTCATAAGTCTCCCAAATTATTATGTAAAAATTTACAGTACATCCTGCATTGTACTACTGAACCCAATGTACAAGATATTTTAGAGTTGGTCCATTTTATACTGACTCTGATTCCAACTCCATCAAAATGGACACCGAATTTGACTCCTTGACTGCGACTCCACAGCCCTGGTTGTGAGTATGCATTCTTTTATTGGTTGCAACCTCTGGCCACCCACTTCTAAATTTACCATTTGACTGGAGAACACCTTTATTTCCCTTCTGATGCTCCTGACTTACATCCTGTATTATAGCCAAAAGCTGCATTCACTATTCTTCACAGCTGTAATCTTCCAGCATTCTTTGCTGGTTACTTGTCTTGAATCTAGGTTGCCAACCACAAGTCTTTTATGTGTCCTGCAGTAATGATATGCCAATTGTGAGGAAGTCATCAAGGCAATCAATCACTGGCCTCATGTCGTTGTTTCATATGTGCAGGTATAAACACTGAGGCCAGTGAATGGCTACATTGGACCGCTGGGTATGGTTGGCACATCATCACTGCAGAACAAGTCAACAATATCTACGGACCACCGAAGTAGAGGCAAGGAACCTTGTAAAAGAATTTCTTAATATTTTACATTTCTCGCTTTTAGATATTTTTTATCCAAATCCTGGACGAACGCATTAAGTATTATGAACTTACTCCAAGTTTCTATCCCATATTACATGAAGAATAAAGGCTTTGAACATGTGCTTGTTCTCTTACGTATTTACAGGGATTATCATGGTTTATACTAATTGCATGTTATTACCATTACTTCTGGAATGAAGGATATTGCTTTTGAGTTTCGGTAAAATTATAGCCTTTCAATATAAGGCATGCAGCTAAATGACATAAGTAGACATGCCCAATGTATTATGAAGATACCTGTGAGCACTGAGACCATTTATGATTTGGTTCTTGCAAAGAAAGTGTATTGGCATTGTTAAGATCTGAGGTTGTGGGTTGTAATAATCACCTAGGCAGGTTAACAATACAACTATTTTTTATTCCATACATCCATGGTTATGCAACAAATCCAGGTACATGGCCA
This sequence comes from Dendrobates tinctorius, assembly GCF_039654945.1. Taxonomy (NCBI): domain Eukaryota; kingdom Metazoa; phylum Chordata; class Amphibia; order Anura; family Dendrobatidae; genus Dendrobates; species Dendrobates tinctorius. The sequence goes on from NW_027361679.1 coordinate 115,081,988, forward strand.
AAATACATTGCCCACAGTCCACAAGATCCCTTCCCCGGGGCCGATAGTCCCACTGTCCCCATACTCACTGTCTCCCAACTTTTGCTAGGCCCACAGATTTCGCATCTCCTGCTTTATAGTCTGTAGTCAAAGTCCAGTCTCCTCCAGGTGACAAATAATACAACCGACATCCATGTTTCCAGGACCAACAACCCTTAAGAAAGTTTGTGAAATCCAGATGCCAGATCCCTCAACCGTAGCAGGGAGATCCAGCCCAACCGGTAACCTGTTGGAATATGGTGCAACAACTCCATTCCTGAAATCAACCAGTGTAGTCAAATGATGAAGTGCACTAGCTGTATTAAAGGAACAATGTCCAGAAAATCCTTTCCTAAAATAAGCACCACTAGATCAGCACAGCCACTGGATCTGATACATACAGATGTATGTGGTCCAATGAGTGTTCAAACTCCCAGCAAGAAGAAATATTTTCTCACATTTATTGATGACTACTCTAGATATACAGTCGGGTACCTGCTTGCTTCACAGTAAAGGCCCCCTTAAATTTAGCGATGCACCAGCAATCCGACCACGATACGACCCGGTCAGGACCGCTGGTGCATCGCTAAATGGTCGCTAGTGAGCTGCCATACAGGCAGATCTCGCTAGTGATGTAGCGACGCAGCAGGGGTCGTTACTTACCTTTCACACGCAGCGATGCGGACGTCCTGCTGCCCGTGTCCACACGTCGCTCGTCGGTGCCAGCAGGAAGCACCTGACGATAAATGGACCTGGCCGATCTCACGCGATCAGCGACAGACAGCGGGGGAGCCGGTCAGAGGTAAGTATCACATGTAGCGATATCGCTAGCAAAATACTCCTGCTGCGTCACAAAATTGGTGACGCTTTAGCGATATTGCTAGCAATATCGCTATGTGTGAAACCCCCTTAAGGATGAAGTTCCACAGAAACTTGAAGAATATCTTGCTGTAGTGCTTAACAAATATGGAAGAATGCCAAAAGCCCTGTGTGCAGATAATGGAACTGAATATACAAGTGGTAAGGTGCAAATCATTTTGAAAAAGGATGGAATCGTGTTCCAGACTACCATTCCATACAACCCAGAACAAAAAGGCATTGCAGAGAGAAAGAACCGCATTCTCTGTGAAAGTGGAAGAAGTATGTTGTTTGATGTGAATCTACCTACAACGTAGGCTTGGACTGGCCCACAGGGTAACAGGGGAATCCCCCGGTGGGTCCCTGTGCAGATCTAGGCCCCCAACCCCACTGTATGGATAGTACTTGCCATAATACACTTGATTTACTCTGTACAAAAAAGCAGCATCTCATCATTCATTAACCAAACCACCTAGCTTACAATTATTTAGAGATATAGGACATTTCTGAATGAGAGAAGTGTAATATTTGTATGCAAGTGAAAAGTGGGCCCCTCAAAGTCAATGTTACTGGTGGGCCATTGGAACCCCAGTCCGACACTGCTACAACGTATTGGAGAGAAGCCATCATGACAGCTTGCTATCTTCAAAACAGAGTGCCAGGTAAAGCCACAATAATACTCCATATGAGCTATGGAACTGCGAGAAGCCTAACCTGAAGCACCTCAGGATATTTGGAAACAAAACATTTACAGTGGGGCAAAAAAGTATTTAGTCAGTCAGCAATAGTGCAAGTTCCACCACTTAAAAAGATGAGAGGCGTCTGTAATTTACATCATAGGTAGACCTCAACTATGGGAGACAAACTGAGAAAAAAAAAATCCAGAAAATCACATTGTCTGTTTTTTTTTTCATTTTATTTGCATATTATGGTGGAAAATAAGTATTTGGTCAGAAACAAGCAATCAAGATTTCTGGCTCTCACAGACCTGTAACTTCTTCTTTAAGAGTCTCCTCTTTCCTCCACTCATTACCTGTAGTAATGGCACCTGTTTAAACTTGTTATCAGTATAAAAAGACACCTGTGCACACCCTCAAACAGTCTGACTCCAAACTCCACTATGGTGAAGACCAAAGAGCTGTCAAAGGACACCAGAAACAAAATTGTAGCCTTGCACCAGGCTGGGAAGACTGAATCTGCAATAGCCAACCAGCTTGGAGTGAAGAAATCAACTGTGGGAGCAATAATTAGAAAATGGAAGACATACAAGACCACTGATAATCTCCCTCGATCTGGTGCTCCACGCAAAATCCCACCCCGTGGGGTCAGAATGATCACAAGAACGGTGAGCAAAAATCCCAGAACCACGCGGGGGGACCTAGTGAATGAACTGCAGAGAGCTGGGACCAATGTAACAAGGCCTACCATAAGTAATACACTACGCCACCATGGACTCAGATCCTGCAGTGCCAGACGTGTCCCACTGCTTAAGCCTGTACATGTCCGGGCCCATCTGAAGTTTGCTAGAGAGCATTTGGATGATCCAGAGGAGTTTTGGGAGAATGTCCTATGGTCTGATGAAACCAAACTGGAACTGTTTGGTAGAAACACAACTTGTCGTGTTTGGAGGAAAAAGAATACTGAGTTGCATCCATCAAACACCATACCTACTGTAAAGCATGGTGGTGGAAACATCATGCTTTGGGGCTGTTTCTCTGCAAAGGGGCCAGGACGACTGATCCGGGTACATGAAAGAATGAATGGGGCCATGTATCGTGAGATTTTGAGTGCAACCTCCTTCCATCAGCAAGGGCATTGAAGATGAAACGTGGCTGGGTCTTTCAACATGACAATGATCCAAAGCACACCGCCAGGGCAACGAAGGAGTGGCTTCGTAAGAAGCATTTCAAGGTCCTGGAGTGGCCTAGCCAGTCTCCAGATCTCAACCCTATAGAAAACCTTTAGAGGGAGTTGAAAGTCCGTGTTGCCAAGCGAAAAGCCAAAAACATCACTGCTCTAGAGGAGATCTGCATGGAGGAATGGGCCAACATACCAACAACAGTGTGTGGCAACCATGTGAAGACTTACAGAAAACGTTTGACCTCTGTCATTGCCAACAAAGGATATATCACAAAGTATTGAGATGAAATTTTGTTTCTGACCAAATACTTATTTTCCACCATAATATGCAGATAAAATGAAAAAAAAACAGACAATGTGATTTTCTGGATTTTTTTTTTCTCAGTTTGTCTCCCATAGTTGAGGTCTACCTATGATGTAAATTACAGATGCCTCTCATCTTTTTAAGTGGTGGAACTTGCACTATTGCTGACTGACTAAATACTTTTTTGCCCCACTGTACAGTGGGGAAAAAAGTATTTAGTCAGCCAACAATTGTGTAAGTTCTCCTACTTAAAAAGATGAGAGAGGCCTGTAATTGACATCATAGGTAGACCACAACTATGAGAGTCAAAATGAGAAAACAAATCCAGAAAATCACCTTGTCTGATTTGGCAAGATTTATTTTGCAAATTATGGTGGAAAACAAAAGTCTGCATCCCGTAGAGCTGGCCAGTTCCTCACATGCATCAGCTCAAGAACAATTTTGTCACTAGGGAAACCTTAAAATCAGAAGAAAATGTTACATTTACTGGGTAAGATTACCCATTAAATATGTCATGATGCTGGTACATGATTTCCATAACACATTATTTCCCTGTATGATATGTAAGCTGACCAAATCTTTCTAAAGCCTTTATTGCAAACTGTTTCTTTCCAGCACAAATTTCTGACCAATGTATAATAGGGAAGTCTGAATCATTGCAGCGGTCCTGTAATTATGGCAGGGAATTATGACACGGGCAGAACCGATACATATTCCACAAGCACAGAGTATTCGGGAAAGACATGTGCCTTGGGACGTATGACATAATCAATAGTTATTAGCTGAGTCATTCCCACAAGGCACGGGGACAAACAATGGACACATGTTAGTTGATTGACTAATATAGAAATAAAAAAACAAGTAATTAAAAAATCACTTATTTATGTTTCTCAACTTCAACCCTAAGGGTTGCCCCAGACTACATTATTGCTGACTATTCAGCATGACAGTTCATCAATATCAGATGGGAGGATGTGTAAGGCTAGTTTCATATTTACGCCTTTTTGCGCAGCGCATCCGGCGCAATTGAAATGCATGCAAACGCAGCATACACATAACGACAAAAAAAACAGCGTTTGCATGCGTTTTTGAATATGTTTGCATTTTTTATGTGCATGCATTCTCTAGGTGTCACATTTCACATGAGGAAAATCCTTGAAACAGACTCCACCAATGGGACACCAGTGGGTGGGTGTCATGGGAATTCTTTATATAGACACTGTTACAGCTGAATTCTTCAGATTCTGCTGCTTTTTCCTTTGTCAACATGGATCTGCGTTGGAAGAGTTTTCACTTCAACTTGAATCTGGACATCGCGCTGTCGCAGGCTTTTGCATTTGCTTGCCAGCAAGAAAGGCAGAGAGAGACAGCAAAGACGGCAGCGGCGGAGTTTGTGGATACATCCAATTATTGAAGTCCGGGAGAGCTGTGGAGCGTACCACACCCTCTATAGCGAGCTCCAGGCAAACCTGGCGAAATTTAGTGACTATACCCGGATGCCCCAAGAAAGCTCCATGGATTTGCTTGGTCGTGTTTAAGGAGCCATCTGGAGACAGGACACACAGCTCGTCGTGCGATTCCTCCTGAGGAACCGCTCCTGGTCACATTACGGTACGTAATATTTAAAAACCAATGTCTGCATAATTGTTTTTGGTCTGCCATGTACTAATCCAAAGCTTATTGTTCTGCCATGTAGTAAACAAAAGCCTGCAGAATTATTGTTATGCCATGTACTAACATTTTTTTCATTTCAGTGTTTTGCAAAACCCTAGACATAAATATTAATTTTTTTCTTTCTCTGTTTGGCAGATTCCTGGCTACTGGAGAGACCCTATCATCACTCCACTTCCAGTACCGGCTTGGAATCTCCACCTTGTCGGGAATAGTTGCCGACACCTGCCGGGCTTTGTGGGACATTCTCTGTCCAGAATTTATGCCCCTGCCCACCGCGGAAAAGTGGATTGAAATAGCTGAAAAATTCTGGACAGTCTGCAATTTCCTCAACTGTTTGGGAGCGGTGGATGGGAAACACATCAAGAAAACCAAACCCGCAAGAAGTGGATCGGAGTACTATAACTATAAAAAGTACTTTTCTACAGTACTCATGGCCATTGCGGATGCAGACTGTCTGTTTGTTGCGGTGGACATTGGGGCATTTGGCAGGGGCAATGACTCCCAGGCTTTTAAGAACTCGGACATGGGCCTTAGGTTGTATGGCAACCATTTTAATTTCCCCCTGCCACGGACTCTTCCCCACACCGAAGGTCCGCCACTGCCATTTGTAATGATTAGGGATGAGGCCTTTCAAATGTGCCAAAACCTGCTGAAACCCTAGTCCAGCTGGGACTTGGACCACACAAGAAAAATATATAATTACAGACTCACAAGGGCACGAAGAACTGTAGAGTGTGCCTTTGGGATTCTTGTGTCCAGATGGCGCATTCTCGGCACAGCCATTAATCTTAAACTTGAAACAGTGGAAGAGGTGGTGAAAGCCTGTGTGGTTCTTCACAACTTTGTTATGGCTAAAGAGCATCCTAACTTTGAACTAGATGAACCAGCTGCCAACCCATTGCCTGACTTCACTCAGCACCCTCTCAGGTCATCAGTTGAAGTTGGCCAAATGAGGGAAAAATTTGCCGCCTACTTTATCACTGATGTAGGATGTGTGGCATGGCAAGATCAAATGGTGTAAAATTGTTTTCTTGTGTGTATGTAAATAAAAAACCTGTTTTTATACCTGTACCGAGTGCACTCTGTCTTTATACACTCCAATACAATAATCACCTGCCCAAATGTCCTAGTGAAGTCAGGATGCTGTGTTTTGTGCATCCTGACTTTACTAGGAGTCCTACTCAGGTGATTCTAGATAGAAAAGTTGTATGGCCATCATCATCTCTCCAGTCTGTGTTCAATAGATTGCAGCGACGGTGGAGATAATACAACTAATATTTATATCACCTGGCCTGATGTTACAAATAGTGATTTTTGGATGCATTAGCATCCTTCACTCTTTATGACACCTGACCATGCGAGTATAAATATTAGTTGTAGGATGTCCACTGTGGCTTCAATATGCACGCAGACTCGAGAGATGATAAAGTTTATACAACGTCTACAATCCCCTGGCCTGGTGTCATGCTGAAGTGAGGATGCCCAAAAAACGCATCCTGACATCAGAATTTTATGACACCTGGCCAGTTGAATACACATGAGTTAACCTCCAGCATCTCTCCAGTCTGCATGCAATAGATAATGCAGACTGAAGCGACGCTGCAGATTACAACTCATAGGTATACTCACCAGACCAGGTGTGGTAAATAGTTATGATACCAGGCCAGGGTATTGTAGATATGACGTGTATTTTCTCCATCATCTCTTCAGTCTATTCGCCACAGACTGAAAAGATGATGTGGTTAATTACAAGGTATATCTAGAATCCCCTGGTCTTGTGTCACAAAGAGTGAAATGATGATGGCCAAAACACACCATCCTCAATTCTTTTTTTTATACCAGTTATTTTTATTTAGGTGTCAAAAGATTTTAAACAATAAACAGTGGATATCAATATACATGTAACAATTCACATATCTTGTAGTAATACAATCAAAGCCATCCCCCCTCCCCCCTCCCCAATACTCCTTATGCCGGGTATACTTGAGAGTCTTAGCAATCATATCACCGCCATCCAGGCGGACCATATTTTTTCGAAAGTGCTTCCACCATGCCTTCGCCTGTAAATGCTTTCCTCTAAATGCAATACCGTACGTGTCTCACCATCCTCAATTCACTCTTTGTGATACCTGGTAATGTGAGAATAGATATGCCTTGCACTCACCACCATCTTCTATTCTGTCTGTCCAATAATAGCAGACTGAAGAGACTGGTGGTGAAAATACAAGTCATATATTTTTGTTTTTGACAACACATATCTCCTGGACTGACACAAGAAACATGTGTCAGTAGTGGAGCTATGTGGTGGCAAAATCACAAAGTGTATGGCGCAGTGTGTGTAGGCGGCGAAAGACACAATAGCCAAACAGTATTAAGAGAAAACAAATATGATATTTATTTGTCAAAAAAATAAAAGACATTACTGGGAGTGACATTGGGGGAAGATGGTGGCAAGGTGGGGGTGTGGAGGGACGAGGAATGGCTAAAAGGTGAGGAAGGGGTTCTAGGGGAAGGGGTGATGAAATTAGTGGGTGAAGGGAGCTCAGGGATGGAACTGGAGGCATGGTGAGACACAGGGTGAGGTGAGGGGGGAGGAAGGGTAAGAGTTTTTCTCCTTTTATGCCGACTTTTGTGTCTCCTGTGGCCCGTCGGTATGTCCTGCCTGGAGCGCCTGGTGCTTGTGGACCTCCTGGAGCTGGGTGACTGCCTGGAGCTGGGGGACCTCCTGGCAGGATCCTGTAGTTGCTGCTGAAGCATGCTGGAAGTGGTGGTGGAGGTCCTGACAGGGTCCGTGGGTGCAAATATTGAATGTAGGTCCCCCAGCTGTTGATGCTGCTGTTGCTGCTCAGTGGTGATGGTGGTGGTCCAGGCAGGAGTGGTGGCAGTGCTGGTCCAAGCAGGAGTGGTGGCAGTGCTGGTCCAGGCAGGAGTGGTGGCAGTGCTGGTCCAGGCAGGAGTGGTGGCAGTGCTGGTCCAGGCAGGAGCAGAGCTTGCCATGGTGGTGGCGGGAGAGTGTCCAGCAGCACTCGGCCTTGGGGTGGTGTACTGGTGTCCAGCATGGCTTGGAATGCAGGTGGCCATGCAGTGATATGCAGCAGAAGTCGGTAGTAAGGTGAAGCGAGTCAGTGGTGGCACAGTTGGAAATGCCACCACTGACTGCTGCACGTAGTGACTCTGCTGCATAGCCTGCATGTAAGCAGTGTTGCAGGCCTGCATCACATTCAGTTGGAGATCAGGACTAAGGTGTTCCGCCATGCCCCGTTCAATTTGGTTGAAAAAATGGTGTGCTGGTCTGTTGCGGTCGGCTTCCAGATGGTCAAGGCGACGGTCGACACCCTGGAATTGGTTTTCCATTAGGGCAAAACCACTTTCCAGTCTGTCTGATAGCGCCTTGAGTCCATTCTAACAGTCTGAGCTCAAGTGAAGGAACTCGGGCATGACAGTCCTGTCCGTGGCCTTCTGCCACTGGCGGGAAGTGCCCGCAAAACCAGTGGCAGAGACCTGGGACAGGGGAACACCTGATTGACCAGCTTCCTGGTCTCCAGCTGTCTGTGGTGCCGAACCGCAAGCTGCTTCTTGGCTGTCAGATGGCTGGGACGGATCCGAGGTAGTTCGATAAAGGACCGCTCCAGGAACAGGTTGCAGGGTGCTGCTCCAGGTTCTGTGAAAAGAAAAGAAAAATATTAGTATCATGCATTTACAATAGTTAAAGCGCCAACTCCTGTGGAATAGAAAAACACAGAGTAAAACACAATACATAAAAACAAAATACTTACGCTCTGGTGGCAAGGACCGGTCTTAAGAACGCCAGCGCCCGATGATACTGGTATTTTGTTGAGGTCCTTGCTGCAGCACCACTGCGACCCTGGCTCTCCTGACGGACATCCCTGTTGAAGCGGTCCTTCATCGCGCGCCAACGGGTTCTGACTTTGTTCACTGTGGAAAAGAACAAAAAAAATTAGACAAGTCCGCACTTGGACTGGCTGCTCCTGCTGTTCCTCCTCTGTTGCTGTGGACGATGAGGTCTGTAAAAGAAAAAAAATTAATTTGCCACATGTGTAGATGCTACAGCTAATACTTACCAAACAGTAGGGAAGGAAGGTACTCACTACACGCTCTGCTTGTGCCAGTTCACCACGGGCCTGTCGGTACTCCTCTCCAGAAGATATGCTGCAATAAAAAAAGAGACATTAGTACATAATAAATTGAGAAAAAAGGACAGGCAGACATTAGGTTTAATACTCACATTATTCAAGCTGCTGCTAGTCTCCAAAGTGCTTCTCTCTCCAAATTCTCCAAGGTGCTTGTCTCTTGCAGGCTGTAGAGTAAGGGACTGCCAGTGACAACACCTTCTTTTATATACACTACCCCCCAAACAATGTTTCTTTGTGTAGGGGGTGGTTTAAACCACTGTCTAGACAAGATAATTAAAGAAACGCATGCATTCGAAAACGCAGGCGTGCGCATGTCCATGCGCACGCCTGCGTTCCCATAAACTGTAAAGTGTTGTTTTGGCACATTCCGTGTGCAAGCGAACGCATGCATTTTTTTAAACTCCAAAGAGCGGACCCAAAAATGCAACATGTTACGTCTAGCGTGACTAGACGCACACCTGGAAAAAGCACATGCGCACAGAAACGCAGACGAATGCATGCAAGCGCAAGACCATGCGCTTGCCATGTTAAACATAGGTGCGTGTTGTGAACTCTCTTATTCCGAATTTTGTGGCAGGGCTCCCTCTGGTGGATACTGCTGGTAGTGGAGCTGGTCAACAGGATGTTAATCCAACAGCTGCAGAGGATGATTGGAGAAGTGGAGGTAGTGACTGGGAGTACAGAAGCGAGCAAGCTTCTCTCAGTGGCTGCCGGTGATACTCCTGTCTGTGCATAGTGAGGATATCTGTCTCCTACCTGATCCTGCATTTTCCAGCTAAGTGTCATTTGCTAAATCCTTTGCATCTGATTTTGCCTTGCTGTCAGGAGTCAGCTGGCTCCCCCTGGGGCTGCTGGCTCCTGCCCTGTATTTTTGTATCTTGTGCTTGTTTGCTCAGTCCCCTGCTGTATTAGCCTGTTGCTAGCCACCAGTTCACACCTGAGTGCTGATATACTGGGGGCGAGGTTCTGCTGACCTCAGTATTTTTGTGCTTCAGTCGTGTTGGAATTGTTAGGGGTTTTGCGTGATTGCAGACAGTGTCTTTTCTGTCCTGTCCTATCTAGTCAGTGTGGGCCCCATCATTTGCTCAGTCTATTTTCTGTCTGTGTCCGTATTTCATCTTGTCTCTCCAACAATATATGTTTGGGGGCTGTCTATTCTTTTGGGGATCTGCTCCAAGATCAGGGGTCTGCAATCCGCTGAGTGACCAACCTCTCTGGTGTTCTGGTGGGATAGCCTTTTTCGCTTTCCTCCTCGGTGACCCATTCATAACAGAATCACCGGCCTAAAACTGCAGACTCTAGGGTACTCAAAAGAAGGAAAGAATTTAAAAAAAAAAAAAGTGTCAAAATTTTTTATATATTTTTTCCTCTTTTTTCTCTGGGGCCGTAGGAGGATTTTTTTTTCCTTAATGGAGACTAAGCAATTGTCCGATCATGTTGAGCAGCTCGCTGCTGAAGTGCGGAGAATCTCTGCTTATCTCGCTCAATCATCTGTTGTAGAACCTAAGATCCCTACTCCTGATGTGTTTTCTGGGGATCGATCTAAATTTCTGAACGTTAAGAATAATTGTAAACTATTTCTTGCTTTGAAGCCTAACTCCTCCGGGAGCTCGGTGCAGCAGGAAATTGTAATTTCCCTGCTGCGCGGCGATCCCCAGGACTGGGCCTTTTCTCTGACACCGGGAGATAATAATAATAATAAATTTTATTTCTATAGCGCCGACATATTCTGCAGCACTTTACATTTAAGAGGGGATTTGTACAAATAATGGACATTACAGCATAACAATAATCACATAGATTATCACAAATACCAAGAGGAATGAGGGCCCTGCTCGCAAGCTTACAGTCTATGAGGAAAGAGGGAGACACAAAAGGTCGGTGGTAACAATTGCCCTGATTGTTTGGACCAGCCATAATGTTAAGTGTGTAACAGTACAGACACAGAGGGCTAATGGATGCATAAAGCATGTGGGAACATGATGCGGGGAACCTGGTTATGGTAAAAACTTTTGACTGTGCCACCCAGGGATAGATTAGGTTAATGTGTTGAGGCGGTAAGCCAGTTTGAATAAATGCGTTTTCAGGGCACGCTTAAAATTGTGGGGATTGGGGACTAATCATATTGACCAGGGAAGTGCATTTCAAAGAATTGGCGCAGCACGTGTAAAGCCTTGGAGACGGGAGTGGGAGGTTCTGATTATTGAGTATGTTAACCTCAGGTCATCAGCAGAACGGAGGGCGTGGGTAGGGTGGTATACTGAAAGAAGGGAGGAGATATAGGGTGGTGTTGAGCCATGGAGGGCTTTGTGGGTGAGGGTAATAAGTTTATACTGAATTCTGGAGTGGATGGGTAGCCAGTGTAATGACTTGCACAAGGTAGAGGCGTCGGTGTAACGATTGGTGAGAAATATGATCCTGGCTGCAGCATTCAAGACAGATCGGAGAGGGGAGAGTTTGGTAAGAGGGAGACCGATTAGAAGAGAGTTACAATAGTCGAGAAGAGAATGAATAAGAGAAACAGTAAGAGTTTTTGCGGAGTCAAAAGTAAGAAAAGGTCGAATTCTAGAAATGTTTTTGAGGTGCAGATGACAAGAGCGAGCCAGTGATCGAATGTGGGGGCAAAGGAAAGCTCGGAGTCAAGTATGACCCCAAGACAGCGGGCATGTTGCTGGGGAGTAATAGTGGAACCACACACAGAAATGGCAATGTCGGGTAAAGGTACATTAGTAGAGGGAGGTAACACAAGGAGTTTAGTCTTTGACAGGTTCAGTTTCAGATATAGTGAGGACATGATGTTAGACACAGCATTTAGACAATCGCCGGTGTTTTCTAGAAAGGCTGACGTGAGGTCAGGAGAAGAAGCATATAATTGGGTGTCATCAGCATAGAGATGGTACTGGAAACCAAATCTACTGATTGTTTGACCAATAGGGACAGTGTACAAGGAGAAGAGGAGGGGGCCTAGAACCGATCCTTGAAGAACCCCAACAGTAAGGGGAAGGTGAGAGGAGGAGGAACCGGCAAAAGATACAGTAAAGGAGCGGTCAGAGAGATAGGAGGAGAACCAGGAGAGAACGGTGTCCTTGAGGCCAATGGAACGGAGCATAATGAGGAGGAGCTGATGATCCACAGTGTCAAATGCTGCAGAGAGATCCAAGAGAATTAACATGGAGTAATGACCATTTGATTTAGCTGTTAGTAGATCATTAGAGACTTTAGTGAGGGCAGTTTCAGTAGAGTGTAAAGAGCGGAAACCGGATTGGAGAGGGTCGAGAAGAGAGTTATCATAGAGATAGCGGATAAGACGGGAGTGGACCAGGCGTTCCAGGAGTTTAGAGACGAAGGAAAGATTAGAGACAGGTCTATAGTTAGCGGCACAGTTTTGGTCGAGGGATGGTTTTTTAAGTAGTTGATGTATGATGGCATGCTTAAATGAGGACGGAAAGATACCAGAAGAGAGAGGTTAAATATTTTAGTTAGGTGAGGGATGACAGCAGGGGAAAGGGACTGGAGGAGATGTGACGGAAATGGGTTACTGGTGCAAGTGGTTGGGCGAGAAGATGCAAGAAGCCTGCTTACTTCTTCTGTGACTGGTTCGAAATCAGAGACTGAGCTAGATGCAGTGGGGGAGGGAGGACAGTGCATGGCATGAGGTGATTGGGAGATCATTTCCTGTCGGATCTGGTCAACTTTTTCTTTGAAGTAATTGGCCAGATCGTCAGCTCGGAGCTCCATGGTTGGGGCCTGTACTCTTGGGTTGAGTAGAGAATGAAAAGTGTCAAAGAGATGTTTCGGGTTATTGGACAGTGAGGTGATAAGGGTGTTGAAATAGGTTTGTTTGGAGAGGTGAAGGGCAGTGTTGTATGTTCTAAGCATAAACTTATAATGGATGAAATCTTCATGTAAATTGGATTTTCTCCACAGACATTCGGCGTACCTGAAGCACCGCTGCAGGAAACGTGTTTGCAGGGTGTGCCAGGGTTGTCGCCGTCTGTGTTGTGGTGTTCTATTTATAGGGGTGCAAATTCATCCAGGGCACTTTGAAGTGTTTAATTGTAATGCTTCAATGCAGAATCAGGACATGAGAGGGAGGAAATAGGGGCCAATGAAGACTGCAAGTTCTTCATAAGTTTCTGGGTGTTAATGGCCTGTATGTTTCTATAAGTATGGACAGTGGGGGTGACCTGAGCAGCCTGGCAGTTCTTGATAATGAATGAAAGAAGATTGTGGTCAGAGAGCGGGAGAGGGGAGTTTGCATAATCATCCACTGCACAAAGCCGAGAGAAGACCAAGTCGAGGGAGTTTCCGTCTTCATGCGTTGGAGAATTAATAAGCTGTGAAAGGCCAAACGACGAGGTTAGAGATAAAAGGTGAGTAGCAGATGGAGAGAGGGGAAGAGCAATGGGGATGTTGAAATCTCCCATGATGAGGGTAGGGATGTCACAGGAGAGAAACTGTGGAAGCCAAGTGGCAAAATGATCCAGGAACTGATGGGAGGGACCGGGAGGACGATACACCACCGCCACTCGCATGGAGAAGGGGGTATAGAGTCTGACAGCATGGACCTCAAAAGAAGGGAAGACTAGTGAGGGTAGTTGAGGGATAACCTGTTAGGTACATTTTGGTGATAGGAGCAGACCAACGCCTCCACCTGCTCTATTGTCTGATCTTGGGGTATGAGAGAAGTGTAGTCCCCCGTATGAAAAAGGAGCAGCAGCGGTAGTGTCTGACTGCTGGATCCAGGTTTCAGTAAGAGCCAGGAGGTTAAGAAAATTAGAAAGGAAAAAGTCGTGAATGAAGGAGAGTTTGTTACACACTGAGCGAGAATTCCAGAGATCCTATTCTGGCTGATGTGGATGCGTTTTTTCAAGCCCTGGGGTTATTGTATGATGAGCCTAATGCTATTGATCAAGCTGAGAAAACCTTATTGACATTAAAACAGGGTCAAGATGCTGCTGAGTTATATTGTCAAAAATTCTGAAAGTGGGCGGTCCTTACTAAATGGAACGATGATGCCCTAGCAGCTCTCTTTCGGAAAGGTCTGGCAGAATCTGTAAAGGATGTTATGGTGGGATTTCCTGTCCCTTCTGGTCTTGACGACTCTATGTCATTGGCCATTCAAGTTGATCGACGTTTACGAGAACGTAAAACTACGCGAGAGTCGGTGCCCCCTTTCGAACAAACCTCTGAGCCCATGCAATGTGATAGGGTTTTGCCTAGGGCGCAACTTCAAAAGTTTAAAAGGCGTAATAAGTTATGCTTCTTTTGTGGAGACGCTTCTCATGCTATTTCAGTCTGCCCTAAACGAGAGAAATGTTTTGCTCACTCATTTGCGATGGGCAGTGTGCAGCCTAAGTTTCTTTAGGCTGTTACCTTGATCTGCTCCTTGTCTACATTTTCCGCTAAGGCATTTGTGGATTCAGGAGCAGCTTTGAATCTGATGGATTTTGACTTCGCCAAGCGTTGTGATTTACCTATGGTACCCCTGTGGACCCCTATTCCTTTGAGGGGTATTGATGCTACCCCTTTGGCGGAGAATAAACCCCAGTTCTGGACCCAGGTGATTATGTGGGTCGCCCAGGACCACCAAGAGAATTGTAAATTTTTGGTGTTGCACAATTTACATGATATTATTGTACTGGGTTTTCAGTGGTTGCAGACCCATAATCCTGTGCTGGATTGGAAATCTGTGTCTGTGGTGAGTTGGGGTTGTCAACGTGCTCTTGGTGACACTCCTGTTTTCTCCACCTCTCCCCAGTCTCAAGATGTTCCTGACTATTTGGCTGATTTTGCTGATGTATTTAGTGAGAGTAAGTCCGCGTCTTTGCCTCTTCATAGGAGTTATGATTGTGCTATTGAGTTAATGCCCGGTTGTAAATTTCCCAAAGGTCAGCTTTTCAACTTATCGGTACTTGAACATGATGCTATGCGATCTTATATCAAGGAGTCATTAGAGAAGGGTCATATAAGACCATTCTCTTCACCTTTAGGTGCTGGGTTTTTTTTTGTGGCCAGGAAAGATGGCTCATTAAGGCCATGTATTGACTATCACTCCCTTAATAAGATCACTGTTAAATATCAGTACCCGTTGCCCCTGATTGCTGATTTATTTTCCAGGGTCAAAAGTGCTTGTTGGTTTACCAAACTTGACCTCAGGGGGGCGTATAATCATATTAGCATCAAGCAAGGGGATGAATGGAAGACGGCTTTTAATACTCCGGAGGGACATTTTGAGTACCTGGTGATGCCTTTTGGGCTCACTAATGCCCCTTCCGTCTTCCAGTCTTTTATGAACTATATTTTCCGGGACTTTGTGGATAAGTTTTTGATCATTTATCTGGATAATATTTTGATTTTTTCCAGTGATTGGGATTCTCATGTGGAACATGTTCGGACTGAGTTCCAAATCTTGAGAGAAAATGCTCTGTATGTTATGGGATCGAAATGTCTCTGTGGTGTACAGAGGGTTTCGTTTTTGGGATTCATTTTGTCCCCGTCTGCTATTGAAATGGACCCGCCCAAGGTACAGGCCATCTATGATTGGGTTCAGCCCACTTCTCTGAAGGCTCTCCAGAAGTTTTTGGGTTTTTCTAATTTCTATCGTAAATTTCTAAGTAATTTTTCTGATATTGTTAAACCACTGACGGATTTCACCAAAAAAGGCGCTGATGTGGTGAATTGGCCTCCAGAAGCAGTCTCAGCGTTTCAGGAGCTTAAGCGGAGATTCACTTCTGCTCCGGTTATGCGGCAACCTGATGTTTCACTCCCATTTCAGGTGGAGGTAGATGCTTCTGAGATTGGTGCAGGAGCCGTGTTGACTCAAAGGGATCCGGTAACCTCTAAGGTGAATCCCTGTGCCTTCTTTTCTCGAATATTTTCCCCATCTGAACGTAACTATGACGTGGGGAATCGGGAGTTGTTGGCCATGAAGTGGGCATTTGAAGAGTGGAGACATTGGTTGGAGGGAGCTAGACATCAAGTTGTGGTCCTTACCGACCACAAGAATTTTATTTATCTTGAATCAGCCAAGCGCTTGAATCCTAGACAGGCTAGGTGGGCCTTGTTTTTCACGCATTTTAATTTTGTGGTCACCTTTCTTCCGGGCACTAAGAATGTTAAGGGGGACGCCCTTTCTAGGAGTTTCTTTGCGGATTCTCTTGATGTGACCGAGCCTACTACCATTCTAGGTGAGGGTGTGGTTCATTCCGCCATTTCACTCGATTTGAGACTTGCCCTGGAGGAATTTCAGGAGGACAAACCTGAACGATGCCCTGTGGGGAAATTGTATGTCCCTGACCAGTGGAGGAAAAGAGTAATTGCTGAAATTCATTGCTCCGTGCTGGCTGGTCATCCAGGTATTTTTGGTACCAGAGATTTGGTGAGTCTGTCTTTTTGGTGGCCTGCCTTGTCTCGTGATGTCAGGAATTTTGTGCAGTCCTGTGGGACTTGTTCCAGGTCCAAGTCCTGTTCTCGTTCTAGTGGTTTGTTGATGCCCCTGCCGGTGCCCAGCAGGCCATGGACCCACATTTCAATGGATTTTATTTCTGATCTCCCTGTCTCTCAGAGAATGACTGTTATCTGGGTGATTTGTGATAGATTTTCCAAGATGGTCCATCTTGTACCGCTCCCGAAGTTGCCATCTTCTTCTGAGTTGGAGCCCCTGTTTTTACAACAGTTGGTTCATTTGCACGGGATTCCTGAGAACATTGTGTCAGACAGAGGAGTCCAGTTTGTTTCCAGATTTTGGAGGGCCTTTTGTTCTAAACTGGGAATTCAGTTATCTTTCTCCTCTGCATTCCATCCTCAGACCAATGGACAAACAGAGAGAACAAACCAGACTTTGGAATCCTATTTGAGATGTTTCATATCTGCTGATCAGGATGACTGGGTCTCATTTTTGCCCTTGGCCGAATTCGCTCTAAACAATAGAGCTAGTTCTGCTACTTTGATGTCTCCATTTTTCTGTAATTTTGGTTTTCCTCCTCGATTTTCTTCGGGACAGGTGAAGGCTTCTGCTTGCCCAAGTGTGGATTCTGTGGTGGACAGAATGCAGCAGATTTGGGACCAAGTAGTGGACAAGTTGTCCCACTCTCAGGAAAAGGCCCATCGGTTTTCCAACCAGCATAGGACCTTTGGTCCCCAGTTCAAAGTGGGTGATATGGTTTGGTTGTCCTCAAAAAATATTCTGATGAAGGTTGCGTCTCCAAAATTGAAGCCAAGGTTCATTGGACCTTATAAAATTTTGGAAATCCTTAACCCCGTTTCTTTCCGTTTGGCTCTTCCAGGTACGTTCAAGATTCATGTTTTTCACAAATCATTGTTGAAAAGGTTTATGGAGCCAGTAGTTCCTGTGGCGGTGCCCCCTGACCCTGTATTAGTTGAAGGTAATTTGGAGTATGAGGTAGAGAAAATATTGGACTCTCGTCTGGCTAGACGGAGACTCCAGCACTTGGTCAAGTGGAAAGGTTATGGTCAGGAGGATAATTCTTGGCTCACTGCTTCCGATATTCATGCCGAGAGATTGGTTCATGATTTTCACTGGGCCCATCCTGATCGGCCTGGTGGTGTGGATGAGGGTTCGGTGACCCCTCCTCAAAGGGGGGGTACTGTTGTGAACTCTCTTAATCTGACTTTTGTGGCAGGGCTCCCTCTGGTGGATACTGCTGGTAGTGGAGTTGGTCAACAGGATGTTAATTCAACAGCTGCAGAGGATGATTGGAGAAGTGGAGGTAGTGACTGGGAGTACAGAAGCGAGCAAGCTTCTCTCAGTGGCTGCCGGTGATACTCCTGTCTGTGCATAGTGAGGATATCTGTCTCCTGCCTGATCCTGCATTTTCTAGCTAAGTGTCATTTGCTAAATCCTTTGCATCTGATTTTGCCTTGCTGTCAGGAGTCAGCTGGCTCCCCCTGGGGCTGCTGGCTCCTGCCCTGTATTTTTGTATCTTGTGCTTGTTTGCTCAGTCCCCTGCTGTATTTAGCCTGTTGCTAGCCGCCAGTTCACACCTGAGTGCTGATATAATGGGGGCGAGGTTGTGCTAACCTCAGTATTTTTGTGCTTCAGTCGTGTTGGAATTTTTAGGGGTTTTGCGTGATTGCAGACAGTTCCTTTTCTGTCCTGTCCTATCTAGTCATTGTGGTCCCCATCATTTGCTCAGTCTATTTTCTGTCTGTGTTCGTGTTTCATCTTGTCTCACTGACAATATATGTTTGGGGCTGTCTATTCCTTTGGGGATGTGCTCCGGGGCAGATTAGTTTTCACCTTTCTGTCTTTAGGCTTAGTTAGTCCTCCGGCTGTGACGAAGCGTCTAGGGCATTGTAGGAACGCTCCACGGCTACTGCTAGATGTGTTGTTAAGATCAGGGGTCTGCAATCCGCTGAGTGACCAACCTCTCTGGTGTTCCGGTGGCATAGCCTTTTGTACTTTCCTCCTCGGTGACCCATTCATAACAGGTGCGCATGATGCATGCGATCGGATGCGCACAATGCGCTGCGGAAAAAAACACTAATGTGAAACCAGCCTAAGGAGAAGAAGCAAGCCAGGGTTGTCTCATCCATAACAGGCCCAAAACCGTCAGGTCTGTCACCTAAGTTATAGGGGGGAGCGCTTAGAGTAACTGGATGTTTCCTGTGCTCGAGAAAAGGTGGAGTGGCTAACCAGGCAGAAAATACATAAGCAGAAATTCAAACTGTTGAGGCTGGAACGCTGAGCGCGTGTAAGTCCTGTGAGGTAAATTCAGCTGAGTGGCGAGGGGGCAGAGCTAAGAGAAGCCAAGGACGAGAGGACGCGCTGACAGGATGCGACCGACGGGGTCCCGCTGACACACCGCATGTACCGCTGTCCCCGCTAATACCGCTGTCCCCGCTATCATCGCTGTCCCCCTACATCAAGGACTTTAACGAGATTGCAAATTCGGCTGTTTTATGGCCGCTGACATCAAACCCAGGGAGAGGCATCTATAAGATGCCACCATTACTAGAAAAATTTCACAGCCAGAAAAAAGTCCTTTAACCCCTTCCTGACATCCGACGTACTATCCCGTCCATGGGACCCGGGCCCCTATGCCCATGGACGGGATAGTATGTCTACCGCGATCAGCGGCGCCCACGTGGTGAGCGCCGCTGATCGCGGCCGGGTGTCAGCTGATTATCACAGCTGACACCCGGCACAATGTGTCAGGGGCGGTCCCCGACACGTTAACCCCTTGCACACCGTGATCAAACATGATCGTGGTGTACCGGGGGTTAAAGGGAAGCATCGGCAGGGAGGGGGCTCCCTCCGTGCTTCCCTGAGCCCCCCACGGCAGCGCAATGTGCGTCGCCATCTTGGATTCGGGGGCCTGCAGGAAACTGGCTTCCTCAGTGCCTGCAAAGCGCAGGCATGAGGAAGCCTTCTGCACTGCCTGTGACAGATCGCTGATCTGTCACAGTGATCTGTGATGTGACAGATCAGCGATCTGTCACAGGACAGTGATGTCCCACCTGGGACTATTTAATAAAGTAAAAAAAAAATTTAAAAAAGTGTTAAAATAAATTTAAAAATATCGCCAAATAAATTAGAAAAAAAAAAAAATATTCCCCCAAATAAATCCATTTTTTGGAAATAAAAAAAAAAACAATAAAAGTACACATACTTGGTATCGCCGCGTCCGTAACGACCTGCCCTATAAAACTGTCCCATTAGTTAACCCCTTTAGCGAACCCCTTAAAAAATAAAAATAAAAAACGAAGCAAAAAATAACGATTTATTATCATACCGCCAATCAAAAAGTGTAATAACGCGCGATCAAAAAGACGCATATAAATATCCATGGTACCGCTGAAAACATCATCTTGTCCCGCAAAAAACGAGCTGCCACACAGCATCATCAGCGAAAAAATAAAAAAGTTATAGCTCGCAGAATAAAGCGATGCAAAAATAATTATTTTTTATATAAAACAGTTTTCATTGCATAAAACCGACAAAACATAAAAAAAAGACCTAAATGAGGGATCACTGTAACCGTACCGACCCGTAGAATAAAACTACTTTATCAATTTAACCGCACGCGGAACGGTGTAAACGCACCCCCCCAAAAGAAATTCATGAAATGCTGGTTTCTGTTCATTCTGCGTCCCAAAAATCAGAATAAAAAGCGATCAAAAAATGTCACGTGCCCGAAAATGGTACCAATAAAAACGTCAACTCGTCCCGCAAAAAATAAGACCTCACATGACTCGGTGGGTCAAAATACGGAAAAATTATAGCTCTCAATATGTGGTGATGCAAAAACTATTTTTACAATAAAAAGCGTCTTTTAGCGTGCGACAGCTGCCAAATATAAAAACCGCCATAAATAGTAAATCAAACCCCCTGTTATCACCCCCTTAGTTAGGGAAAAATAATAAAATAAAAAAATGTATTTATTTCCATTTTTCCATTAGGGTTAGGGTAGGGTTAGGGTCAGGGCTAGGGCTACGGTTAGGGCTAGGGTTAGGGTTAGGGTCAGGGTTAGGGTTAGGGCTAGGGCTAGGGTTAGGGCTAGGGCTAGGGTTAGGGTTAGGGCTAGGGCTGAGATTAGGGTTAGGGGTGTGTTGGGTTTCGGGTTGGAGTTAGAATTGGGGGTTTCCACTGTTTGGGCACATCAGGGGCTCTCCAAATGCAACATGGCGTCTGATCTCAATTCCAGCCAAATCTGAGTTGAAAAAGTCAAACGGTGCTCCTTCCCTTCCAAGCTCTGCCATGCGCCCAAACAGTGTTTTACCCCACATGTATCAGCCTACTCAGGTCAAATTGCAAAACAATTTTTGGGGTCCAATTTCTCCAGTTACCCTTAGGAAAATGAAAAATTGGGGGCAAAAATATCATTTTTGTGGAAAAAAATGATTTTTTTATTTTCACGTCCGAGCGTTATAAACTTCTGTGAAGCACTTGGGGCTTCAAAGTTTCAATAGTTTAGGTACATCAGGGGCTCTCCAAACGCACATGACACCCGCAGACCATTCCATCAAAGTCTGCATTCCAAAACGTCACTGCTACCATCTGAGCCCCGACGTGTGTCCATACAGTAGTTTTCTTCCACATATGGGGTGTCAGCGTACTCATGACAAATTGGACAACAACTTTTGGGGTCCAATTTCTCCTGTTAACCTTGGAAAAATGAAAAAATTGGGGACTAATTGATCATGTTTGTGGAAAAAATACGATTTTTTTATTTTCATGCCCGGGCATTATAAACTTCTGTGAAGCCCTTGGGGATTCAAAGTGCTCACCACACATCTAGATAAGTTCCTTAGGGGGTCTCGTTTCCAAAATGGGGTCATTTGTGGGGGGTTTCCACTGTTTAGGTACATTAGGGGCTCTCCAAAGGCAACATGACACCCGCAGAACATTCCCTCAAAGTCTGCATTCCAAAACGTCACTACTACCCTTCCGAGCCCCGACGTGTGTCCATACAGTAGTTTTCTCCCACATATGGGGCGTCAGCGTACTCAGGACAAATTGGACAACAACTTTTGGGGTTCAATTTCTCCTGTTACCCTTGGGAAAATAAAAAAAATTGGGGACTAATTGATCATGTTTGTGGAAAAAATACGATTTTTTTATTTTCATGCCCGGGCATTATAAACTTCTGTGAAGCCTTTGGGGGTTCAAAGTGCTCACCACACATCTAGATAAGTTCCTTAGGGGGTCTCGTTCCAAAATGGGGTCATTTGTGGGGGGTTTCCACTGTTTAGGTACATTAGGGGCTCTCCAAAGGCAACATGACACCCGCAGACCATTCCATCAAAGTCTGCATTCCAAAACGTCACTACTTCCCTTTCGAGCCCTGACGTGTGTCCATACAGTAGTTTTCTCCCACATATGGGGTGTCAGCGTACTCAGGACAAATTGGACAACAACTTTTGGGGTTCAATTTCTCCTGTTACCCTTGGGAAAATAAAAAAAATGGTGACTAAAAGATCATGTTTGTGGAAAAAATAAGAATTTTTTTTTTCACGCCCGGGCGTTATAAACTTCTGTGAAGCACTGGGGGGTTCAAAATGCTCACCACACATCTAGATAAGTTCCTTGGGGGGTCTAGTTTACAAAATGGTGTCATTTGTGGGGGGTTTCCACTGTTTAGGTACATCAGGGGTTTTCCAATCGCGACATGGTGTCCGATCTCAATTCCAGCCAAAAACGTCAAATGGCGCTGCTTCCCTTCCGAGCTCTGCCATGCGCCCAAATAGTGGTTTACCCCCACATGTGGGGTATCAGCGTACTCAGGACAAATTGCACAATAACTTTTAGGGTCCTGTTACCCTTGGAAAAATAAGAATTGAGGGTGAAAAGATCATTTTTGTGGAAAAAATATGATTTTTTAATTGTACCGCTGTACGTTATAAACTTCTGTAAAGCCCTTGTGGGTTCAAAGTTCTCACCACATATCTAGATAAGTTCCTTGGGGGGTCTAGTTTCCAAAATGGGGTAACTTGTAGAGGGTTTCCACTGTTTAGGTACATCAGGGACTCTCCAAACGTGATATGGCGTCCGATCTGAATTCCAGCCAATTTTGCATTGAAAAAGTCAAACGGCGCTCCTTCCATTCTGAGCTCTGCCATGCGCCGAAACAGTCGTTCCCCCCAACATATCAGGTATCAGCGTACTCAGGACAAATTGCACAATAACTTTTGCAGTCCAATTTCTTCTGTTACCCTTGGTAAAATAAAAAAAATTGAACCTGAAGTATTTTTTTTGTAAAAAAAAGTTAGATGTTCATTTTTTTTTAAATATTCAAAAAAATTCCTGTGACACACCTAAAGGGTTAATAAACTTCTTGAATGTGGTTTTGAGCACCTTAAGGAGTGCAGTTTTTAGAATGGTGTCACTTTTGGGTATTTTCTATCATATAGACCCCTCAAAGTGGCTTCAAATGTGATGTGGTCCTAAAAATAAAATGGTGTTGTAAAAATGAGAAATCGCTGGTCAACTTTTAACCCTTATAACTTCCTAACAAAAAAAAATTTTGGTTCCAAAATTGTGCTGATGTAAAGTAAACATGTGGGAAATGTTACTTATCAAGTTTTTTGTGTGCCGTATCTCTGTGATTTAAGGGCATAATAATTCAAAGTTGGAAAATTGCGAAATTTTCAAAATTTTCGGCAAATTTCCGTTTTTCTCACAAATAAACGCAAGTTATTTGAATGAAATTTTACCACTAACATGAAGTACAATATGTCACGAGAAAACAATGTCAGAATCACCAGGATCCATGGAAGCGTTCCAGAGTTATGACCTCATAAAGGTACAGTGGTCAGAATTGTAAAAATTGGCCCGGTCATGAACGTGCAAACCACCCTTGGGGGTGAAGGGGTTAATTGATAAAAAGACACAGACTCCTTCATTTGAAATAAACACACTCCACCCTCTGTTTCCCATATATTACTGTAAAAATTAAAAAAATAAAACGCCATATTTCTCACCTGTCCGACAATTCATTTGGCCCACGAAGAACTCCAGCTCTGCTATATCTGGATTGCATGGCTGAGCTCTCAGAATAAAGCAATGCAAAAATATTTTTTTCCTATAAAATAGTTTTTATTGTGTAAAAGCACCAAAACATAAAAAAATATAAATGTGCTATCACTGTAATTGTAGTGACTAGAAGAATAAAGATGCCTTATCAATTTATCAAAAAAATACCAAAAATAATTCCACTGGTTTTTGTTCATTCCTTCTCCCAAATAGTGAAATAGAAAGCAATCAAAAAATGTCATGTGCCCAAAAATGATACGTACTGTTCTGCCCTCTGAACATAGGGCAGTATGTTTGTATTATGTGCTGGTTTAGTTGTTATAGCACCATCTAGTGGTGGCTGAGTTTATAGCCTGTGTCTTTAATAGCATTTATAGCCTGTGTCTTTAACAGCAGAGTGTTGCAATGTATACTGGGAAGAGGAAGATGCCATTTTCTTCTGTGTACTTCATAGGACACACATGTTTATTTGTCCTCGAGGAACACCCCAACTTGAGTTTGCTATCCTGGTAAAGCATATCTGGTAAGATTAATGTCTTTTCTTGCAATACAATATCGTACAGAGATGTTATTAATTGTATAGCAGCCAGGAGATGTTATTAACTGTGTAGCAGCCAGTGCATAGGAGATGTGATTAGTAACCTGTGTATTTCCATGTAAAGTTTGCATCACACTGTATACTTTCCTGTAATTGTAAGTGTTAGCTGTGTGATCATCCGCCCAATACTTATCTATGTTGTTTTTATACTTATAGTTTTACCGCATGTTCTACACTGTTCACCAATAAACAAGTTAAGACTACAGAGAACAGTCTGCTTATTTGGTCAGAAAGGTGGTTTATGCTGTATGCTAGATTGCACACCGTGTCATCGTGTATGTAAGGCAGAACACCTACTAAGACAACCCCTTATTGATCAAAATGTTTGGCCCCTATAAAATAATAAAGATTATTCTCACCTCCCGTGCCGACGCCTTTCCCACAGTGTTGGGACTCGCTGTCCCCTGGGCTCTCGTGTGGTGTGACATGTGATGCCGGTGCCCAATCAGAGTTGGTGTCACTGTTCCTACCTTCGGAAGAATCAAACATGAAGAGAAAGTCTGGGCTGCAGATGATCTCAGACTCCTCTTTCTGCTCAATTCAACAGGAGGTGAGGACAGTGACGCCAGTCTCGGGGAGAGCGAGTGCCGACACCCCGGGATTGGAGCCAACACGGGAGGCGAGTATAGGCTTTATTATTTTATCAGAGCCAAACGAAGAGTATGAAAAAAAGTATTAAAAAAAGTTGTCCAATAAGAGGACAACTTCTTTAACAATTTCATTACATTTTCTCTCATTACAGTTGGCAAAAATGAAACATTTTAAAAAAGCTAATTTTTTGATTCACCTTTGCATAAATTCCTGTGAAACACACTTACTGAATGCAGTTTTGAAAACTTTTAGGGGTGTAATTTTTAAAATGTTATCAGCTTTATGGGTTTTCTCACATATAGGCCCCTCAAAGTCACTTCAAACTGAATGAGTCTGTAAAATAATAATTTTGCAAATTTTGCTGAAAAAATGAAAATTGCTGCTAAATATTTAACCCTTTTAAAAGCCTAACAAAATGATACATTTCATAAAAAAAAGTTTGCCAGGTTTTCAATATTTTCATAAATAAACACAAGCTAATTAACCTAAAAGTATCACAATTATGAAATACAATGTGTCACAAAATTACTATCTTAGAATCACTGGGATTGGAAGAAGACTTTCAAAGATATTACCACATAAAACTAACAAAGTTGCTCTCTGTAATGCTATATAGCATGCAAATATGAAATATATGAAAATGGAATTGCATTACTGCCCAGCAGCCACAACAAGACGTTCCTCTTTGCTGGGAACCTATCCTAATGTGAATCCTCTCCTGCACTGATAGCCTACATTTCTATGGGTAGGTAGGATCCTGCTGTGATTAACACATATGGAGATGGATACTGTTAGTATGCACCTGTCCTCTGTTTGGAAGTGATAGTCAGTCTTTGATATTTTTATTACTACAGTGACATGTCAGATTAGAAAAATGAGGTACTGGCAGGAAAGTGATAACAGGCTTTGGTGTTAAGGGGTTTATAGAGCGATAAAAGACAAAACGGAAGCAAAATGATGACATTTTTGGGAAAATAAGACCCCTCAAATTAATTGGTTTTGTATGTTTTATTTCTGCTTTTATGCTCCACAAACAAATCATAAAGACTGACATGTTAACATGGCAGGAGCCAAAAATTATATTTTCACTCATTGACTGTCATTATAATTGTTCCAAATAAGTTCCTTAAAATAATCATTCATCTTTAATGTTAGAAAGGTTTAGTCGCAAAGTTGGATTTTTGTGCCATATTTGCTTATAACAAATATTACTTTAAAAGTTGCTTGAATCTGGGTGTGTGTATAAATTATAAGGTTGTATTTTTGTGCACCTACAAAAAATATGCAGATCTTGGTAGCACAGTACCTGTTTGAGATGAACAAGATGTATTCATAAAATATAAGTCAATGATGAACAAATATTGCATTACCTATTTTTCAATGTTTTTAAGAGCCTATTTTAGCATATATAACCTTTGAAAGCCTTGATCTATGATTTTTACATCGTTTTGTCTGTGATTTTTCTGTAAGTTTTAAGAGCAAATGTAAGATTTAATGAGTTTTTTAAAAATTCCTTAACATCAGAATGTTACTTGAAGGGAACTGGTGACACTGCCTCACTATAGATTTAATTAAAGGGAATCTGTCAGTAGTATTTTGCTACCTCATCTGAGAGCAGCATGATGAAAGCAAAGAGACCCTGAATCCATCTATATAACACTTAGCTTACTGGGTGCAGTGGTTCTGGCACAATCAGAGTTTTAGATTTAATAATGCAGCGCAGCAGAAAAATCTGTCCCTGCTCACACAGTCTCTCAGTGTATACAGGCTATAGACAGTGAGCTGCTTATCACAGAAGGGGGTGGAGTCTAACTTACAAGCAAGCGACCATCTAGTAACAGCAATATTAATCACAAGGTGCTTAAAGCTCCAGTCTAAGGCCATATTCACACATTCAGTATTTGGTCAGTATTTTACATCAAATATTAAGCCAAATCTAGGAGTGGGTGATAAATACAGAAGTGGTGACGGATTTCTATTATACTTTTCCTCTGATTGTTCCACTCCTGGTTATGGCTACAAATTCTGAGGTAAAATAGTGAACAAATACTGAATGCGTGAACGTGGCCTAAGTAAACAACACTACACAGCCGGACATATGATACATGCTTGAGTTCAGTGTTTTAATCCCTACCCAGGTCAGTATTTTGAATTGTTTGTTTTTTTTCTGAAAAATTGCATGAAGTTGCTTGTGTATATAAACTGTCAACATTGCCAGGTGTATACTGTCAAAAAAACATTCCTCAACATAGAATTTTTTTTTAACTCCAAGAAGTAAAAGTGGTGGTATTATTAATATTATGGAATCAAGACATAGTAAAGATGTACTATTCCTGCTCTTACGGTGTGTGATTGGCATAATAATATATGGTAACCTGACCCTTTGAAAACGTGTATTCTCAGTTCTCCATAGTGTCCCAAGCTCCATTTTTCAATACCAGACTGCATGTTGCTCGTGCTACTGAGGGTATTCTGCAAGCCTAAACAAGCAACCTGCAGTATCTCCATACTCCTCTGCATATGAGCAAATCTAATATGTCAATGATTAGCAATGGCAAAATGAGCTGCCAGCAGTGGAACTTGATGAGTTACATATCGAAGTGTATTTAGCGTGGCAGAACAGTCTCAGACACCTCTTAGCAATTTAATTGGTAGCATGTCAAGATGTATAAGTGAATGTATTTCTGTGCAGGTTGTTCATACTTGATAGTAAATAAATAGAAAATTCTATTTCTATTTTTTCATTTGCATTTTATTAACAGATCTATCGATCCTGTTATTTCTATAATCGCACAATTTTTCTTCTTGGTTTTGTAATTTCAATGTTCATGAGTGTATATTGATATGTGATTTTAGTATTTTTAATCTATTTTAGAATTTTATTTTTAAAAGTTACCAGGTTACATTAAGGGTACATACATTTTTTTGCTTTTTTATTCACAGACCACTGTCATTTTGGATCTGCTTCAGCGCTGCAGTAGTATATCACGATATTAGGCCTTTTATTATCACTAAGTGGAGTGAATAGTGTACTCTGATGTCCCTGCACTGAACTAGCATAAAATGGTGCACCGTGGCCAGCCCCCTCTGGTACCGGCTGTCATGTGCCCTTGATTGGTTGCGCTAAACCAGTGTCGGTGAACCTATGGCATGCGTGCCAGTGGGGGGCACCCAGAGCCCTCCCGGTGGGAACACACGCCATTTCCTGAGGACTAGAAGACTGTGGGGGAGCGGCGAGCAGTGGGTCACAAGAGGAAGGAGCCGGTTGCTGCGGCTGTAACTGGGCCTACTGCTAAAGAGAAATGAATATTCACTGCACTGGCAATGACTATTCATTTCTCTTATAGCGTGCACATTTTCAGCCGCAGTCGCCAGCTTCCAGCAGCTGCCGGGCTAGCACAGGTGCCCGCTCATTAAGGTAATGAATATTCATCTTTCTCCACTCCCATAGGCTGGAGAGAGATGAATATTCATTCCCTTAATGAGCGGGGACACGTGATCGCCCGGTAGCTGCTGGCACCAGAACAATATGCTGTGAGGGAGCGCAGGGAATGTAAGTAGGAAGTTTTTTCTATGCTTTTCTCATGGGGGCCATGCATACAAGGATAGGGATGAGGAACCATGCATGTCAGGATAGGGATAAGGAGCCATACATACAAAGATGGGGATAAGGAGCCATGCATACCAGGACAGGGATGAGAAGCTATACATACCAAGACAGGGATGAGAAGTCATGCATAGCAGGATAGGGATGAAAAGCCATACCAACAAGGATAGGGATGAGGAGCAGGAGCCATGCATACAAGGATAGGGATGAGGAGCAGGAGCCATGCAAATAAGGATGGGGATAAGGAGCCATGCATACAAAAATAGAGATGAGGAGCCATGCATACAAGGATAGGGATAAGGAGCCTTGCATACCAAGACATGGATAAGGAGCCATACATACATACCAGGACAGGGATGAGGAGCCAAGCACACCAGGACAGGGATAAGGAACCATGCATACAAGGATAGGGATAAGGAACCATGCATACAAGGCTGGGAATAAGGAGCCATGCATGCCAGGACAGGGATGAGGAGCCAGCATACAAGGATAGGGATGAGGAGCTACTGTATGTAGACAAGGATGGGGAAAAGGAGCCATGCAGGCAAGGATGGGGATAAGGAACTATGCAGACAATGATGGGGATAAGGAGCCATGCAGACAAGGATGGGGATGAGGAACCATGCATACCAGATTAGGGGACAATGCATACCTGGCTTATACTCAAGTCAATAAGTTTTCACAGTTTTTCGGGTCAAAATTAGGTGCCTCAGCTTATACTCTGGTTGGTTTGTACACTGGTATATACTGTATTTATATTTTTTAATGTGAGGCCTTTATACTGTATGGAGCACTTTGTGAGCACATTATACAGTATGAAACACTATGTGGGGCCATTATACAGTATGGAACATCGCGTGGGACCATTAAACAGTATTGAGCATCGTATGGGGCCATTATACAGTACGGAGCATCGTATGGGGCCATTATACAGTATGGAGAAGTATGTGGTGCCATTATACAGTATGGAACATTGTGTGGGGCCATTAAACAGCATGAAGCACTATGTGGGGCCATTTTATAGTTTGTTGCATTGTGTGGGGCCATTATACTGCATGGAGTACTATATGGGGCCCATTACACTATATGGAGGGCTGTGTAGGGATTACAGTTGGAGAATTATACTGTGATGCGGTCACCATTCTTTGTTGGGGGAATTGAGGGAGGGAGGTACAGTAGGGTCATCATACTGTGTGTGTGTGTGTGTGTGTGTGTGTGTGTGTGTGTGTGTGTGTGGAGGAGTTCACTGTGTGGTATCATACTGTGTTTGGGAGGACTTTTGTTTGCATCATACTGTATCATCTGTTTTATTCAAGGTTTTTATCCTTTGTTATTACATATTTAAATTAGGTCTTTGGGCCATATGCTTTTTACTGCTGTTACATAACATATTACATTATTCAACTATAATTCCAAAAGTTAATCGTTTTATGTGATAAGAAAAAACTTCCTCAATTGTAGACCTTTTTTAACAGATTTCAAGGTTGGCCTGCATTTTCCTGCAAGCTTTTAACTTTGGCCCTCTGTGTATTTGAGTTTGATAGCCTTAAAGGGTTTGTTCTCATCAGGATAAAGGGCTACAATTGCAAAGAGGTTGTAAAAACAAACAACTTTGCAATTTTACTTTGATTAAAACTCCTCTCTATTCTCAAGAACAGACCTTCACTACAATTGGTGGCTAGTATCTTAAGGTACTGTCACACTTAGCGATGCACCAGCGATCCCGACCAGCGATATGACGCGGTCAGGATCGCTGGTGCATCGCTAAGTGGTCGCTAGTGAGCTGCCACACAGGCATATCTGACCAGCGACATCGCTGGGGTCGGGGGTCACTACTTACCTGTCACACACGCTCGTCGCTCGTCTCTCCACAGGAAGCGCCGCAGGAAGCTGACGACGAGAAACGGTCCAGCCTGATCTTGCGCGATCAGCGATAACCAGCGGAGGAGTGGGTTGTAGGTAAGTATCACACACAGCGAAATCGCTAGCAATATCGCTATAACGTCACAAGTTATAGCGATATTGCTAGAGATATCGCTTAGTGTGACAGGCCCTTTAGGCTTGGAGTGCAGGGCTTATAAGCTCTTTGATATTGACTCTATAGTGCGCTAATGTACGAGTTGTCTTTCTAATCTAAAGCCTCAGTATTCAAGGCACTTTGCGAAAAATAAGTGGGTTTTGGATTGCAGTTTGGGCACTCGGTCTCGAAAAGGTTTGCCATCACTGCGCTAGACCATTTGATGTGATAGCTGCAGAGCATTATGAGCATTAGTCTGCTCTCAGTCTTCACCAGTATATGAAAAGGCGTTGGGCATTTGTTTTTTTGTGGGCCGATCCACGCAAATTCAATCACACAGAAAATTCGACTTGAAGACAATCTTCCCCAGATCAATCCACATAACTCCAGATATAATGAGACACTACACCAGTAAGAAAAGACTTTGAATAACTTAAACAGATAGAAAAGACACCTACTTTCTTGTAATAACACCATGAAACCATTCAGGGATGCCATTCTTTAAAAACCAGTCTGATTGTGTTTCAATGAACCATTTTACAGACGGTTTATTTTCTTCCATTACTTCTTCAAGAAGTAGGTATCCAGTATCAGCTAGAAATAAAAGAAGAAAATCATTAATCATCATCATCACGCTCATCATTGAAGAATTCTCCTACTTGGTTATATTAGTTAAAGCAATTTACAATAACTGTATACAGTCATCAACATTGAAATTGTAAAACCAAGAAGAAAAAGTCAAGGAGTTACTGGATAACTTGAGGCTAGCTCTGAATGCTAGCTAGCTTTCTCTTACTACATGAACATGTGCTGATGAAGAGCTATAGTTCCTATACAATGTGAGCCAGAACATCTATGCTTTATGACTGAAAGCCTGCAGACTGCAAAGAATCATCAGGGAGCAATGTGCAAAGAACTTGCTTATATGTATGACTCACCACAACCATGATTAGACCTTTCAGGTGGTATTGATCTTCCTCTACCAACAGAACATATGGCATCACCAGCTTCAAAGCAGACTGTAATACAAGCAACTGTATAGCAGCACCCTCCTCCTCTGATGGCATTACATCCTCTGCCAGGGTCGCCATCAGGGTATTACTGCCCTTACTGTCGTATGGAGCCTGGTGAGGAGGAGGGGCACGGTCAGGGGCAGGATTCAACAGCTCATTAATAACTGAATGTGCATCCTGGGAAATGAGGCCAGGAAGAGAGGACATATATGGGGGCCGGATGGAGACATATGGGGGGGCAGGATGGAAACATATGGGTGCACGATGAGAGGACATATATGCGGCAGCATGTAGACATATGGGGGGACAGGATGGAGACATATAGGGGCAGGATGGGAGGACATGTGGGGGGCAGGATGGAGACTTATGGTAGAAAAGGATGGACACATATGGAGCCAGGATGGGAGGACATATGAAGGGCTAGGATGGTAGGACATATGGGGCCAGGATGGTAGGACACATGTGGCCATGATGAGAGGACATGTGGGAGCAGGATGGAGACATATGGGGCCAGGAATGAGACACATTGGAGCCAGAATGGGGGACATTATTACAGGAAGGTGCCAGGATATAGGACATTAATACCGCAGGGGTTAATTAAGGGATATTATTACTGCTGTGATGTATTCTATTTTTGAGGATAATTTTTTCAGTGGGGGGTCTTGTTACTATGCAGGGTGACACTGTCATTTTTTTCTTCATCTGTCGTTTCGAAGGTGGGAAAAATTTTAGGAATGTGCTCTAGATACCTATGTTATAGAGATGAGTCTTGGCTGGAAGAAGTGATGGCAGTCTGCACTGGATGAAGAAAACAAAGATGAATATCTTTAATCTTTAACTAGGGACATCACTGATAAGTCAGTGTGCTACCTGTACACTGACACTATACACTATATAGCATACAGAGCTCCTTGTATAATGTCACCGGTGATCCCTGTATTTCCTGTACACTGACACTTTACATATACACTATTATACACTGTGTATAATGTCACTGGTATGTCACTGTTACCTTACACTGACAGTATACACTGTATATTATGTATAGAGCTCCTGTGTATAATGGCATGGTAATATTAGTATTTTCTTAATAATGGTCAATTTTGTAGTATTCAGTCACTAAGTGATAGTAATATGTGATCTGGTCACAGTGTTACGGTATTTGTTCCTTGTGTGGTATTATTTGATCACTATGTGGTGGTAATATGGGGTCCAGTCATGGTATGACGGTATTGGTGCCTTGTATGTGGTATTATTCGGTCACTATGTGGTGATAATATATGGTCAGTTTATGGTGTGGCCTACAGTAATCAGGAAGAGAAAGATCAGTTCTCTCAATCGGTAAGGATACGCTATCATTGTTCTCAACAGTCACAGAAGGCTGCCTACGAACTATAAGATGCACCCACTTTTTAGCAAGATTTTTTCTCCTTGCCCTAAAATAAAAATGTAATACATTCCAAGATGTTAGAATACAACAGATAAATTCCCACAGCATGTTGTAGGATATATGATTACCAAATTGTAATATTAAAACAAGTATGCAAAAAGTAAGTGGAGTGTATAATGTTTTCAATTTCTTTTTAAAACACTAGTTATTCTTCCATAAGAAAAAATGGAGCCCACAATGCTATGTTGGGTGGTAGGTACACACATAAATAGGAACATGCAGAAAAATATGGCAGTTTTGTTGTGTGCATAAGTTTCTTAAATAGTACTTGTTTAAAATTAGCCCTACCAGCCCCTCTTAATTTTTTTGTAACACAAAATGTAAGATGCAATAACAGACAGCAGTACTATTGTGGAGTATACAGCAGTTAAAAATTCTAGTAAAATGGTTGAAAAATATTAACCTTTTTAAATTTCATTGATTGATTTTTTTAAAAATTATATCCATCTGGCGAAAAATGCAATGTAACCCTAAAATTCTAGGTTGCTGAGTCGTCACACTGGTGCATCTTGCAACAGTATGCATTATGGTCGTGGGAAGAACTATTACTAAATTGGACTTTTAGAAAAAGATATTCAAAAATTAAAATGCGTCTTTAAAATAAATAAATGAAATCACTGTTCTTTTACCAAACATGACAGCACAAGAAAGGATCAGTAAGTTCAAATTCCAAGAACGAGCACCTAAAAGATGCTGCTGTATTCAGGTGACATGTATAGGTGTAATATTTGACTATTGCAACAAGGAAATGCCTGTATTTTTTGAAACATTTTTTACATGCACACTTGATGAGGTAAACAGTTGTGTTTACATTTTTAGAATTATGAGATTTATCTTTTGCCTCTGAAAATAATAAAAAATATTGGTTGTTCACTTCACAAGGCCAGAAGCATACTGTATATTTTCTCTGACACACAAGCCTTGGATTCAGGATTTGCCTTCAGTAGCAAAATTAGAACAGAGTGGTAGTTCACTATGCTCCTTGTTTTCAGTATGTGAAAAATAAAAAAAATGCTGTTATTGGAGAACAGTATGTTATAGATCAATCAATGAACAGTCAGTCACCTTGAGTGTCTATGTAGGCACAGCGCCTTCAAATCACTTGCATGTTTGAGTGATTAATCACAGATTGTGGAAATTTGATTCAAACTTGATTCTCAGCAGATCAATTCGCTTACTCTACTCTACTGATGACTGGGCAGGCACTAATATAAAGTATGAAAACAGCCCCAACTATCAACATTTCCAACCCTATGTTTAAGGGTTCATACACATATACTTGCATGTGTGGCTCCTTTAGTTAGGGAACGTTAGCCTTTTTGCTTTGTTCTGATGGAGCAGAGTGCATATATAGTAGAAAATAATATGCTTTCATGTGAAATCTGGGGCATGTAAAGGTATGTTAGAGACCTCAGACAAAATATAGCCAAGTTGATTTCAATATTCTGGTGAAATTCAATTTTTAGTTTCTGTGAATACGTGTTCTTCAGAATTCAAGACAGTAGCTTTCCTCCTGGCATATGTTGTTCTTATTGGTGCATTTTCTCTTTCCTGTAGATTTATGCACTTTGATATTAATAATGGTAATAAACCTGTAGCTCAGTGATGGAATTGTCTAGGGTTTTTATAGACCTTTTCCATTCTCTTCCTAAGAGAGCATCAAAAGGTAATGTTGGAAAAATAACAATTGACAATTGTAGATCTTGCGCTTTAACAATAAAATCTTTTATGACCAGTTATTTAGTGAACTTTTTTTTACATGCCCATAGGTATTTATAACCTTTTGTTATGAAGGCTTCAAAGAGCTCTTTGAATCTAGGCATCTCTACAATGTAGAGTAAACAAAGGAGGGAAGAGCTAGAGGAGCTAAAGGAGGAGATCTAAGTAAGGTATAAAAATATTTGTATGATGCAGTAAACCTTTTTGCCTTTTGTTTTCCCAAATGATTTGAATTTTAGAATATTCTCAAATTATGCTTTAGGCCTTAATCAGACATCCATTTTTCATCAGTGTGCTGGATAAGATTTTCATCAGTTTTTGGTCATCTGTGTTTCATTAATTTCATGCTCATTTTATCAGACTTCTTCTACTCATTAGACAGTTAAAAATTGACAACATTTAAGCTCCAAAGACACCCTGATAGGGAATTCAGATTGTGAGCCCCAATGTGGACAGTGATGATGATAATGTCTGTAAAGCACTGTGGAATTAATGGCGCTATATAAGTGAGTAAAATAGATAAGATGCAGATAGGGTGCCATTTGTGTGAGCTTTTTATGGACCCATACACTTTAAATTGCGATTTTGTCCTATAACTTTGATCAAAATCGCACTTATCTTGTTATCTCGTTTTTTGGTGTGCAAAAAACTATTGGCATGCAAGTGTGTGTTCAATCTGTGAAAATATGGATAGAATACATATATGAAAATGGATGTTTGAATGAGGCATTAATAGTTACCTATCATGTGCAAAAATTATATTTACAGATATAGGGTTAATAAGCTGGTAAATAGTGTTAAAATGCTTCGTGTTTACCTTACTATAAGTGTGGCTACTGGATAGAAATAACATTTTATGCTCCAAGGAACCACTGTAACTGTTCCATATATGCCCCCATGGCATACATGTCATACAGTCAGTGCTCATTATACTGTGAGCTGCAGCTATAATCACACCCCGACAATTTGATTGACAGCTCGTTCTGTACACATACTCTGCAGAGTGTACTGTCAATCAAAGTACCAAGAAGTGATTGCAGTCGTTGCTCACTATATATAGAGCGGTAACTGTAACAGCTTCATGTACACCCCTCCGGCTGCCCCCAGGAATTTCAGGGCCACCTACTGGCAAAGTTTTCAGGCCCCCTTGTGACTTTGCCCTGCTCCACCCTTTGAACCTTCCACAGTCCCACAGCCCACTCTTGGAAAACTCCACTTCAGCACCACATCCTCACCAATCACACATTAACAGTTCCCATCGAATACCATATCACATACATAGCTATCAGACTTTGTTTTGGCAAAAAGATTTTTTAAGCATGATAGACTCTTTTGGTAGACCCTACTCTAACTTATTAAACATTTCAAATAGCAAGTACTCTTTTTAGATATATTTTTATTTATTTTTCTTTAAGGGAACGAGTCACATTCATTTTTTAAAATGGCCAATTATGCCATGTACAAGGGACAAACACCATCAAACCTTGACCGGACTACATATTACCACCACATAGTGACCAAATAATAAAACATACAAGGGACAAATACCACCACACCATCCATGACCAGACCACATATTACCACCACATCGTGACTGAATAAGTTTTCCCATCTACAAAGAATGGAAAATTCTGTAATTTTTATCTTCACTTCAACGGTCAGAGACAGAATCTAAAATAAAAACCAGAAAATCCCATTGTATGATATTTAAATAATTAAATTGCATTTTATCGCAAGAAATCTGACTCTCACAAACCTGTTAGTTTTTCTTTATGAAGCCCTACATTACCTGTATTAATTGCGCCTTTCTGAACTCGTTTTCTGTGCAACCTCTCCACCATGGCCAAGGCCAAAGAGCTGTCTAGGGACACAATGGACAAAATTGAAGACCTGCACAAGGCTTGGATGGGCTACAGGACATGAGGCAAGCAGTTTGGTGAGAAGGCAACAACTGTTGGCATAATTATTAAAAAAATGGAAGAAACACAAGATGACTGTCAATCTTCCTCAATAAACCAAAATTTTGTCTATTGTATATGGAGATAGCGCTCCTAGTTTGCATCTGTTCACATTAGCTTGGAAGTGCCAGTCAGACTTTTTGTCACTGTCAATCTTCCTTAGTCTGGGGTTCCTTGCAAGATCTCTCCTCGTGGTGTAAGGATGATTCTGAGAAAGGTCAGAAATCAGCTTAGAACTACACAGGATGACCTGGTCAATGACCTGAAGAGAGCTGGGACCACAGTCTCAAACATTACCATTAGTAACTCACTATGCTGTCGTGAAATAAAATCCTGCAGGGCACGCAAGGTCTCTCTGCTCACGCCAGCACATGTCCAGACCCGTTTGAAGTTCGACAATGACCAACTGGATGATCCAGGTATGGGAGAAGATCATGTGGTCAGATGAGATCAAAATAGAATTTTTTGGTATCAATTTCACTTGCTGTGTTTGGAGGAAGGAAAGGATGAGTACAAGCCCAAGAACACCATCCCAACCGTGAAGCATGATGGGGGAAACATCATTCTTTGGGGGTGCTTTTCTGCAAAGGGTGTCAGCAGATGTCAGTGCAGAGCTGGAACTGACAGCCAGCTTTATACTAATGCAAAGGCCAGCTGTCCGACAGTCCCGAGGAGTGCTTACAGATGCTGCTCTCGCTGCTGTAGCACTCACAGCCCACTCCCTTGGAGGAAAAACAACCTTGCACGTGAATGGCCTCAGGATGCTTCACTGCACCGATGACACAGTACATGTGGTAGCGCTCAACTTTTCTTCTACTGACAATTATTCTTCCAGATGGCCCAATTAGTCTCAAGGGGACTTCAACACAGAAAATAACTTTACCCCAGTCCTCTGAAGTCCAATCCCTGTACTTCCTGCGAACCATCATGCTAACAGTAATTCATCCTGAGACCGTTCATGTGTGTGGTTACTTTTTATCCAAGGGAGTGGGCTCACATATAAATTTTACCTAAGAACACGGCCAAGAATAAACAATGGGATCTAAACATCCTATACGAGCAACTTCTCCCAACGATGCAGGAGCAATTTGGTGATGAACAATGCAGTCACAACTGTGTTGTTGGGTGTTCTGGGACCATGGGCTCCTTCCCTATACCTAATGCTAGAGGGTGCCCTAGCTCACCCTGCTCCCCAGATTACTTCTGATGGTGAAGTTGCTGGGGTCACCTATCTTGCTTTAACTCCAGAATTTGGCCTCCATCTGTACCTTTCCCACACCCAAGGAAGAGGGGAGTAGTAGTGTGCCGCAATATACCAACCAGACTTAACAAGATTATACGATCAGGGGCAGAGGCGTAGCTAGGGTTTCGGTTCAGGGGGGGGGCGAAACTTCTGAGTGGGCCCCTAACTAGGTAACTTTGATTACAACTCGGTGACGCACCCTAATAGTAGATGTAGATGACTGCGCTGTTATTGAAAATAATCCCTATATAAAGACCAACATAGATATTACCGCAATATGGTCAGTGGTAAATACCAGTCCTACAAAACATATGTGATTACTGCACAGGTATAGTTGGTGTCTTAGCCTTGTCGTTCTTTCTGATGGAATCGGTCACTTTTCACGTCTTTTCCATCTGGCCCAGATCGACATGACGACTCCTCCAGCCAGGACTCGGCTACAGAGAATACAACAATGACACGTTCCACTTCTCATATTCCAGCCCCATCACCATGTATCTCCAACCTGCACAAACCCCTCATCCTGCTGATACTCCAATGCTGAGCCGCTGCTGCCGTATGTGTCCCTATTACTACACCTGATACCCCAATGCTGAGCCGCTGCTGCTGTATGTGCCCCTATTACTGCACCTGATACCCCAATACTGAGCCTCTGCTGCTGCCATATGTGTCCCTATTACTGCACCTGATACCCCAATGCTGAGCCGCTGCTGCTGTATGTGCCCCTATTACTGCACCTGATACCCCAATGCTGAGCCGCTGCTGCCGTATATGTCCCTATTACTGCACTTGATACCCCAACACTGAGCCTCTGCTGCCGTATGTGTCCCTATTACTGCACCTGATACCCCAATACGGAGCCTCTGCTGCCGTATGTGTCCCTATTACTGCACCTGATACCCCAATGCTGAGTCACTGCTGCCGTATGTGTCCCTATTACTGCAACTTATACCCCAATACTGAGCATCTGCTGCCGTATGTGTCCCTATTACTGCACCTGATACCCCAATGCTGATCCGCTGCTGCCGTATGTGTCCCTATTACTGCACCTGATACCTCAATGCTGATCCGCTGCTGCCGTATGTGTACCTATTACTGCACCTGATACCCCAATACTGAGCCGCTGCTGCCATATGTGTCCCTATTATTGCACCTGATACCCCAATGATGAGCCACTGCTGCTGTATGTGTCCCTATTACTGCACCTGATACCCCAATACTGAGCCGCTGCTGCCGTGTGTCCCTATTACAGCACTTGATACCCCAATGCTGAGCCGCTGCTGCCGTATGTGTCCCTATTACTGCACTTGATGCCCCAATACTGAGCCTCTGCTGCCGTATGTGTCCCTATTACTGCATCTGATACCCCAATGCTGAGCCACTGCTGCCATATGTGTCCCTATTACTGCACCTGATACCCCCTATACACTCATGGCTCTGCTCTGTACACCTTGTATAAACGCAGCTCTGTTCCATACACCTTGTACACACGCAGCTCTGTTCCATACACCTTGTACACACACAGATCTGTTCCGTACACCTTGTACACACGAAGATCTGCTACGTACACCTTGTACATACGCACCTCTGCTACGTACACGCTGTACACACACGCCTCTGCTATGTACATGCTGTACACATGCGCCTCTGCTACGTACACGCTGTACAAACGCGCCTCTGCTACGTACACGCTGTACAAACGCGGCTCCGCTCCGTACACCTTGTACACACCTGGCTCCGTTCCGTGCACTTGTACACATGCGGCTCTGCTCCGTACACCTTGTACACACGTGGCTCTGCTCCGTACACGCTGTACACATGCGGCTCTGCTCCATACACCTTGTACACACCTGGCTTCACTCTGTACACCTTGTACACACACACCTCTGCTCCGCACACCATGTACACACGCGGCTCCGCACCATACACCTCATACACATACGGCTCCGATCCGTACACCTTGCACATGCGGCTCTACTCTGTACACCCTGCACATACACGGCTCTGCTCCATACACGCCGTACACACACGGCTCTGCTCTGTACACCCCGTACACACTTGGCTCCGCTCCGTACACAAACGGCTCCGCTCACCCCATACACATGCGGCTCCGCTCCGCTGTACACCTCATGCATGCATCTCTGCTCCATACACCTTATACACACGGCTCCGCTCTGTGCACCTCAAACACACACAGTTCTGCTACATCCACCCTGTAAACCCCTCCTGACCCCACAGAAACTTACTTCACCTCATCCAGCACCATGACAACCAGCACAGCGGAGCCCTGCAGCCGCTGAGGCCCCTGATCATGTGACCCCCTGACTCCGCCCCTCCCGTGACCTCATCACAGGTCCTTTGTGCACAGAATAGCCCAGGATGACATTGCTGGCTGTGAGGTGGGGGGCCCACTGCTGGCACCGGGGCCCCCCACCGCCTTCTCAGGGACCCATAGCGGCTGGGCGGCAGAGTAGGGAGATCGATTCTCCCTGCTCTGCTGCAGAAAGTAACTGTATGGGCGCGCTGTGCACTCCGATACAGTTACAGTAGCGTAGCTCCGGTGGGCCCCCTCAGAGCGCGGGGCCCGGGGCGACTTCCCCCTCTGCCCCCCCAGTAGCTACGCTACTGATCAGGGGTAAAGGAAAATACCAAACATACAAATATACACACACATATAACCGAGGTATGCAACAAGGAGTGGAGGATGGGGTTAAACCAAAGTAGGAGAAGAAAGGGAATTATCACACACTCAAAATCTAGCAACAGTCACAGATAAATCCACCAACTGCCTTCTCCAATAATAACCAACAACCTCCAGCCATGTAGCAAAAGCTGATGATGTGTGTTAGTCAGACCAGATTAAATAGGAGATGGAGTGGCTAAGGCCATGTGCACACATTGAGTATTTGTTGAGTTTTTTACTCCAGTATTTGTAAGCCAAAACTAGGAGTGGAACGGTCAGAGGAAAAGCATAATAGAAACATTTGCGCCACTTCTGCATTTTTCACCCACTCCTGGTTTTGGCTTACAAATACTGGGGTAAAAAACTCACCAAATACTCAATGTGTGCATGTGGCCTAATAGTGTACAACTGAGAGCCTTAATGCTCTTCCAAGAGCTCTTAACAGAGCATATTAACCCCTGCACTGCCCAAAGCAATTTGCACCGTTTAATATGAAGGTGAATTGCTTCTATTCAGTGCAGGAGTTGGAGAAATTAGACACTGCAGTCTTCTGGCTCCTCTTTGCCAGCTTGATGGAGCAAAATGATGTTAGCCTGCTCTCTATTGCTTCAGCAATGTTAAAAATGGTCCAAGTTGGATTTTTTTTTTACGAACTATGAATCAAATCTCAAAATGTTTGAATTCTAGTGAAATTTCAGGAAATTCAACTCTAACGTGATTCTCTGTGGATTTATCCTCTCATCTCTAGCTATACATAAAGCTAAAATAAAGTAAAGAAAAAATATTGTGGCCTATTTATTGATTTACTGTGGATTAAATTGGGACACCAGAACATAAACAATGTCACCTTTGCATGACAAAAATGCAGTTTGGGATTATATATTAGCATCCTAGTGCCAAAACAAGGAGAAAAATGTAGCTGCATTATCAAACATAGCAACTTCACAAAATGTAGGTCAGCTACGTACAAAACATAGTAGGTAGACTTTGCTATAGATATCCATTATTATACTGTAAGTAAAAATAGAACAATGGAGCAGATATGCTAAAAAGTCTCTTTTTGGTTTTAAAACCCAAAAGCCTGCTTTTTACTTTTAGAGGATCAGGTAGCTGCTTGTCTCTGTTATCTACCGGTATATTTTTTGCTAACCGCTTCTTTAGGGAAAGTGTTTCCCAACAAATCTGTAATTTACTGTGACTTAACACAGAGGAGATCCCTTTCTAAGGCCTC
Organism: Dendrobates tinctorius; assembly: GCF_039654945.1. NCBI lineage: Eukaryota > Metazoa > Chordata > Amphibia > Anura > Dendrobatidae > Dendrobates > Dendrobates tinctorius. Next base: position 115,123,463 of record NW_027361679.1, read on the forward strand.
TTTCACACATCAGTTTTTTGCCTTCAGGCGCGATCCGGCTTTTTTTTGTAAAACCGGATCCGGCAAAATGCAATGCCGGATCCGGTTTTTCCCCATTGACTTGCATTAGCGCCGGATCGTGCCGGATGGCATTGCGTTTCATCCGTTTTTTGCCGGATCCGGCAACTTGTCTCATTCCGGCGTCTGGAAAAAACGGCTACTGTAACGTTTTTTGTCTCCGGCGAAAAAGCCGGAAGCGCCGGATCCGGCGCTTCCAGCTTTTTGCTACAATGAAAGTCTATGGGCGCCGGAATGCTCCGGATCCAGAAAAAGACGGATCCAGCCACCGGATCCGGTTTTTTTAAGTCTGCGCATGCTCAGATCCAATTGGCCAGCCGCCAGGAACAGAGACGGATCCAGCAAAAAACCGGATCCGTTTCTACAGTTCTCCAAAATTTATGCCGGATCCGTTTTTTCTAAAAAAAAGCCGGATCCTGCCTGACGGCAAAAAACTGATGTGTGAAAGTAGCCTAACTGATGCATAGCATATAAGAAAACCAGAAGTATGATGCACACGTAGGAATGAGGGTTGTATAATATGTGAACACATATGTTGGATTGCTGTGGAGCATTTTTTTTAAAGGGAATCTGTCACCCCATTTTTCGAGTATCAGCTACTGGCACCGACATCAGGGGCTTATCTACAGCATTCTGTAATGCTGTAGATAAGCCCCTGATGCCACCTGAAAGATAAGAAAAATGAGTTATATTATACTCACCGAGGGGCAGTCCGGTCTTGGTCACATGGGTGTTGCGGTCTGACGCCTCCCATCTTCTAACGGTAACATCCTTTTCTTTGCTGCCTGTCGTGGCTCCTGCGCAGGCGCACTGCTCTGCTCTGTCCTGTTGAGGGCAGAGCAGAATACTGCAGTGTGCAGGCGCCAGACTTCTCCCAGCGCCTGCGCACTGCAGGACTCTGCTCTGCCCTCAACAGGGCAGAGCAGTACGCCTGCGCAGGAGCCACGACAGGCAGCAAAGAAGAGGACATCACTGTTAGACAATGGGAGGCGCTGGACCGGACCATGACACCCATCGGACCAAAACTGGACCCGGACCACTCCTAGGTGAGTATAATATAACTCATTTAGCCAAAAAATGAAGAAAAATGCAGCACTCATGGAATCCGTAAAAAAACCATAGTCCTTTATTGAATTAGTTGGACAAGGTCAGCATGAGGGCTAGGTACCTGAGCAACATGCAGGGAAAAAGACTACAGCTGTTTCGCGTTACACATGCTTCAACAGGTCCAGATGCATCAATTACAACGTTATATCCTTTTATAAGGCTTTTTTTTATTACAAGCCTTATAAAAGGTTTTGACGCTGTATTTGATGCATCTGGACCTGTTGAAGCGTGTGTAACGCGAAACAGCTGTAGTCTTTTTCCCTGCATGTTGCTCACGTACCTAGCCCTCATGCTGACCTTGTCCAACTAATTCAATAAAGGACTATGGTTTTTTTACGGATTCCACGAGTGCTGCATTTTTCTTCATTTTTTGGCTTTATACTACGTGTGGTGTCATGCAAGCTCCGGATTAACCGTTTTGAATATCACCCAGACGCCCGGATTTCAGACATCAATATCTCCACCAGTGAGTAGACCCTGCTTGAGTGCCGTTTTGCTGTTTCTCTCTGTTTGCTAATATAACTCATTTTTCTTATCTTTCAGGTGACAGATTCCCTTTAATTTTACATGTCAATTTATAACATTGTTGCCTAACTTGTTTGAAAAACTTCCTGACGTCTATTCAAGTTTTCCTTCCATGTAATAGAGGAAGGAAGATTAGGGCTGTCTTTATTTAACCTTTTAAGAACTTGCCGATTTTGGGCCTCAACGACAGACATTTTTTGTTTGTTTTTTTCTTCATCGTCACATTTCGGAAGTGATAATATTTTTTTCTTGTCATTGCAGCTGTATGGCGGCTTATTTTCTTGCAGTATGAGTTGTATTTTGGGTACATAGAATGTGTTACCAAACTTTATTTAATTCTTTATGGGGAGAAATTAAATAAAAACAAAACAGTAATTTTCTCATTGCTTTTTTCATGTTTTAAATTTTATGCTATTCACTTGCTATACAAATAAAGTGGTAGGGGCTACGGATGCCTCAATGTGGCATAAATGGATGTCCAATAAAAAATCCTCAAGGAGTGTCAGTGATGTCATTATTTGGACCGGTATCACTAAAGCTTCTTGAGGAGGGTAAACTCCAGTGATACCATTGAGAGGAAGTATGCAATAAGTGAAGAAGAGGTGACTGCCAGCTACTATGCTTGCTCTTCATCTAACCTCGTCCCTGGTCACCATGCATTCACCCTCTTCTTCTAGAAGTGGAGTCTAAACAGTTGCCAGGCTACTCCTCTCACTGCTGCAAGAAAGAACAATGCACGTATGCCATTCCCTTCTTTAATGGTCCATTTACACTGTGCAATGATGTTTGCTGACCCCGCTTCAGATGTGCACCAAACAATTGGCAATGAATTGTTGTGTTCACATAGTTACCATTGTTCTTGGCAGTGCAGGTCCTGTATACACAGGATTATGTGCTACTGAGAACAATCATCTTTTCTACAAACAAAAAGATAATTTCACCCAAAAATTCTCTGAATGATCGGCATGCTATTTACACTGCGGAATTATCATGAAACGAGTGATTCTCGTAACACTATAATTCTGACCTCAGTAGTGTGCAAAGTTGTTGAGGGCATTATAAGAGATGACATGCAGAAATATATTACAGAGAATAATATAATTACTGACAACCAGCACGGATTCATGAAGAATAAGTCGAGTCTAATTAACATGTTGAGTGTCTATGAGGAGGTAAGTGCAAATCTTAATGTCGGTAATGCAGCTGATGTGATTTATCTGAACTTTACAAAAGCGTTTGATACTGTTCCACATAACAGCCTTATACTGAAGCTCCATAAGCAGGGACTGCGGGAAACTATAAGGAATTGGCTAAATGACAGGAAACAGAGCCGTCATAAATGGTACATTCTAGCAGTGGGGACCGCCGGGGTCTGTACTGGGAGCAGTGGGGATCACAGGGATCTGTACTGGGAGCAGGGGAGTACTGCAGGGATCTGTACCGGCATCAGTGGGGATCACAGGGATCTGTACTGGGAGCAGGGGAGTACTGCAGGGATCTGGACTGGCAGCAGTGGGGACCGCCGGGGTCTGTACTGGGAGCAGTGGGGATCACAGGTATCTGTACTGGGAGCAGGGGAGTACTGCAGGGATCTGTACTGGTAGCAGTGGGGACCACAGGGATCTGTACTGGGAGCAGTGGGGATCACAGGTATCGGTACTGGGAGCAGTGGAGTACTGCAGGGATCTGTACTGGCAGCAGTGGGGACCGCAGGCATCTGTACTGGGAACAGTGGGGTACCGCAGGGATCTGTACTGGGAACAGTGGGGTACCGCAGGGATCTGTACTGGCAGCAGTGGGGATCACAGGTATCTGTACTGGGAGCAGGGGAGTACTGCAGGGATCTGTACTGGTAGCAGTGGGGACCACAGGGATCTGTACTGGGAGCAGTGGAGTACTGCAGGGATCTGTAGTGGTAGCAGTGGGGACCACAGGGATCTGTACTGGGAGCAGTGGGGATCACAGGTATCAGTACTGGGAGCAGTGGAGTACTGCAGGGATCTGTACTGGCAGCAGTGGGGACCGCAGGCATCTGTACTGGGAACAGTGGGGTACCGCAGGGATCTGTACTGGGAACAGTGGGGTACCGCAGGGATCTGTACTGGCAGCAGTGGGGATCACAGGTATCTGTACTGGGAGCAGGGGAGTACTGCAGGGATCTGTACTGGTAGCAGTGGGGACCACAGGGATCTGTACTGGGAGCAGTGGAGTACTGCAGGGATCTGTACTGGCAGCAGTGGGGACCGCAGGGATCTGTACTGGGAACAGTGGGGTACCGCAGGGATCTGTACTGGGAACAGTGGGGTACCGCAGGGATCTGTACTGGGAACAGTGGGGACCACAGGGATCTGTACTGGGAGCAGTGGAGTACTGCAGGGATCTGTACTGGCAGCAGTGGGGACCACAGGGATCTGTACTGGGAACAGTGGGGTACAGCAGGGATCTGTACTGGGAGCAGTGTGGCACCGCAGGGATCTGTACTGGGAGCAGTGGGGACCACAGGGATCTGTACTGGGAGCAGTGGGGACCACAGGGGTCTGTACTGGGAGCAGTGGGGATCACAGGTATCTGTACTGGGAGCAGTGGAGTACTGCAGGGATCTGTACTGGCAGCAGTGGGGACCACAGGGATCTGTACTGGGAACAGTGGGGTACCGCAGGGATCTGGGCTAGGACTGATTCTTTTTAACCTCTTTATTAATGACCGTGTGGATAGGATTGAGAGTAAAGTGTCAATCTTTGCTGATTACTCCAAACTATGTAGGATAATAAAATATGAGACTGACAGTATAATATTACAGAATTACTGTATCTAGATAATATGTCAGATGAAAAGAACCTACACAAATAAAAGTATAAAGGCCCAATAAACGTGACAAGCTTTATTTATAATTTATCAAAGAAACAAGATTAAACCCCACCCCCCAGAAGAAGTTAAATGTGAAAATGCACATTGGGGTTCATCTATAGCCATTCAGGTCTCTCCCCATCTACCATTTTCTATTGCCATCTGCACTATTATTTAGTCATCTTTTGGTTACATGAGTATACTATGCTTGCTCAGCTATTTGGCTATTTGATTTCTTAGATTGTGCTTTATGAGGGGCCACTTGGCCTTTTATAGGAGTTTACTCATTCATATTCAGGTTTCCTCCTGCCCATCACGCTTTATTACCATAGGCACCACTCTAAGTTTTTTTTTGGCTGTAGTCACTTAGGCTATCACGTGGTCTTTGTAATATGGTAATAGATATTCAGCTCTGTGTATTATGACTGGACACTTAGGTACTCTTCCTAATATGATATAGATATATTTTCTTGTGCATTATGGTCCGCGATTCATATTTGACTTTTCCTGAGAGGTATACATACATCGCTGTGTTACATTCTCTTTTTATTAGATGTTTTTTATTCATGTCTTTTGATAAATTATAAATAATGATTGTTACTTTTATTAAGGCTTTTATTGGGGCTTTATGCTTCCATGTTGCATAGGTTCTTTTGATGTTCTGGAGTGCTTTTTATTGTTTTTGGCATTTACATAGGGTTTAAACGGCAGATGAAGTTTAATGTAGATAAATATAAAAGTAATGCACCTATGCTGTAGTAATGCTATTGTTACATATACATTAAATGGAAATATATTAGAACAGGACAGAAGGACTTGGGGATTCTGGTTACAAGTAAGCTGAACAGCAATACTCAATGTCAAGAAGCAGCTGCAAAAGCAAACAAGATTTTATGGTGTATAAAAAGACAGAAAATCCTGTGATCCCAACTTATTATTACCCCTTTATAAATCACTAGTGAGACCACATCTAGAATATGTGATCCAGTTCCACATTTTAAAAGGATATTCCTAAATTAGAGTCAGTTCAAAGGAGATTATTATATGGGAAGGAGGGCCTCTCAAATTGTGAGAGATTGGAAAAGTTGTTTAGAAAAAAGACATCTCAAAGGAGATATCATTTATATGTATAAATATATGTGTGGTCAATACAATAAACTTATACCTTCCAAATACCTTACAAAGGAGCAGAGGGTACTCATTTACGGAGAAAAGGCAATTCTGGCGGCAAAAATAGGAAAAAGGGTTCTTTACAGGTAGAGTATCTGCCATTACTACTTCTTGGTGTGGTAGGGTATTCCACAGTCTGACAGGTCTAACAGCTTTTCAAAAAGGGCTGGAGGCTTTTCTCACAACAAATGGTATTGTGGGATCTAAATAATCTGGTGACAGAGAATGTACGACTGGTGGAGAAAGGTTGATCTTGGTGGAGCTAGGCCTTTTTTCAACCTATATAACTGCGTAATTGTAATCCACATTAAAGGTGATACAGGACTTAGGCCATGTGCACATGTTGAGTATTTGGTCAGTTTTTACCTTAGTGTTTGTAAGCCAAAACCAGGAGTGGAACAATCAGAGGAAAAATATAAAAGAAACACGTCACTACTAGTGATGGGCGAGCACTAAAATGCTCGGGTGCTCGTTGCTCTGGTTGAGCAAATTGGAATGCTTGGGTGCTCAACCCGAGCAACAAGCCCAATGTAAGTCTATGGGAAACCTGAGCATTTTTGCTGTGACCCTCTTTTTAGGGTCTAAAAACATCTTAAATTGATGGGAACAGGACTGAAATGACATGGGAACATCATGGGGAAGACCCCTGGAAACATTTCTGACTCCCAGGTCACAGCTGTGAACAATGTTGTCAGAGTGTTATGCCACTTTTCCGGGCACACAATAAAACATACAAAAACGAAACCAAAATTGATTTTCCTGGGCAATATGTTAAGGAACATCCTTTCCAGGGTAATGATTTGTATTTAAGACAAAACAAATGACCCAAAACAAAAAATGTTTCTCCACCACTTGGGCTATGTACACACGTAGCGTTTTCAACTTTAGCATTACTTTCAACCAAGACAAATGCATTCACAGGGAAATGTCATTTTAACATTTTACAACCTTAGCTGGCCATGTGGAGTGTGACACATCATCAGACACATCCTGTTTCATTTATGAAGGAGGGACTGTTAAAGGAGGCGGGCCATCAGGTGGACTTTAATGTTCTTAAAGGGACAACAATTGGTCCTCACTATTCTTAGAGAGCCATCAGCCAGCTATGCTTTGCTGTTCCCCTTATTAAACAGTGGGTCTCCTATACTGCTATTGCCTATGCATTGAATACAAGGCTTGCCCCAAATTTGGACGCACCCCAATAACCCATTGAACCAACCTACTGGATGGCCACATGAAACCAAAGTTCCCATTATTATTCATTTGGTACTCCCATACTGTTTGCCTATTCATTGAATGCAAGGCCTGCCCTGGCCCAAAAGTTACACGCACCCCAATAACCCCTTGAACAAATGTAAAGGATGGCCACATGAAACCAAAGTTCCCATTATTATTCATTTGGTACTCTCATAATGTTTGCCCGTGAAGAGAATGCAATGCCTGCCCCAAATTTGGATGCACCCCAATAACCCATTGAACAGATGTCCTGGATGGCCACATGAAATCCAAATTCCCATTATAATTCATTTGGTACTCTCATACTGCTTGCCTATTCATTAAATGCAAGGCCTTCCCTGCCCCAAAGTTACACGCACCCCAATAACCCTTTGAACCAACGTACTGGATGGCCACATAAAACCAAAGTTCCCATTTTTCTTAATTTGCTACTCCCATAATGTTATCCTATGCATTGAATGCAAGGCCTTCCCTGCCCCAAAGTTACATGCACTCCAATAACCCTTTGAACCAACGTACTGGATCGCCACATAAAACGAAAGTTCCCATTTTTCTTAATTAGCTACTCCCATAATGTTAGCGTATGCATTGAATGCAAGGCCTGCCCTGCCCCAAAGTTACACGCACTCCAATAACCCTTTGAACTGACATACTGGATGGCCACATAAAACCAAAGTTCCCATTTTTCTTAATTTGCAACATTTTGAGCGCAAGCAGGCGAGAAATGTGTGAATTTAGTAATGTGGCCTGTGTGGCGTTGGCTGCGTATTTCCGCTTGCGTTCAAATTACTGGGGCATGGACAACTGAAGGCTGCACTGGGAAAGGACGTGGATGTGCTTGATGATGGTGGCAGTTGAGTGTGGGCAATTACAGGTGCAGGGCAGGAGGCATCTTCGCATGCACCGTGGACAGGGGATTGGCTTGCACGCACAACAGTGGAAGAAGCAGTGGAAGAATCAGTGGTATCACCCACAGACACTGTTCCTGGAGCCTGGGGTTCGGCCCACAAAGTCGAGTGCTTAGCTGCCATGTGCCTGATCATGCTGGTGGTGGTCAGGCTGGTAGTTTTGCTACCCCTGCTGATGTGAGTATGGGAGGTGGTGCAAATAGCCTATTTGGGGTTATCAGCAGAGTCTTTAAAAAGCAACCAGACTTGGGAAGACTTAACAGTTGTACTGCCAACTTCCGTTGTGTTGGTTTTACGAGGAATGGTTGCCCAGCTTCTGTCTGCGGCCAAAACACTGCTTCTTCCTGCCTGTTGGGGTGCTACGCCTCCCTCCCCCTGTGCATTGCTGTCCTCGCTTTGCATGTCCTTCTGCCAGGTTGGGTCAGTTACTATATCATCCACCACCTCGTCTTCCACTTCTGCACCCTTGTCCTCATGACTTTCTGGCAATTGTGTCTCATCATCGTCCACCTCTTGTGACACTTTCCCACCGTCGCCTTCCTGTGACCGTGGCTGCTCAAATATTTGGAGAAAAAATAACCCCGGCACACTCATATGAATTTCAAAAGGTAAATGCACATAGCTGCTAATAATTTTTATTCAGAATTTTTAGCGGACCAAAAATGAAAAATACAGATAAAATTATCCAACGTTTCGGCTCGCAGGCCTTTATCAAGGAATTATCTGTAAATAGATAGAAGACAAACGGGTCCTAAATGCTGACTGGATCTATGTTCAATAGTGACCCATAAGAGTCACCTACTATTACGTGAGAACATATCCTGACCGTCAGGGGAAAGTGCGGTAACGTGGTGCCGAAACGTTGAATAATTTTATCTGTATTTTTCATTTTTGGTCCGCTAAAAATTCTGAATAAAAATTATGAATGTGCCGGGGTTATCTTTTCTACTAGTATTTACTCTTTACCCCTGAGCACCTATTTTATTGTGGTGAGCACCCCATTACCTATACTATTGCTCAAATATTTGGGCATCGCTACATGCGATCTCATCTTGCCCCGCTTCAAGTAGGCCAGGTGATAGGCCCGAATATATAAATGGAAAAGTGAACAGCTCTTCGGAGTGTCCAAATGTAGGATCAGTTGTCTCCGGGTATTCAGCATGGAGGGAGGAAGGAGGATCAGGGTGAGGAATATGTGGTCCAGACTCACGGCTACTCAGACTTGACCGTGTGAAAGACAGGGTGGTGGTAGCAAAGTGACTGGATGCATTATCCGCTCTCCAACCAACAAACTTTTAACAGTACACAGGGTTCAACAGTGGTTTTCTGCGGTCCCATAGTAATTCAGATAGGAAGGTCGGGCGAGAAGATGTGGGTGCTTGTTGTGGCAACATTTCAGCTTGCCCTCGGCCTCGGCCTTGGCCTCTGCATGCACCATCACGTCCACTTCCCTATTCCTTGCCATGCACCTTGCCCATTTTAAGTGAACTACATTATTTTCCACGTTCACTACAAATGGCTGAATTTGGAGCGAACTTGTGATCCGTGTGCGGGAAAGCTACAGTTAAAATATCTTATATGTAACAATTTTTTTTCAGCAAACTGGTGTCAATAACGGCTAAGACACATGAAAAACAGTTGAATGGAGGCCTCAAATGCCACAATTTGTAGGCCACAGATGAGGCATGTATTGGAGATACTACACTGTAAAATATGTGGCCTGTATTTTTTTTTTTTACAGCAAAATAGTGTTAATATTTGGAGTAACACACAGCAAAAACAGTTGAATGGAGGCTTCAAATGCCACAATTTGTTGCCCACAGATAGATGAAGCGTGTAACGGAGATACTACACTGTAAAATATGTGGCCTGTATTTTTATTTTTTTTTTTACAGGAAAATAGTGTCAAGAACCAGGGTAACACACAGCAAAAACAATTGAATGGAGGTCTCAAATGCCACAATTTGTAGCCCACAGAGAGATGAGGCATGTGATGGAGATACCACACTGTAAAATATGTGGCCTGTATTTTTATTTTTTTACAGAAAAATAGTGTCAAGAACCAGGGCAACACACTGCAAAAACAGTTGAATGGAGGCCTCAAAGCCACAATTTGTAGCCTACAGATAAAGACAAATCTTGGGGAAGAAATCGCCAGTGAACCCCAAATTAGTTTTAGCGAATGTGTTCCTACTGTAATTCTAAAGACTAATGATAATGGTGATGATGATTATGATGATGAAAGAAGCCATATCCGACCCCTTTTTTGCACCGTAGAGGACTGTAATTTCCTACCTGTTTTATGCATTGCGATGGCTTAACGTAAGCTTAAAAAATGATCATTAAAAGCAACCACTATGCCACCCAATGTCCAGACTGTGTAACTATAAGGGCCTGGGACACATTTGCATCAAGTTTTATAACTACATTGCAACTAAAACAAAAATTGAAGGAATTTTATTCTTTAGTTTCTTACCTAGAAATCTTCTACAATTTTGTGTTTAAAGCAACTATCTCTATATATAAAATTGAATGTGTGTGTGTCACCAACCAATCACGAAACATCTTTCATTTCACCAGAGCTGTTTAAAAGAAGTTGAGCTGTGATTGGTTGCTATGAGCAACTGTTTTCTCACTCCAACACCTCAGCAGACAATGACTGGGTGGGAGAAATCTAGCATCCCCGGGAGCATAAGCTCCCAGCCATTGTCTGCCCCCCAGAAAGGAGCAGAGAGCACATGACAAATGAATCCCCCCTACCATGCCCATATCCCCATCACACATCCTCCATCCCATAGGCACATCTTCCCTCTTAAAGGGATCTCCAGTATGGAAGTTAGGGCAAATCCGCTAAGCGCTATGGTTCTGACCCTAGGGTCTTTTAAAGGGATCATTGGTATGGAAGTTAGGGCAATTTCACTAAGCACTGTTTCTGACCCCAGGCCCCTCTTAAAGGGATCCCCAGTACAGAAGTGAGGGCAAATCCACTCTGCACTTTGGTACTGACCCAGGCCTCTCTTAAAGGGATCTCCGGTACAGAAGTTAGGGCAAATCTCTCAGTGCTCTGATTCTGACCCCAGACCTCTCTGAAAGGGATCATTGGTATAGAAGTCGGGGCAAATCCATCCAGTGCTTTGGTTCTGACGCCAGGCCTCTCTTAAAGCAATCCCCGGTATAAAAGTTAGGGCAATTCCACTCAGCATTCTGGTTCTGACCCCAGGCTCTCTTAAAGGGATCCCCGGTATGGAAATCAGGGCAATTGCCTTCAAATGCTCTGGTACTGATCCCAAGCCCCTATTAAAGGGATCATTGGTATGGAAGTCAGGGCAAATCCACTCAGTGCTCTGGTTCTGACCCCAGGCCCCTCTTAAAGGGATCCCCGGTATGGAAGTGAGGGCAAATCCACTCTGCGCTTTGGTACTGACCCCAGGCCTCTCTTAAAGGGATTTCCAGTATGGAAGTTAGGGTAAAACACTCAGCACTCTGATTCTCACCCCAGGCTTCTATTAAAGGGATCATTGGTATGGAAGTCAGGGCAAATCCACTCAGCGCTCTGGTTCTGATGCCAGGCCTCTCTTAAAGGGATCCCCGGTATGGAAGTTAGGACCGTTCCACTCAGCGTTCTGGTTCTGACGTCAGGCCTCTCTTAAAGGGATCCCCGGTATGGAACTTAGGGCCATTCCACTCAACGCTCTGGTTCTGACCCCAGGCTGACGGGATGATGTTGGAAATTAGGGGGAGTTGTCTGGTGGCTCTGGCTGATGGGATGATGTGGGATATTAGGGGTAGTAGTCCGGTGGCTGTGACAGGATGATGTGGGATATTAGGGGGAGTAGTCCGGTGGCTCTGGCTGACAAAATGATGTGGGATATTAGGGGTAGTAGTCCGGTGGCTTTGACGGGATGATGTGGGATATTAGTAGTCCGGTGGCTCTGGCTGACGGGACAATGTGGGATATTAGGGGTAGTAGCTCGGTAGCTCTGGCTGATGGGATGATGTGGTGATGTGGATGGGATGATGTGGTGATGTGGGATATTAAGGGTAGTAGTCCGGTGGCTCTGGCTGACGGGATGATGAGGGATATTAGTAGTCCGGTGGCTCTGGCTGACGGGACAATGTGGGATATTAGGGGTAGTAGCTCGGTAGCTCTGGCTGATGGGATGATGTGGTGATGTGGATGGGATGATGTGGTGATGTGGGATATTAAGGGTAGTAGTCCGGTGGCTCTGGCTGACAGGATGATGAGGGATATTAGAGTGAGTGTGGCTATGCGAAATGAGCGGGGCTCTACACTGAGCTTATATATACAGTGGGGCAAAAAAGTATTTAGTCAGTCAGCAATAGTGCAAGTTCCACCACTTAAAAAGATGAGAGGCGTCTGTAATTTACATCATAGGTAGACCTCAACTATGGGAGACAAACTGAGAAAAAAAAATCCAGAATATCACATTGTCTGTTTTTTTTTCATTTTATTTGCATATTATGGTGGAAAATAAGTATTTGGTCAGAAACAAGCAATCAAGATTTCTGGCTCTCACAGACCTGTAACTTCTTCTTTAAGAGTCTCCTCTTTCCTCCACTCATTACCTGTAGTAATGGCACCTGTTTAAACTTGTTATCAGTATAAAAAGACACCTGTGCACACCCTCAAACAGTCTGACTCCAAACTCCACTATGGTGAAGACCAAAGAGCTGTCAAAGGACACCAGAAACAAAATTGTATCCCTGCACCAGGCTGGGAAGACTGAATCTGCAATAGCCAACCAGCTTGGAGTGAAGAAATCAACTGTGGGAGCAATAATTAGAAAATGGAAGACATACAAGACCACTGATAATCTCCCTCGATCTGGTGCTCCACGCAGAATCCCACCCCGTGCGGTCAGAATGATCACAAGAACGGTGAGCAAAAATCCCAGAACCACGCGGGGGGACCTAGTGAATGAACTGCAGAGAGCTGGGACCAATGTAACAAGGCCTACCATAAGTAACACACTACGCCACCATGGACTCAGATCCTGCAGTGCCAGACGTGTCCCACTGCTTAAGCCTGTACATGTCCGGGCCCGTCTGAAGTTTGCTAGAGAGCATTTGGATGATCCAGAGGAGTTTTGGGAGAATGTCCTATGGTCTGATGAAACCAAACTGGAACTGTTTGGTAGAAACACAACTTGTCGTGTTTGGAGGAAAAAGAATACTGAGTTGCATCCATCAAACACCATACCTACTGTAAAGCATGGTGGTGGAAACATCATGCTTTGGGGCTGTTTCTCTGCAAAGGGGCCAGGACGACTGATCCGGGTACATGAAAGAATGAATGGGGCCATGTATCGTGAGATTTTGAGTGCAAACCTCCTTCCAGCACACCGCCAGGGCAACGAAGGAGTGGCTTCGTAAGAAGCATTTCAAGGTCCTGGAGTGGCCTAGCCAGTCTCCAGATCTCAACCCTATAGAAAACCTTTGGAGGGAGTTGAAAGTCCGTGTTGCCAAGCAAAAAGCCAAAAACATCACTGCTCTAGAGGAGATCTGCATGGAGGAATGGGCCAACATACCAACAACAGTGTGTGGCAACCTTGTGAAGACTTACAGAAAACGTTTGACCTCTGTCATTGCCAACAAAGGATATATCACAAAGTATTGAGATGAAATTTTGTTTCTGACCAAATACTTATTTTCCACCATAATATGCAAATAAAATGAAAAAAAAAACAGACAATGTGATTTTCTGGATTTTTTTTTCAGTTTGTCTCCCATAGTTGAGGTCTACCTATGATGTAAATTACAGACGCCTCTCATCTTTTTAAGTGGTGGAACTTGCACTATTGCTGACTGACTAAATACTTTTTTGCCCCACTGTATATATAATCATTAGAATTTGTTATAACTAACCGTAGTTAGTTACAATGCACAGGCAACGCCGGGCTCTTCAGCTAGTGCTTCTATATTGTTTGAAACCTTCCCAGTGAATAATCTGAATATGCAGACACGGAAATAAGAAAAGACTTGCCTAAAATTCATAATAGGGTAAAATACCAAAGTGCTTGTAAAAACACTCAACTTTGCAATTAACCCCTTCTTATAAACTATTTTTAATTCTCGAGAACAGAGGGGTTTCTAATTCTACATTGTACAGTTTGATGCCTTGGTTACCAGCCACCCTGCAATCTGAGCCGGCCGGATAACTAAGCAAGGAATTTAAGCTTACAGGATCTGTGCTCACAAGATCCTTGAACCGCCCAAAGCTGGCCAGACCACTTAACCCTCTTGCCTGTCCCCCACTGCTTCTCCCATGCTGCTGGGGCAAAGCTGTCACGAAAGGACATGTATAATATTCGTTCTTATGTGTAGTAGTTGAGTCATTGTATTATTTGTGGCACACCTCACTACACAAACATTGGTAAGGTTAATAATTGTGGCGGTTAAACTAATCTCACAAAGGCAGAAGTACTTTATCTCTTGAACCTGAAAAACACATCTTTTTCCTTGATGAAGAATAAGCTGTAACTCATGTAATCTTCGCTTTCACCTTTTAGTCTTTATAAGGTGATTACCAAATTCTCCATCTAAATGTGAGTTTAATTGCTTTTGTTATCATCAGCAGTTGAAAGGGTACTGTCAGGTGAAACTGAAAAGCTGGCTACCCTCCTGAAACTTTATGTGCAGGAAGTGGGTGCAACAGGAGTTTAGTCCAAGGGTACCGTTACACTTAGCGATGCACCAGCGATCCCGACCACGATATGACGCAATCAGGATCGCTGGTGCATCGCTAATTGGCCGCTAGTGAGCTGCCAAACAGGCAGATCTCACCAGCGACATAGCAGCAGTCGGGGGTTGCTACTTACCTGTCAGACGAGGCGATCCTGACGTCCTCCCGCCCGCGTCCACGTGTCGCTCGTCGCCACAGCAGGAAGCCCAGCAGGAAGTGGCCGATGAGAAACGGCCCAGGACGTTCTCGTGCGATCAGCGATAATCAGCGGGGGAGGCGGTCGGAGGTAAGTATCACACATAGCGATATCGCTAGCAATATCGCTGCTGCGTCACAAAGCTAGTGACGTTATAGCGATACTGCTAGCGATATCGCTTTGTGTAACGGGCCCTCATGTCTCATGGGTGCAGTGTAAAAATTAAGTTTTTCCAGTAAGCAGAAGGAAACACAATATTCCCATTAACTGAATGGCAGGGTCTTTTAAAGGGAATTTGATAGCAGGTTTGTTATGGAATCTAAGCAGTCCATGATGTATGGGCTAAGAGCCTGATTATATATATATATATATATATATATATATAGATAGTGAGGCAGCGCTGTCATTTACTTGGGGAATTCTCGCTGGGCAGCGAACAAAACACATCCGGCACTGGGTTTTCCATCATAACATAGCCAGTCCATGTGGTTTATTTAGCAGCATAAACCCATAGAAGCAACATAACTTCATAACATCTGCATAGAACCTATTATAGTGCTTCACTCTGGTTATCAATGTCCAGTACGCAGGCTCTCTTAGCCTCACAATTATCTCACCCACGTCAGGGCTCCTCATGCGGCTTCAGCATCCCACACACGTTTATCCCCTCCAGGGAACTCTCAGGCACACACCGCCATTGCTCACAGCGTCCACACGTGCTGTCAGGCAGGAAGCCCCATCTCAGCAGGACCTTCCAGACTGGACCAACCAGGTCCCAGCATTCACCCCATGTGACCTACCCTGGCCACATTATATGGTCTATAGCCACGCCCACCGGGTCACGTGACTGTGACCTCATCACAGGTCCTTCAAGTATTTCCACACTCTTTACCACAGTATTCTTTAAACACACCCCCTGGGTGGGTTTATAGGTAACCAGGCCCGCCCAACTCTCTAGTTACCTGGAGACTTCTCCCTTACACCTTGAAACAACACCTCAGCAATATCAAGGCTGATCAATACGCATACCTAAGTCTCCATCTCAAGGCCACCCCCCTTGAGATACATAACCATCCTTCAGGATTCTGCCAGTCATCCGTTCTCTTGGGACATCCACACAGCACCCCCTAGTGGACACAGTGGTTACTACACCACATACCTCCCCCCTGTGTTCAAACTTGTGGGGTTGGACACAACATTACATCAGGCTCTCAAGACCGGGCACTCATTACACCTTGCCCCACAGGTCGAGAGAACCTTTTCCATCTGTCATACGGCCTCCTCTCTATGTTAGGCCTCTCCCACCCCCAGTGGTTAGAATACCGGCCCTGATCTTTGGCCCTCCAGTTACCGTCTGTCTGCGTCATCAGACACTGTCTAGTCACCACCCTCTTACAGTGCGCGTTGTCATCTGACCTTTCTCCCACTGACCGGCTCTCCCGGTTGGTGCGGTCATCAGTCTTAGTTGGGCCTACTGTCTGGCCTGAGTCGGACCCATTCAGCGTCTCACAGGAACTAATGTCGCTCAACGTCATCCTGCCAGTCGAACTACCACTTGCTGACACTCTTCGGCCATCTGCCCTATCACTTCATGGTGGAACCCTTCGGGTCCTTACAACTTGGGTTGGAGGTGGCCACCACCTGGTATTCCGTACTTCTTTATTAATTCGCCGGTGGTCCAGCCTCAACTGCTCAATTTCTTGCAGGTACCCCACTCGATACTCCACGAGCATTCGAAAGTCTCTCAGGCTTTCTACAGAGCCAACCACCATGATGGGAATCCTACCCACTTCACTGGATACTTGGTCTTCACCATCAGGAGGGATCCTCACTCTCACCACACCGGAGATATTCACAAGGTCTTGCATTACCTTCCTGGATCTTCCAATGATTCTCCCAATCAGAGCTTTGGGTACCGGCACCACATCTTTCCGCAAACCCAGCTGATCCATAGCCTCCCTTGCTAACTCTAGGCGTCGAGCAGCCTTCACATTACTCTGCCTGACCAGCCGTTTGGTGTGGAGACATTGTAGATGCATCTCTTTCAGGACAGCTACTCGGTTTGATGTATCTTCTTTGTCCGATACTATCACCAACTGCTGAGTCTTAGGTGCCCAGCGCACCTTACACGTCTTTACCGTTTCTTTGAAAGCCTCATGCACACCTTCCTCCGAACAAGCTTCTTGCATGTCCTCTGGTACCTCAATGACAAACTGGAAGGTTGTGGTCTTGCTCTCTTTCTGAACTGAAGGCTCTAGCTTTACCACGGACACTTCCCTCACTACAGTTGACCCGACCAGATGACTTCTTCAGTTCTTAACTCACCAACTTCACACGATTTGGTCACTTCATGACCCTTTGGCCCGAGGGCTACTGTGTTGTGAGTTCATTTTTCCCTTCATCATTGACGTCTGATGAACTCCCTCCTCTGGTGAAGGAAGGTAGTGAGACTGATTACCAAACACCTGGGCAGCTAGATGATAACTGGGTGGCTGGAATTGAGGACTGGATATAAGGCTGCCGACGCCCTTCTTCCTGGCTGGTGATTTTCCTGCTGGATCCTTGGAGACCAGTCTGATTCCTGCGTCTCAAAGCTAAGTTTTTCTGCTCTGCTTTGTACTCTTCAGTTTTGTTTTGCCTTGTTTTTTGGGAGTTCTGCCATCCCCGGCCGGGGGTGAGCTGAATTCCATTTTTGTCTCTGATCTGTTGATCTTTTGCTCTGTCTTCAGAATATACCTGAGTGCTGATATAGTCTTTTGAAGCCTAGTGACTTCAGGGCCTGTTTTTCCTATCAGTCGGTTGGCCCATTTTGATAGGGTTTTTGCGGATGGCAGACAGCAGCTTTCCTATCCTGTCCTATGTAGTTAGCTTGGGCCCCATCATTTGCTCAACCTATCTTTCTATCTGTGTTAGCGTTTTCATCTTGCTTCACCGTCATTATATGTTGGGGGCTGCCTATTGCTTTGGGGTCTGCTCTGGGGCAGTTTAGTGTTTCCCCTTTCTGTCTTTAGGCTATGTAGCTCTCCGGCTGTGATCGAGGGGTCTAGGGCACCGTAGGAACACCCCACGGCTACTGCTAGTTGTTGTGGATAGGTTCAGGGGTCTGCAATCCGATAGCTGCCAACCTCTCTAGTGTTTCTGGACTTAGCTGGTATTTTGTTTTTTCCTCCTTCGGTGACTCATCATAACACTACTGGCCGTTCTGTCCTGTTATCACTTGCGCTCACCCGCGGTAAGTCTTCGTCCAATTTCTCCCGCAGAAGACTTTTAACTACTCCTATGAGTTCTTCCATTTCTTCCCTAAGGGTCTTGTTCACATTTTGTCACATTGACAGGTGACCTCTAAGCTCCAAGACTCCTTTCTCAAGCCCTTCAACATCTTCTCTTAAGGTGTTGTTCACGCTGTGCCACGTTGACAGGTGACCTCTGAGCTTCAAGACTTCTTTCTCAAGCTCCTCCACTCTGTGCTCGACCATGTGTCTCATCACACTTTCTCGTTCGAGATGTTCCTTTACTGTCTCTTATTAACTGTATCTCCTGCTTTAGTTCTCTTTTGGCCAGTATGCGTTGCACCATTACTTCTTTAATTATATCTTCAAAAGGTACCCCTGGGTTAGTCCCGTCAGTCGAGTGAACCTCCCAGTTACCCTCTGACTGTGTCTCTACACCCGTTATCTTCTCGATCAGGTTACCATCAGTCCTGTCAGTCAGCACAGCACTAGATTCAGTTCTAGTGGTGGCTACTGGCAACAACACGTCACAGTTACACCACACCGTACAGTAAACCCCAAGACACTCTCTATCCGTGTGTCAGCTCTGCTCTTTTTGTTTACCACACCCTTCTCATTCACACCATTGTACCCTTTAGGTGACGTCCGGTCAGTAAGTTCGTCCGACGCCATTCTTTCTCCGGTCGCCCCTACGTCTGGCCTGTCCACGTTAAGAGGCATCAGCGTCTTAGTGTCTGCTAGCCCTACAGTAGAAACGTCTCTACCCTCCTGCCCCACATCAAATATATCAAAGTCCCGGCGCCTCTCAAAGGTATACTCTAAGTTTGGTGGCATACTACCGCCTTGGCACTCCCCCTTTTTCATCTCAATCAGGACTCTGTCCACCTTATAATTCACAATGACCCCGTGGACACAGCGAACTCTGACGTTTTTCTCGGTCAGAGATAAAATGAGCGGAGTTCCTGTCAGAGTCACCACACTCTTTGAGTCCGGCCTACCAGAGACTCCTTCCTGGTACAGCATCACGGTACACACCTGTGGCCCGTCATTACTACCCGGAAGGATATCTCACATTCCTCCCAAGACATACACATACACTGTGGTACTCCAGACATACCCACTAAGTCAACCAGTGCTGCCATTTCCTGAACCACCCCAATTTGGGTTACCGCCCCCTCCCGGGACTCCACCCCTTTTTGGGTTACCACTCCGATTTGGGCCACCGCCCCTTCTGGGACTCCACCCCCTTTTGGGATACCACCCCGATTTGGGTCACCGGCCGCTTCTGGGACTCCACCCCCTTTCAGGATCTCCCCATGTCCGTTATACTGGTCTTCTCAGACCACAGTTCACACAACAGTTTATGTCTTAACGATACCACACAAGTCCTTGTTGGCACCACCACAGCTCCTGCTGTCACCGATCACGGACACCACCGGCTGCTGTTCACACACACAGCGGCTGGAGTCACTGCAGCTCCTGCTGCGCCGTCTTCGTGGACCCGCGAATCCACCGGAAGCCGCTTGTCCCCTTCGTAACCCCGCAGAGTTACCGGAAGCCGCTTGTCACCTTTGTGACCCCACTGAGCCACATCAAGCCGCTTGTCACCTTCTTGACTCCCACTGAGCCACCGCAGGCTGAGTTGAGAAAAGAAAAGAAAAACACCACACAAAAAACTCACGTGTCCTTTCTGTGTGCTATTCAGGACGTACCGTCTCCGCCTGAGACCGTCCAACACACAGGGCGTACCGGGTGCTATTCAGGGAGCGACCCTCCTCCCAAGGTTTCCCAACACACCGGCCACACCAACACAAAACTCACATGTCCTGTCTGTGTGCTATTCAGGACGTACCGTCTCCGCCTGAGACCGTCCAACACACAGGGCTATACAGGGAGCCGACCCTCTTTCCAGGGCTTCCCAACACACTGGCCTCACTAGGTCCAAGGACTTAGCGGGTGCTATTCAGGGCATCCATCTCGGCCTGAGACTGCCCAACACTTACGCCTCACCAGGTCCAAGGTCATACCACGTGCTCCAGGGATCTTCCCAACACTGACCCTCCAGGACCTTCCTCACTGAACCCTCCAGGAACACAGTCTTTCCCACTGACCCAGGTCAGTACAACACAAACACCTGTCCGTTACCTGTGTCGTCCACACAGGTCCTCGGATACCTCTTCTCCTCAGAGGCACCCTATAGCAATCACCAGTCTCATTCTCACTGATCCTGGTCAGTAAAACACGTTTTTCAAGACCGTCACCTGCTGGCCGCGCAGGTTCTCGGACCCCTCTACAGCAGAGGTATCTTAGTAAACACTAGTCTCTTTCTCCTGAGGAAACGGCCACACTGGGCTCACCGATTCGTACAGTGCCTTACTCACTAGGCTGCCCCACGGTTCCAGAATCATAGCCGGGCAGTGGCTTCCCCAACCGTCAGCCGTCCTGGCTCAGTGTTGCCAGCACTGCAAGATGTGCCTTTGGAAACCGTTGCCCTTAGCAACCGAATTTGCAGTCCTCTTCCGTTGCCCCCAGCAACAAGGCTACAATATTGCCCATAGCTTTCTCCACCAAATGTGAGGCAGCACTGTCATTTACTTGGGGAATTCTCGCTAGGCAGCGAACAAAACACATCCGGCACTGGGTTTTCCATCACAACATAGCCAGTCCATGCAGTTTATTTAGCAGCATAAACCCATAGAAGCAACATAACTTCATAACATCTGTATAGCGTCCATTATAGCGCTTCACTCTGGTTATCAATGTCCAGTACGCAGGCTCTCTTAGCCTCACAATTATCTCACCCACGTCAGGGCTTCTCATGCGGCTTCAGCATCTCACACATGTTTATCCCCTCCAGGGAACTCTCAGGCACACATCGCAATTGCTCACAGCATCCACACGTTCTGTCAGGCAGGAAGCCCCAGCTCAGCAGGACCTTCCAGACTGGACCAACCAGGTCCCAACATTCACCCCATGTAACCTACCCTGGCCACATTATATGGTCTATAGCCACGCCCACCGGGTCACGTGACTATGACCTCATCACAGGTCCTTCAAGCATTTCCACACTCTTTACCACAGTGTTCTTTAAACACACCCCCTGGGTGGGTTATAGGTAACCAGGCCCGCCCAACTCTCTTGTTACCTGGAGACTTCTCCCTTACACCTTGAAACACCTCAGCAATATCATTGCTGATCAATACACATACCTAAGTCTCCATCTCAAGGCCACCCCCCTTGAGATAAATAATAATAAAAACAAATAATAATGTATTTATATAGCACCATTGATTCCATGGTTCTGTACATGAGAAGGGGTTACATACAAATTACAGATATCACTTACAGTAAACAAACTAACAATGACAGACTGATACAGAGTGGAGAGAGGATCCTGCCCTTTCGGGCTTACATGCTACAGGATGGTGGGGAAGGAGAAAGTAGGTTGGTGGGTTGCAGCAGTTCCGGTGTTGGTTGAGGTGATATCACTGGTAGTGGTGAGAGAGAAGGAGGTAGCGGGGTCATTGCAGGCTGTAGGCTTTCTTGAAGAGGTGCGTTTTCAGGTTCCGTCTGAAGGATCCAAATGTGGTTGATAGTCGGACTTGTTGGGGCAAAGAATTCCAGAGAATAGGGCCTAATACATAACCATCCTTCAGGATTCTGCCACTCATCCGTTCTCTTGGGACATCCACACAGCGCCCCCTAGTGGACACAGTGGTTACTACACCACAATATAATATATATATATATATATATGTATTCTATGTTTCTATGTGTATATATCTATTATTTTCTAACCTGTCAGTGAGATTTTATTGTACACTGCACTTGAATTGCCGGGTTTTCAAGGGACACCGATGCGTTAACCCCTTTTTTGCCATATGACATACTATTCCGTCCATGTGCACTGGCACTTAATTCCCACGGATGGAATAGTACGTCGTACGCTATCAGCGGCGCTCACGGGAGGAGAGCGGCTGATCGCGGCCGGGTGTCAGTTGATTATCACAGCTGACACCCGGCACTATGTTCCAGGAGTGGTCACTGACCTGTCCTGGCACTTTAACCCCCGACACACTGCGATCAAACATGATCGCAGCGTTCCGGTGGCATAAGGAAGCATTGCGCAGGGAGAGGAATATCAAAAAGACAGATATTAATAGACATGTTACCGCTGAAAACATCATCTTGTCACGCAAAAAATGAGCAGCCATGCAGCGTCATCAGCAAAAAAATAAAAAGTTATAGCTCGCAAAATGAAGCGATGCAAAAATAATTATTTTTTAGATAAAATTGTTTTTATTGTATAAAAACATAAAAAAGGTATAAATGATGTATCGCTGTAATCGTACTAACCCAAAGAATAAAACTGCTTTATCAATTTTACCACATGCGGAACGGTATAAACGAATTCATGAATTGCTGGTTTTTGTTAATTCTGCCTCCCAAAAATCGTAATAAAAAGTGATCAAAAATTGTCATGTGCCCAAAAATGGTACCAATAAAAACATCAACTTGTCCCACAAAAATAAGACCTTACATGACTCTGTGCCAAAATATGGAAAAATTTTAGCTCTCAAAATGTGGTGATGCAAAAACTATTTTTTTTGCAATGAAAAGCGTCTTTTAGCGTGTGACAGCTGCCAAACATAAAAACCCGCTATAAATAGATCATACCCCCCTTTATCACCCTCTTAGTTGGGGAAAAATAATAAAATAAAAAAATGTATTTATTTCCATTTTCCCATTAGGGTTGTGGTTAGGGTTGGGGCTAAAGTTAGGGTTAGGGTTGAGGCTAAAGTTAGGGTTGGGGCTAAAGTTAGGGTTGGGATTATGGTTAGGGGTGTGTTAGGATTAGGTTTGTGGTTAGGGTTATGGTTAGGGTTGGGGTTAGGTTTGGAGTGAGAATACGGAGGTTTCCACTGTTTAGGCACATCAGGGGCTCTCCAAATGCGACATGGCATCTGATTTCAATTCCAGCCAATTCTGCGCTGAAATGGTGCTCCTTCCCTTCCGAGCTCTGCCATGTGCCAAAACAGTGGTTTACCCCCACATATGGAGGATCAGTATACTCAGGACAAATTGCACAATAACTCTTGGGGTCCAATTTCTTCTTTTACCCTTGGGGGTGAAAAGATCATTTCTGTGGCAGTGAGAGCAGGGTCTCAGCTATCGCATGGGCACTTCTCTTGTGCCGCACAAGATCACCATGACGTACCTATACTTCATCAGTCGGGAACCCCTATCCAACCATAACACATCGGTACATTAAATGTTGTGAAGGCATTAATAATATTAAAAAAAGAGCTATGTGGAGGCCAGGTCATCAATTACAAGACTCCTCTTGTCTTTAAAGATAGTTCTTAAAGGGGTTGGCCACTACCTTATAAGTCTCTTTCATGTGAACTAACTGGCTAAGGCCGGTTTCACATTAGCGCTTTTTAAGCGCACGCACGGCCGGGGGTAGCTCCGCCCCCGAGCCGGCTCTCTGCCCGGCGTGCCCGCTCCTTGCTTGTAGCGCCGCCTACTAGCGGACAGCGGCGCCTGCGATCGGCGCACCCTATCTTTAGCATAGGGTGCGCAGATCGTGCGCAGGCCGTGCGCTAGTTGCGCTTTGACCTGCGCTGCGCACTTTTGACGGTGCGCCGTGCACGCCAAAATCAAACTTTTCGGATTTTGGCGCGCACGGCGCACCGTCAAAAGTGCGCAGCGCAGGTCAAAGCGCAACTAGCGCACGGCCTGCGCACGATCTGCGCACCCTATGCTAAAGATAGGGTGCGCCGATCGCAGGCGCCGCTGTCCGCTAGTAGGCGGCGCTACAAGCAAGGGGCGGGCACGCCGGGCAGAGAGCCGGCTCGGGGGCGGAGCTACCCCCGGCCGTGCGTGCGCTTAAAAAGCGCTAATGTGAAACCGGCCTTAGATAGGATCTTTTGTAAATACTTAAAACTAAATGCTTTCCAAAAACCTTCTAAAACCTGAGATTGTTTCCTGGTAACATGATCTCTATGTGAGAATCCTCTGACTTCCTGTGTGATGCTAGTCACTACTCACGGACAAGCCGTGAGGTAGGGTAGTCAAGAGGACCGGGGTCAGATCTCAAAAGAGCTCGACATAAACTAAGGAGAAAGACAGAGGCATAGTCAGGTCATGGTATGAGGTCAGAATGCCAAGAAGGTAATGGATTAACACAAAGGGGCTAGGCAAACAGATGGTCAAAGGAAATTCCAAGATCGGTCAACAAAGATCAGAATACATACAAGAAACCAGAGCACAGAGCAAGCACACACCACTTGAACTAAGCTACAACTGGCAGTAACTGGAGGCAGGGAGCCATCTAAATGACCAGGTAATCACTCCAAACTGGAGAAACCCAGCACACTCAGCCCTGATTGGACAGCTGAACTGTCACTGACTGCATCCAGACACATCGATAGGAGGAATCGTGATATCCTGTGATGTCACCTCACATTTCAGAACCAGGAAGTCAGGAAGAAATTGAAGTGATATTGTAGTCATGTGACTTTAATGCTGTGTGGATGAGTAGGCTCTATTCAGCAGAGGTCACTGCTTCTCTGCATATGGTTGCAGACACAGCACTCCCATCTTCCTGCACATTTCTCCCTACAGAGGTCTCCCTTGTATCTTTTATAGCAGTTGTGAAATGTTAGGGCATATTTCTATAGCAACAACATATTCCTCAGCACTAAACATTTCATGGGGGACATGTACAGACAATAAAGATAATACACAGTATCACTTAATTCCACGGATACCAAGATGAGTGAGAGACCTGCTTGAGAGCTTACTCTCTATGGCAGGGTTCCCCAACTCCAGTCCTCAAGGCCCATCAACAGGTCATGTTTTCAGGATTTCATTAGTATTGCCCAGTAGAGTTGAGCGACTTTTGCTTTTTTAGGGTCGAGATTCGTTTCATGAAACCCGACTTTTCCAAAAGTCGGGTCGAGCAAAATAGGCCGACTATAGGGAAAATTCGGGTTCCGACCGAAACACGAAACCCAATGTAAGTCAATGGGGAATTAAAGTCGGCAGTGAGAGGAGGACAGGAAACACACCTACAGTGCTCATTTGAATGCCATAAGCATCAATTCTTCTTACTTAAGCTTGTCAACCTTAATTAACTTCATAACACAAGTTACGCACTGAAAAATGGGGATTATTTGGCTAAAGTTGTGGGGGGGTAGGGCTGGCTCCAGGTTTTCATGTGCCCTGGGCGAAAGAGCGCCCCTTTAACACATACCACAACTCATCATGCTCCGATACGGCAGAGAAATAGCGGTATAGTACGTTTGAAAAATACTTCACTTTTTACATCTCATGACGAGGCCCATCTATTTCTCCATACAGAATCATTGGTCCCATATAATGTTTGAAACAGTATATGATGAGCTCCACATAATGCTACAGTATATGTTGGTCCCCATGGATGAAGCTCCACTGTCTTATGGGCCCAAATAATGCTCCAAACATAATGGGCCCCATTTCTAATGCTCTAGTGTATAATGGGCCCTGTAAATGCTGCTCCAGTGTCTGATGTCCACCTTTGGAATGTTCCAGTGTATGGTGGGCCCCATCTATCATTCTCCAGAGAATAGTGCTCCCCAAAAATTGCTGTCCCAACACTGAAAACAATGAAATAAGTCTCCTCGCTAGGGAATCCCTGCACTAGTCTGGACTCCTCGTCGTCCCCATCTTCCATCTCACTGCACAGTATTTCAACCTTGCAAGTGCTGTGATCCTGAGCAAGCAGGGGGGGCCCACTCATTGGCGACGGCACTGGCACAGGGCCACTGATAGTACGGTGGTGTGTCTGACGGCGGGTGGGCCGAACCTGCACTTTCATCTGCAGCTTCCTCTTTGTCACCGTGTAAGATGGAACTGTATATGGGAAGGGTAACCTGAGTTTCATCAGGGTCAGATTCAGGCTGTGTAGCGTGCGAGGGGAATGTAGTGGTCTGGGTCAATGTACCAGCAGATTCATCGAGCAGTGGCTGGGCATCAGTGCACTTGTGTCGCCCCCAGGAGTACGGTCGCCACAGTGGCATTACCTTCCTCCTAGGGAGTTTGATGGCATGCTTGGAAGCAACGAAGGATCTCTCTAGCAGGTTAACTTATTGGGCGGCGTTATTCCCACGAGTCACGACCCTCCAAACAGCGTTCATGAAGGCAAAGTGTTTGTTTTACGTGGGCAGTATGGTTGCAAAGCTAAACCTTAAAGGAATGAACAGAAGGGCACCACCAGGAGTGGAACCTACGGCGTAATTTGACTCAACACGGGCAACCTCAACCATCAAGCAACAAAAAAGATGCACACATTGCAAGCTTAATTCCGTCAACGAACGAGACTCCGTCATGCCCCGCGGTCCAAGTCCGGCTTACTAGAGGGACACGCGAGGCTCTGGCACGAGATTGGCCAATAACTGGTGTGTCATGCCCTTACATGTCCGTGGCTGCATGTGCGCTACAATGAAAAGGCCAGCGTTTGTCGCTTACAGGTGCAGATAACCCGCTGAACAACGTTAGTGATGGGGATCTGTGATTACAATTATTACCCGCGAACGATGATTTCCCAGTAAGTGCAGGTCAACAGCAGTTCCGGAATTAGGCCTTACCGTCATTCCTGAAAAAATGAAAAACTTACGTGTGCAAACCACAGGTGCTGTAGCTTGCTTAACAGCTCGCCAGCCGTTCTCAGGCCCAGTATGGATTACACGTGATTGCACAAAGGTGAGAAAGGGTACCGTATCCCCGGATAACATGTATGGATAGCATAGTGTACACATTCAAAATATATGTCTATACATCAGGAGGCAGGCTCAGATGGTGTCAGGCCCAGTATGGATTACACGTGATTGCACAAAGGTGAGAAAGGGTACCGTATCCTCGGATAACATGTATGGATAGCATAGTGTACACATTCAAAATATATGTCTATACATCAGGAGGCAGGCTCAGACGGTGTCAGGCCCAGTATGGATTACACGTGAGTGCACAAAGGTGAGAAAGGGTACCATATCCCCGGATAACATGTATGGATAGCATAGTGTACACATTCAAAATATATGTCTATAGATCAGGAGGCAGGCTCAAACGGTGTCAGGCACAGTATGGATTTGACGGCCCAGACTACACAGCGGAGGAGCAGGGAGAGGTAAAGATTGCAAATGCTGGGGCCCTGCCCAAGCAAGGGGGGCCCACTCGTGGGCATCGGTACTGGCACTGGGCCCCTCATAGTACGGCGGTGTGTCTGACGGCGGGTGTGCACCACCGTCAAAGACACTTGATTGCACTATGAGGGACCCTGTGCCAGTGCCCGCGCCCAAGAGTCGGCCTACCCACCTGTCCAGGGCAATGGCACTCGCACGGTTTCGTGCGCTAGGTGGTGACCCCGGCCATGGGGGGGGGAGGCAGCACAGTTAGGGAGTTTTAGAAAGTGGCATACAGGTGTGGCTAAAAGTATTGACACCCCTGCAATTCTGTCAGATAATACTCAGTTTCTTCCTGAAAATGATTGCAAACACAATTTCTTTGGTATTATTATCTTCATTTAATATGTCTTAAATGAAAAAACTCAAAAAGAATTGTCCTAAAGCCAAATTGGATATAATTCCACACCAAACATAAAAAAGAGGGTGGACAAAAGTATTGGCACTGTTCGAAAAATCATGTGATGCTTCTCTAATTTGTGTAATTAACAGCAACTGTAACTTACCTGTGGCACCTAACAGGTGTTGGCAATAACTAAATCACACTTGCAGCCAGTTGACATGGATTAAAGTTGACTCAACCTCTGTCCTGTGTCCTTGTGTGTACCACATTGAGCATGGAGAAAAGAAAGAAGACCAAAGAACTGTCTGAGGACTTGAGAAACCAAATTGTGAGGAAGCATGAGCAATCTCAAGGTTACAAGTCCATCTCCAAAGACTAGAATGTTCCTGTGTCTACCGTGCGCAGTGTTATCAAGATGTTTAAAGCCAATGGCACTGTAGCTAACCTCCCTAGATGTGGACGGAAAAGAAAAATTGACAAGAGATTTCAACGCAAGATTGTGCGGATGTTGGATAAAGAACCTCGACTAACATCCAAACAAGTTCAAGCTGCCTTGCAGTCCGAGGGTACAACAGTGTCAACTTGTACTATCCGTCGGCGTCTGAATGAAAAGGGACTGTATGGTAGGAGACCCAGGAAGACCCCACTTCTTACATAAAAAAGCCAGGCTGAAGTTTGCCAAAACTTACTTGAAAAAGCCTAAAATGTTTTGGAAGAATGTTCTCTGGTCAGATGAGACAAAAGTAGAGCTTTTTGGGCAAAGGCATCAACATAGAGTTTAAAGGAGAAAAAAGGAGGCATTCAAAGAAAAGAACACGGTCCCTAAAGTCAAACATGGCGAAGGGTCCCTGATGTTTTAGGGTTGCTTTGCTGCCTCTGGCACTGGACTGCTTGACCGTGTGCATGGCATTATGAAGTCTGAACACTACCAACAAATTTTGCAGCATAATGTAGGGCCCAGTGTGAGAAAGCTGGGTCTCCCTCTGAGGTCATGGGTCTTCCAGCAGGACAATGACCCAAAACACACTTCAAAAAGCACTAGAAAATGGTTTGAGAGAAAGCACTGGAGACTTCTAAGGTGGCCAGCAATGAGTCCAGACCTGAATCCCATAGAACACCTGTGGAGAAATCTAAAAATGGCAGTTTGGAGAAGGCACCCTTCAAATATCAGTACCTGGAGCAGTTTGCCAAAGAAGAATGGTCTAAAATTCCAGCAGAGCATTGTAAGAAACTCATTGATGGTTACCGGAAGCGGTTGGTCGCAGTTATTTTGGCTAAAGGTTGTGCAACCAAGTATTAGGCTGAGGGTGCCAATACTTTTGTCTGGCCCATTTTTGGAGTTTTGTGTGAAATGATCAATGTTTTGCTTTCTGCTTCATTCTCTTTTGTGTTTTTTTATTTAAGAAAAATTAAATGAAGATAATACCAAAGAATTTGTGTTTGCAATCATTTTCAGGAAGAAACGGAGTGTTATCTGACAGAATTGCAGGGGTGTCAATACTTTTGGCCACAGCTGTATGTTGATGTTGGACATTCAGCTGATGCAAAAGGCGAAATTGTTCAAGTCCCAGGAAGAGGAGGACCAAAGCAAGCCATTTTTCTGTCACCCTATGTGTCATCAGGGGAAGGTGGGACAAAATCCTTGGAAACCCATGCATGGTTCATTTTAATGAAGGTTAGATCATCCACATTTTGGGTTGACAGACGGGTCCTTTTTTCTGTCAGGATTGATCCAGCTGCACTGAAGACTCTTTCCGATAGCACACTTGCAGCTGGGTAAGCGAGCTCCTGTAAGGCATATTGTGCCAATTCAGGCCAGGTGTCCAGTTTAGCGGCCCAATAGTCAAAGGGGAATGACCTGTGTGGGAGAACATCGATATGGGAGGAAAAGTAGTTGTTAACCATAGTTGACAACTGCTGTCTCCTGTCACTTTCCATCGATGCAGTATTACCAGTTGTGTGAGCGGTACTTGAAAAATCAGTCCACAACATTGTCATGAAACCCCTGTCTCCAACGCTACTTCTGCTGTGTGCACCACGAACACCTCTGCCAAGCTGCCCCCGGCCCGTACGGCTCGTGTGAGAACCATCACCGCTGCTGTGTGCTGGAAATGCCTCAACCAACCGGTTTACCAGAGTTGCTTGTTTATTAGCCAATGTTAGGTCAAGGTTGTCGTGTGGCATGATGTTTTGTAATTTGCCTTTATAGCGTGGATCCAGGATGCTGGCCAACCAGTAGTCGTCATCGTTCATCATTTTGGCAATGCGGGGGTCCCTTTTTAGGATCTGCAAGGCATAATCTGACATGTGGGCCAATGTTCCTGGTGTCAATGATGCACTGTGAGTGCTGGTTGGAGGAGCACTTTCTGGCAAATCCACATCCCTCCAGTCACGCACAAACCCTGTACCAGACCTTGCCACGCCAACATTTTCACTTGCCCCACGAGATGCATCCTCCTCCCCTAAGTAATCATCCCCATCATCATCCTCCTCTTCTTCCTCCACCTCGTCCAGGATAGGTCCCTGAGCAGACAATGGCTGAATGTCATCAAGGATTCCCTCCTCCTCTTCCTCCTCGTCAACATTGGCTGCAGACACCTGCTCCTTAAGGTGCGTCAAAGTTTGCATGAGCAGACGCATAAGTGGGATGCTCATGCTTAGGATGGCGTCGTCTGCGCTTACCAGCCGTGTGCATTCCTCAAAACACTGAAGGACTTTACAGAGGTCTTTCAGCTTCGACCACTGCACACCTGTCAACTCCATGTCTGCTCTCAAAGTGCCTGGCCGTGTATCCTCCCACAAATGCATTATGGCCTGCCTCTGTTCGCACAGCCGCTCAACCATGTGCAGGGTGGAGTTCCATCTTGTTGCAATGTCGATAATGAGGCGGTGGTTGGGAAGGTGGAGCAATCGCTGCAGCTTCTGCATACGAATGGAGTGTACAGGCGACCGACGGATGTGCGCGCACAGTCTTCCACCTTCTGGAGCAGGGCTGTTAACTACGGATAATTGTTGAGGAAGCACTGCACCACCAGGTTCAAGGTGTGAGCCAAGCAAGGTATGTGGCTGAGTTTTGAAAGGGCTATGGCTGCCACAAAATTACGGCCGTTATCACTAACAACCTTGCCTGCCTCAAGATGTATACTGCCCAGCCATGACTCAGTTTGTCGCTGAAAGTACTCGGCCAGCACCTCCGCGGTGTGTCTGTCGCCCAAACACATCATCTGCAACACAACCTGCTGACGCTTTCCACTAGCTGCTCGATAGGGGGACACCTCGTGTGCAACAGTGGCAGCTGCAGATGGAGTGCTCGTACGACTGCGCTCTGTGGACGAGCTTTCGCTTCTGGAGGAGGAGGAGGAGGGTCGAACGCCTACAGCCAACTGTTTCCTATACCGTGGGCTAGGCAGCACTGTCCCACCACCGCTGTCCCCTGTGGACTCTGCATCCACCACATTAACCCAGTGCGCAGTGATGGACACGTAACGGCCCTGGCCATGCCGACTGGACCATGCATCTGTTGTGAGGTGCACCTTTCCACTCACTGACTGCTTGAGTGCATGGACAATGCGGTCTTTCACATGATGGTGGAGGGCTGGGATGGCTTTGCGAGAGAAGAAGTGGCGACTGGGTAGGTCATAGCGTGGTACTGCATAGGCCATGAGTTCGCGGAAAGCTGCGCTTTCCACCAACCAATAGGGCATCATCTCTAACGAGATTAGTTTGGCAATGTGGGCGTTCAAACCCAGTGTACGCGAATGAGAGACTGAGTACTTTCTTGACCTACTCATAGTCTCTGGGAGGGTGAGATGGACTTGAGAGCTGCATATGGTGGAACTAGCAATGGACAGGGCGGACTGAGAGAGGGTTGATGATGGTGATGGAGTTGGTGTTCTTTCTGATAGCCTAGATTCAGTCTTTCGTTGATATAACAGTGGGATTCCCTGACTGCTTTGGCCTTGCAACGACACCTCGACATTTGCTGCTGTGCTAACCGCTGGGCTTACAGTGGGGGAAACAATGTAGCGTTGCTGACTACCTTCTTTGTGATCAGTTGCACATGTGGTACTTGAGGTTTGGTGTTGTGTCCACGCTTGCAAGTGCATGCTGGTTAAATGTCTAAGCATGCAACTGGTATTCAAATTTTTCAGATTTTTCCCTCGGCTAAAGGTCTTTGCCCACTTCTTACAGATAACCTTGGCCTGATCATGAGGATTTTGTTCAAAAAAGTGCCACACTGCACTCTTCCTACTTTGGAAGACATTTTGCGGCCTAGCACGCTGTGCTATTTTGACCGTCTGGACAAGCTGTCCAGCAACTCTTTTGATTTTTGGAACCTGTCTTTGGAGTGCTCCGGGCCTGCCAGATAACAGCTGTTGCGATGTCGATGTCTGCTGTGGATGCTCCTCCTCATCTGAGCTATTGGAAGCAGCACCCTCTTCCCCCAATGGATGCCAATCTGGGTCAACAACTGGGTCATCCATCACCTCCTCTTCAATGTCATGTGCACCTTCCTCTGTCACCGTGTATGGTGGTATAGTATGCGGGAAGGGGCACCTGAGTCTCATCAGGGTCAGAATCTGGCTCATTACACTGCGAGGACAATGTAGTGCTCTGACTGAATGTACCAGCAGAATCATCTATCAGTGGCTGTGCATCAGTGCACTCCATGTCAGATTCATCTTGGCCTGGGTAATTCACCATTTCACTTGATAACCCAGGCATGGTATGTGAAAACAGCTCCATGGAGTAATCAGTTGTATGGCCTGCGTCATCCTTCAATCTTGGTTGGCGTGAAGGACACAAGGAAAGGTGTGGTTCATGAACATGACCCTCCAATGATGACTCAGTGCTTTTATTTTTTACAACTTCAGAAGAGGAGGCGATAGAGCTGGAGGCTGAGTCAGCAATGTAAGCCAAAACTTTTTCCTGATGCTCTGGCTTTAAAAGCGGTTTGCCAACTCCTAGAAAACTAAGCCTTCGAGGCCTTGTGGAGCCAGACGATGACACAGGCTCAACACCTCCTGCATTCGGTCCTATTTTGCTTTTGCCACCACCATCAGACCCACCACCAACACCATCATTACCAGCTGGCAACCCCCGCCCAATTCCACGGCCTCTTCCACCAGCCTTCCTCATTTTTGGTAAAAATGTACACAAAATCCCACAAACTATATAGTAATGTAAAACAAGGTGTATATAGGACAGGGGAGATGTAGAATTTCTGAACACACTTGTGGACACTGTTGTGTGAGGCCCAGTTAATATCACACCCCTATGTCACAGGCTCAATGTTGCAGGTGTGAAAAATGTCACTATAGGACAGGGGAGATGTAGAATTTCTGAACACACTTGTGGACACTGTTGTGTGAGGCCCAGTTAATATCACACCGCTATGTCACAGGCTCAATGTCGCAGGTGTGAAAAATGTCACTATAGGACAGGGGAGATTTGGAATTTCTGAACACACTTGTGGACACTGTTGGATTGTGTGAGGCCCAGTGAATATCACACCGCTATGTCACAGGCAGAAATTGGCTAGTGTTTGACAAACTACAAGGTGTATATAGAATTGGGCAGAATAGGAATCTCCCTAGAGTTTTAGGTCTGTAAGAACGGAACATGTCCTCGACTTATCCTTACAGAGTGACACACAGATAGCTTCACTGTGGCCGTGATAACAGCCGTTACACGGTACTGAGAGAGGAGCGTGCACGTACACCGCTGTCCGGTGTCTGTAAAATTGTCAAGCTCCATGTTTTTTAAGTATACGGACTGACACACGTTGTCTCTCTATAGTTTTGAATGTGATCAAACAGCAAATATACTTAACTGTTTGAAAAGCAGACAAAACTAGAAGGTGTAGGTCTGTAAGAACGGAACATGTCCTCGACTTATTCTTACAGAATGACACACAGATAGCTTCGCTGTGGCCGTGATAATAGCCGTTACATGGTACTGAGAGAGGAGCGTGCACGTACACCGCTGTCCGGTGTCTGTAAAATTGTCAAGCTCCGTGTTTTTTAAGTATACGGACTGACACACGCTGTTTCTCTATAGTTTTGAATGTGATCAAACAGCAAATATACTTAACTGTTTGAAAAGCAGACAAAACTAGAAGGTGTAGGTCTGTAAGAACGGAACATGTCCTCGACTTATTCTTACAGAGTGACACACAGATAGCTTCGCTGTGGCCGTGATAACAGCCGTTACACGGTACTGAGAGGAGCGTGCACCGCTGTATGGTGTGAAAAAATGCACGCTCAGTACCTCACAAGGACAAAAAAAAAAAAAAAATTGGATTGCTTTTAAAAAAGCAGTTTGCAGAGCAGTGGGAAAACAGCAAT
The DNA here is from genome assembly GCF_039654945.1 of Dendrobates tinctorius. Taxonomy (NCBI): domain Eukaryota; kingdom Metazoa; phylum Chordata; class Amphibia; order Anura; family Dendrobatidae; genus Dendrobates; species Dendrobates tinctorius. The sequence continues at coordinate 115,157,356 of NW_027361679.1, forward strand.
GCAGCTATCAGGAAGCCTTATAAGGCAGCCTAACAACCAACACAGCTGATCCAGCAAAATATAGCCTCCACTTGCACTGCACACACAGTGACTGGTGTGTTGTACAGGCAAAATCGCTAGCAGCAGAAGCAGTTTTTGGTGTCTTCTTCCCTGCCTAACGCTCTCCCTACAGAATCAGCAGCAGCTCTCCCTATTCTGAGATCAGCATGAGTAACATGGCGATCGGCGTGCACGCCCTTTTATACCCCCTGTGACACCCCCCAAAGCAAGCCAATCACTTGCATGCCCTTCTCAAAGATGGTGGTGACCCCTGCCTATGTCATCACGTTGCCCACAGTGTCCGTGGATCCTGATTGGCTGAAAAAGGGCGGAAAACAAACTTTTGAAACGCGACTTTGGCGCTAAAGTCGCCGAGCTCGTGGCCGACCTCACCCTAGGGTCGGGTTTCGTTTCATGAAACTCGACTTTACCAAAAGTCGGCGACTTTTGAAATTTTTCGACCCGTTTCGCTCAACTCTATTGCCCAGGTGATAACTGCATCACCTGTACAATACAAGGGAAATCCTGAAAACATGACCTGTTGGTGGGCCTTGAGGACTGGAGTTGGGGAACCCTGCACTATGGGACAGCACACAATCTCACAGTTTAACGGAACTGTTCACACATTTGTTTTTTGATGGGATCCGAGTCTCAGTTCCATAGTGCACATTCAGTTATGAATCCGTTTGGCTGATAAGAATCATCAATTTATGTAAAGGGGTCTGTTAAATGAATGAAAGCAACCGACATCTGATTTCCATCTGGGTTTATTGGATCTATTGTAAAATGACAAAAAGTTCAGACAGTTTACCTCCTTTTGGTTTTTAAAATCAGATAAAAAAAGATAGGCAAATGGAAATAAAACAGATGCCATACAGCCGTCCTTTTTTTGCAGACAAAAAAACCCAGACTGTTATTTGGAAATGTGCTATTAGTCTAAGGCTATGTGCACACGCTGCGGTTTTTGCTGCGGTTCTGCAGTGGTTTTGGGCCTGCGGAACCGCAGCAGTTCCGCAGACATGGTACTTTACCATGTTAGCCTATGGGTTTTCAAAACCGCAGTGCTCACGCTGCGTTTTTTTCCGCGCGTTTTTTTCCCGCAGCATGTCAATTATTTCTGTGGATTCTGCTGCGGTTTCACACCTTTAACATAGTAAAGGTGTGAAACTGCAGGCCAAACCGCAGGTCACTTTACCTGCGGTTCCGCGGGAAAAAACCCGCAGGTGAATCTGCAGTGTGTGCACATAGCCTAAGGCTACGGTCAGACAAGTGCATATGCTCTCATCGAAGAGAATTAGGCCGATTATGCCAATCACACTTTCATCATGCATCAGAATGTGATCACAGTGTTATTGATTCTCTCGCATGCGGAGAAGATGGAAATAAAAAATTTACCATCTTCTCCATTGTGTCAATGTCTAGAAATCCAACTGCTCTGAAACGTCATCCATGTGCAGTCCAATGATTTCCGTGCATACAGTCATTGATTTGCATGGTTGAGTGCGATCAGAATATGAAATCAAACTCGTGCATGCAGTGATTTTTTTTCAGCAGCCGATTCAGTCCTAAGGGCTCTTACTCACTTACGAGAGACTCGCACGATTCTCGTGCGAGTCTCTCGCATGAAAACCAGGCACAGCCGCCAGCACTTGGACCGGAGCGTGTGGCTACATGTATTTCTATGTCTCTCGCAAGTGAGTATGAGCCCTACGGAAAGAATTCTGATGTGCGCTGCCCCACACCATAACATTGGTCCGAGTGTGACCTGATGTTTTGTCAGACTGAAAATACACTCGTCTTCACCTGCTCTTAGCACAATAAAAACAGTCAGCGCTGTACAGGGTGAATCTGGGCTTTATATGTACAGGCATCACATGCATAACACAGACATCATATCTCAGAATAATGCTAAACTGATGTATAATGTGATCGGTTTGTATTTAACATGCCATAGAGCTGGAGTTCTTCTCATCTGTGTCAGTCTACCAAGATTGATGGTGACACAGAAGCTTTAGATACTGAAATGCTTCAGTGTTAAAATTGTGAGGAATAAGTGAAATATGTGCCATATTTGCTCCATTAACTCATTATTACTAAAGTGCAGCCACATTTCCTTGTAACTCTCTAAGTAAAAGTCCTTATACGCAGAAAAAGAGCTGTTTATATGACCCATACGGCATGTATGATTCAAGACCTAGCAGACTTGCTCTTCTCGTAAGTCAAGATCTTGATATTTCAAGCTAGACTAGACTCACGAGAAAATAAGGCCCAGTCTCTCACAGATGTAATGAGTTTTCAAAAGGAATTTTCACTGGATTTTTCAATTTAAACTTAGTGCCCCCTTCATTCCAATATCAGTGAAACTTTCTGAAGCAAACTGAGATCTCTATAAAACCCTCTGGTGGTCTAAGTTTAGTTTAGTAGGACCATGTTGGATTCAGCTATCATAGCCATAAAATGGATTATTTTTTTACATTTTAACTGAGTACTTCCTCCAATTGGTGCTGTTCCTCTTATTCAGGTACAGTTTTTCTTGTTCTCCTGTGCCCCTTTGTTCCAAAGTAATGCCCTAGGTAATAAAGATGCAAATTTCCCCTTCAACCAACTTCTCCGGAGTAACGTGTTAAAGAGGAAGTACTCAGTTAAAATGTCAAAAATAATCCAGCGAAAAATCCTCTTTAACATGTTATGATTGCAATAACTGGACCCAACATGGTCCAAATTTCTGTTCAACAACTGGGCGTATACTACAGAACTTCTCTGTGGGCATATCCATGTTTTGATTGGCCAGAGTCAGAGGATAAAATGCAAAGAGAAGTTGGTTGAAGGGGAAAGTTGCATCTTTATTTCCGAGGGAATAACTTTGGAATTGGGGGAGGGCATGGAATAAAAAGAAAAACTGTTTCAGAATCAGTGAAGGAAGCAGTTTAAATTAAAAAAGCAGAATTCAGTAAAACATCCTCTTTAACATTTTATGACTGCAATATCTGGACCCAACATGGACCTACTAAATCAAACTTAGACCACCAGAGGGTTTTACAGTGATAAAAGTTTCAGTGAAATTGTGTCTCTATGTGATTGTCGCGTCAATGATACATATGCTAAAATGTGTCCACATTATAGGTGTCTGAAGCCGGTCTAAATATCAATTTACACATTGTGACAAAGTCACATTTATTTTTAACTTATTTTATACGGAATTGACCATAAAGTTTCATGGAAAATGTTGAACTAGAAAAGCCTTTCATGGAGTGACTGCCACATTCTACAAAAATTATTGAGATTAAAATATACTCTCGAATAGTAAACCTATCTGTGTTTCTTATAGCAGGCAATAACAGCACAGCTTTAATTTTTTAAGGGCACTATAAGAAATGAAAATTTTGCTAATTGTTTTACAGCTGTATATTATATGCCAAAAAATAAGTTATATTTCAAAATGGCTGCAGTGTACCTGCATGTTAAGAGTGGGTGACTTCCTCCGGGGAGATCTGGGGTTAGAAAATCACTACGTATTGTAAACTCACAGAACTCCCATTTAGCCTGGTTGTTTGAGTTTCATATTAAATGGATTTTATTTCCTTTGGTGCTAAAGAGGTTAACAACCCTTTCTATGCTGGTTAGAAACTTGCAGCTCCATCTCACAGCTGTTCCTGACCTGGTCACTTCTTCTCTCTATAAATCTGGCCAGATCTTCTCTTCCTCGACACTGAAAGTTTTACATCGAAGAGTTGCTGTGCTGAGTTGGAGATTGTTGTATGCTGTTTTTGGTGGTATGCTTTCCTCAGTGTCCTATTCCCATTTAGTTTGTACATTCCTACTCTTCTCTATATACCTCTCTACCTTTTGGTGAGTGTTGTGTTTGTTAGTTGCTTTTTGTTGCCTCTTTTGCGTTTTGTGTTTATACACTAGCATTTCTGCTCCAGGCCTCCTGGGGAGGGTGGAGGGGACAGCTTAGTGAATAACAGGAGAACAGTAAGACTGGTGGCTCAAACCTAGTCACATTTAGAGGTACCTTTGGAAGCAGGGATAGTTAGAGTCCCAGCCGTAGAGACAGTGGTGGGCTACTTTCCCTATTTACATACAGGCACAGCGTGACACTGCCCTTGATACAAAATATATTGTTCTATAATAGAGCAGGTGGGAAAAGTACCTATGGTAGGGAAATCAAATAGTATTTTCCAAGTGTGAAATATTTGGCTGGTATATAAAGAATGTTAGAAAAAAAATGTAAAACCTTAGATACCAACCTCATCTGAGTGCAGGACTGAGGATTCAGTACAGTCAATGATCCTTGGAGTGCTGTCCATCACAAGGGTAAGGGAAGAGGATGGTAACTCAGGGGGCGGAATGGTGTACTGAACCCTTGGCCATGTTAAAGATGCACTGAAGCCCCCTCATTTACATATGTAATGAAACTTTATTTTGTTCCTGTACCACAAGTATAATTTTATAGAGGCCAAGTCCCCTATGTGAATGCATAAATGTTTTAATTAGAGAATTTGGGGTGGCAGACTTTTCTTCTACTACAGTATTTTCTGAAATGTTAGAAAAGGTGAAGTCACAACTCACAATGAACACCTAGTGGAATAAAGTTACAGTACCTATATAATATATGCAAGTTATTGTAGCACTGGCAGCACCTTATTAGAGGCACTGACACCTTATCAGATAGGGTTGATGAATATCTATCTATATTAGGCTAGGTTTACATTAGCGTTTGAGTCTGCAGCGTATGATCCGCATACGCAAACGCATGCAAAACGCATGTTTATGCAGCGTTTTTTATGCGCATCATCTTACGCATGACGGGGAAAAATGCTGCAAGTGCATGCGTTTGCGTTGTTTATGCGCATGCGTTCGATATGACATCGATATGACATCAGGCAAAAATGGGCTTGTCTCATGAGATTTCTATTTACATGTTGATGAACGCATGCGTATCGAACGCATGTCCTTGCGTACCAATGCGTTCCCATAGACAGTAAAGCGTTTTTAGATGCACTCATATGCATGCGCATGCCTGCAAATATTTCATGGATTTTGACGCTTCAAAAAATGCAACATGTTGCGTTTGCCACGCCCTGCTGCACACCGTGAAATGACGCATGCGTACGCAAAAGCATGCGAACACATGCAAACGCATGTCCCCGCGTACACCATGTTAAATATATGTATGCATGACGCATGCGGATCTAACGCTGCGCACACAAATGCAAACGTGAAACCAGCCTTATACCTCTGCAGTATATGTAGCAGTGAAGCCATATGTAGCCATACCTTTGTGTTGTGCATTGTCACTTCATATGGATTTGTAGATGGTGTTTGCTGATTTCATTGCCCAAATCTTGCTGAGTTTAAATTAAAACGATTTTTCCCTCCTGCTTGTGAGGGGTTATTGGTATCCAGGATCATCTAGGGCTAAATCAGGTAGAGACGACGGTGAGCGGGGGTGCCACAACTTGCGTGCTTGTTTAGGGTGCCAACCTCCGCGGCAAGGAAGGGAAGTAATAGGGAAAATTATTAGGGAAAGGATTAGGTTCCCTTCCCCTACCTTCCTGTTGATCCTGATGTGATACATTTAAGACTTATTGTTTATTGATGGATTATATATCTATTTCTCTTTTTAGGTGTCAATTGTCTTTGTTTGTTTAGGAACATTTTCAGTTAGTTCCTTTTTTTAAAACGTATTAATAAAAATACAACTTTTAATGGATGAGTTTTTTTCATGAGACAAAATATATACAAACATGACTAATATATCACACTGTTTTTTATGCCTGAGTAAGAATGTATACAGACATTATTATAGAATATCTATTTGTTCGGACTATGTCGCATGATCCTCTATGGCCAGCCTAAACACGTTCTAGATGGTGATCCCTCTAAAACTGGCCCAAACACTAGATGTATGTAACACAAAACTTAACAAACAGAAAATGTGACAAAACAGTTGATCTACATACAATTCTGTGCCAGGACATTCTCCATATGCTGCCTCAATCTCTATAAAATGGAGATGGTTTACCTTTGATCGGGTGGGAGCTGCTACTACTGTCAAGGTGTGTGCTAGGTGAGTGAGTAGGTTTCGGTTCTCCTACCTGAGGGACGTAAACCCCTCCTTAAGTGACGAGATACTGAACTAACAGGCGTGGTTAGGAGAAAGGTTGCTGAAGTTGAATGTTAGGAAGTCTTTATGTCTTTTAGATCTAAAATTCCAAGGGCATGATTGTGACTTCTTGTTGTAACGTGCCAATGATGTCTGCTCCTTGTCTTACCCAACACTATTAGTTCATCATTGTCTTGTAATGAGAAGTAATTGCCAGTAGTGGACATGCCATACATTACAGTGCCATCATGTGCACTGATACGCCATGCTCTCCGTTTATGAATTTCTGGAAGTTTTACACTATGTAATATAATACAGATGATTTGTATAGGATCTGATTTTGTGTTACCCACCTGAGACTTTAATAGTGGAGTCTCAATCTAAATATGGAAGAGGCTAGTGCATGCTGCCCTTTTATTCATCTATCAAAAGTTAGTCACTGGTATGGTACCAGATACTTATATTGTGGGTACGTAAAGTATTCACACCCCTTTAAATGTTTCAGTCTTTGCTTCATTGCAGCCATTTGGTAAATTCAAAAAAGTTTTTGTTTTCTTATTCATGTACACTCTGCACCTCATCTTGACTGAAAAAACGAGAAATGTAGACATTTTTGCAAATTTATTAAAAAAGAAAAACTGAAATATCACATGGTTATGAGTATTCTGACTAGTGATGGGCGAGCACTAAAATGCTCGGATGTTCGTTGTTTGGGTTGAGCAAATTGGAATACTCGGGTACTTGGGCAGAACAACGAGCCCAATGTAAGTCTATGGGAGACAGAGCATTTTTACCGCGATCCCCCCTGGGGGTCCTTTTAGGCTCTAAAAGCATCAGAAAATGATGGAAACACTGCTCAAATGACAAGGGGACATCATGGGGATCGCCCCTGGAAGCATTCCTGACTCCTAGTTCACAGCTTTAAACAATTTTTTCAGAGTTTCATGCCATTTTTACCGGTGCACCAAAAAACATACCAAAATGAAACCAAAACAGATTTTGCTTGGAAATATGTTTCCAGGTTAATCACTTGTGCATAAGGCTAAATAATTAACCACAGACCAAAGTGTTCCTCCCCCACTTGGGCTATGTTCCGACGCAGCGTTTTTGAAGCGTTTTTCAACTTTAACATTGCTTTCCAAACAATACTAATGCATTCACTGTGAAATGTAATTGTAACCTTTAACAACCCTAGCTGGCCAAGTGTTGTGTGACACATAAGCAGACACATCTTGTTTCATTTCTGAAGGAGGGAATGTTAAAGTCACAGAGCCTATTTTTACAGGGGCATCAGGCAGCATCAATCTGCTTAAAGGGCCATTATTAAACAGTGGGTCTCCTAAACTGTTATAGCCTATGCAGTGAGTGGATGGGCTGCCAAGAATTACGACGCACCCCAATACCCCTTTCACAAGATGTCAAGGAGGGCTTCCCAAAAAATGTTGCATTTACTTCAAGGCCTGCCCTACTACCAAGTCATATGCACCCCAATATCCCCAATTCCCCTTTGGAAGAAACATAGAGGAGGGCCTCTTAACAAAAAATGTCCCATTAAAAAGGAGCGGGTCTCCTAGACTTGTAATGCCCATACACTAAGTGTGTTGGCTGGCAAACATGTTCCCCTGTGGGGTATACCTCAACCTTTACCATAACAAGTATTTTAAGACCAGCAAAACCACCCACCCTTGTTCGTGTGACGACTCCTGGAGTGGACCCTCTGGGCCATAATACCAAGCCACCCCGGGAGAACTGACCTAGTGAGGTCCACCCCCTATACAGGGAGCAGCAGGGACAGGCCCAAGGGAATAAAGTACCACGACTGCTGGAACCAGGTGGCCAGCTTGAAGGAGGCATGAGAGATGGTGTTAGCAGGGTGAAGACGGGGGCACACAGGGTACATGAATATGTAAAGCGTGTAGTCGGGGCATGCTGGGTACGGAAGTGCTTACAGCATGTACACGGGGGGCATGCAGGGTACAGGATGTTGCAGGACATGTACTGGGATAGCACGCCTGGGTACAGGATGGTGCAGGATGTGTACTGCGAAGCACGCCAGGGTATAAGACAGAGCAGAGTGCGTGCTGGGAAGCACGTCTCGGTAGAAGACAGAGCAGAGCACATGCTGGGAAGCACGGCTGAGTACAAGACAGAGCAGAGAGTGTGCTGGGAAGAACACCAGAGTACAAGGTAGTGGACCTGAGAACAGCGAGCCACCATGCAGGCACCAAGCAAGGAAGAAAAAGCGGAAATCAGGCGCCGCCTACAGGATGAATAGGTCGGAAGACGTGTGATTTTGGTCAGTAAGGAGGTGATGTCAGGTACAGATAGGTAGATGTGCGTGTCATCGGCGTAGTGATGAGATTGCAAACCGTGCCATTCATCAGCTGTCCCATGCTGAAGGTGTAGATGGAGAAGGGTAGGGGTCCTAGAACTGAGACTTGGGGAACATCGAAAGATAGGTGTCGAGGTGAGGAGGTGGGGTGGGAGAGGCAGACAATGAATGTCCCCCTAACAGTCTTGTTGATTTTTAAAGACTGACGATAACCCCAAAAAGGCCATTTGCACCATCAGCCATGCCCTCGTCAGCAGGGGTAGTAAAACTACCAGCTTTACCACCACCAGCATGATCAGGCACATGGCAGCAAAGCACCCGACTTTGTTGGTTGAACACCAGGCTCCATGAACAGAGTCTGCGCGTGATACCATGTTGCATGCAAAGATGCCTCCTGCCCTGCATCTGTAGTTGCACACAAACTCAACTAGCACCATTAATAAGCACGTCCACGTCCTTGTCCCAACTCAGCGTTCAGTTGTCCATACCCCAGTCCTTGGAACACAAGCGGAAATACGCAGCCAACGCCACATTACTAAATTCACACATTTTTCATCTGCTTGCACTTGAAATGTTGCATTTTAGGCTCATGGGAGACGGAAGCTTTCCGCAACCTGATGGCGGTTACCATAACTAGGTACTCGGTCCACACCCGCAACTCTTTATCCCGGTCTGTCGTCATGACATTATGCAAGCAAGCATGTGTCCCACAACATTACTTGGGCCCTCAACAATGCTGTTACAGGGAAAGTGCACCTAACCACGGACACGTGGACAAGTCCTTGTGAGCAGGTACAGTACATCTCACTGATGGCACACTGGGTTAGCATACAAGTACTTTATGGAGCATTATATGGAACCTATTCTGTATGGAGCATTATATGTGGCCCATTCTGTATGGGTAAGGTATGGGGTGCATTATACTGTATGGAGTATTATATGGGGCTCATTACACTCTTTGGAGCATTATATGGGGCTCATTATAGTGTTTGGAGCATTATATGGGGCTCATTATACTGAATGGAGCAATATATGGGGACCATTATTCTGTATGGAGCAATATATGGGGCTCATTATTCTGTATGGAGCAATATATGGGGCTCATTATTCTGTATGGAGCAATATATGGGGCTCATTATACTGTATGGAGAACTATATGGTACTGTGATAAAACACTCCGGGATCGCCTTTGCTGGGGTCAAAGGTCACGTGCGTTTAGCATGAAACTCAGGCGCAGAGCTGGGATTCGGGTGTAACTGACCCTGGGTCAGGTTTATTAACGGTGAAAGCAATGCAAAAAGGAAATAAAACATAAAACAAATCCTTGCCTGTCTGGCACTAACTAAACAATGGACAACCTAACTACCAACTGGCGGGCTTCTCCCGTCCAGCCAAACCACAGTTGCAGTGGGCACTGCTTCCACTCACGTGTGTCTCTCACACAGACAGGCTCTCTGTGTTCCCAGGCTGAGACCCTCACACAACCACCTGGCATCCTTTTATATCCACCTCCCATTATTCATTAGCAAGCAGGTGCGATACTGACCAGACTAGGCCACATAGGAAAGGAATCTGGGCGAGATATACCTGCCCTCATCCACTATTCCCACATGATTCTCACATATCCCCCCCCCTCTGCTCAGACCACTCCGGTCGAGCAATGACACCCGCCAAACAGTGCACTCAGGACAGGGCATCTGCATTCCCCATCTGTACCCCTGGGCGGTGCTCCACCGTAAAAGTGTAGGCCTGCAGTGCAAGGAACCACCGGGTCACCCGGCTATTCCGTTCCTTGTTCAAGTGCATCCACTTGAGAGGGGCATGGTCAGTGATCAGCCTGAACTTTCGGCCCACCAGGTAATATTTGAGGGCCTCTAGAGCCCACTTAATGGCGAGGCACTCTTTTTCTACGACTGCATACCTTTGCTCGTGTTTATTCAGCTTCCTGCTGAGATAGAGGACTGGGTGTTCCACTCCGTCCCTCACTTGTGAGAGTACGGCCCCGATACCGGTATCAGAGGCATCCGTTTGTACCACAAACTCACTGCGGAAGTCCGGAGTCACCAGTACGAGCTGAGAGCAAAGTGCCCGTTTTAGGCTATGGAAGGCTTCTTCAGCCGCTAAACTCCATTTAATCATGACGGAGTCTTTCCCTTTTGTAAGATCCGTCAGGGGGGTAGCGATGGCTGCAAAATTGGGTATGAACCGGCGATAATAACCGGCGATCCCCAGGAAGGCTTGCACCTGCTTCTTGTTGACAGGTTGTGGCCAGTCCTGAACCGCCTGAATCTTATCAACCTGGGGTTTAACAACACCCCTCCCAATTACATACCCCAAATACCGGGCTTCTTCTAGCCTGATGTGACATTTCTTGGGGTTCGCGGTTAGATAGACCTGCCTCCCACAGGTCGTCAATCACAGCTTGTACTTTCTGGAGATGAGTCTCCCAGTCCAAGCTGTAAATGACAATGTCGTCCAAATAGGCCGAAGCGTACTGCCTATGTGGCCTCAGGACTCGATCCATCAGTCTCTGGAAGGTCGCCGGTGCTCCGTGCAGTCCAAACGGCATATACACATACTGAAATAGACCTTCTGGGGTAGCAAATGCTGTCTTTTCTCTGGCAGCCTCCACCAGAGGGATCTGCCAATACCCCTTTGTTAGGTCTAGGGTCGTAATATACCGGGCTTTTCCTAACCGATCTATTAACTCATCGACCCGGGGCATGGGGTAGGCATCAAATTTTGAGACCGCATTCAGTTTCCTGAAGTCATTGCAGAACCGGATGGTGCCGTCCGGTTTAGGAATTAGCACAATCGGGCTGGACCAAGCACTGTGCGATTCCTCAATGACACCTAACTCTAACATTGCCTTCACTTCTCTGGAAACGGCTTCACGGCGCGCTTCCGGGATTCGGTAGGGCTTTACGTGAACTGTGACACCAGGTTCCGTTACGATGTCATGTTTTATTAGCGTAGTCTGCCCGGGTTTTTCTGAGAAAAACTTTTGGTTGTGAAGTAGAAACTGCCTGACCTCAGTCTTTTGCCGCTCCGAGAGAGTCTCTGCAACCCGTACCTCCGGTACGGTATGCGAGCAGACAGGACGGGCCAGCTCCGCTGACAAGGCAGACCGATCCTTCCAGGGCTTTATCAGATTTACATGATAAATCTGTTCAGGTTTCCGTTTACCTGCCTGGTATACTTTGTAGTTAACTTCACCAACTCTTTCCTTGATCTCAAAGGGGCCCTGCCACTTTGCCAGGAACTTACTGTCCACCGTGGGGACCAGGATCAACACCCTATCTCCGGGTGCAAACGTACGTATCTTGGCGCCCCTATCATAGATTCGTTTTTGGGCTCCTTGAGCCTGTATCATGTGTTCTTTGATGATAGGCATAACAGCCGCAATATGGTCCTGCATTTGTGTGACGTGATCTATCACTGTTTTAAACGGAGTGACCTGACCCTCCCAGGTTTCTTTTGCAACGTCTAACAGTCCGCGAGGACGTTGGGCGTACAATAACTCGAAAGGCGAGAATCCCGTGGAAGACTGGGGTACTTCCCTGATGGCAAAAAGCAAATACGGAAGTAAATAGTCCCAGTTCTTCCCATCCTTGTCTATCACCTTTCTCAGCATCTGCTTCAGAGTTTTATTGAACCGTTCGACCAACTCGTCTGTTTGAGGGTGATACACGGATGTGCGTAACGGTTCGATTTGTAACAATCGGCAGAGCTCCTTCATTACCCTGGACATAAAGGGGGTCCCCTGGTCGGTGAGTATCTGTTTTGGTATACCGACCCGACTAAACACATGCACCAGTTCCTTGGCAATCGTCTTGGTGGCCGTGTTACGCAAAGGGATGGCCTCCGGGTAACGAGTGGCATAATCCAAGATGACCAGGATATGTTGGTGTCCACGTGCAGACCGTGGAAGGGGCCCAACTAAATCCATCCCAATCCTCTCAAACGGGACTTCAATAATAGGTAGGGGTACCAAAGGGCTACAGAACCGGGGCTTAGGTGCAGAGGCTTGGCAGTCAGGACAAGACTCACAATATACACGGATATCGTGATGCATGCCTGGCCAAACAAAACAGTGTAATATCCTTTCGGTGGTTTTCTGGACTCCCAGGTGACCTCCCATCACATGTCCGTGGGCCAGGTCCAGCACCTGCCGCCGGTAGGGTTTTGGCACGACTAATAGTTGCACCGTATCTTCCCCCTTTTCTCTATCTGATAGAGTAAATCATTCTCCAGAACCATGTAAGGATATGCCAGCCTAGAGCCAGGTTCTACAGGTACCCTATTTATCACTTTTACATTTGTCCTAGCCTGAGAAAGGGTAGGATCCTTTATTTGCTCGCTTTGGAAGTCATCTTTCTGAACTTCTAAATCCGGCAAACGGGGAGGTGGACGGCTGTCAGCCTCCTCCTCTTCCCCGGTCTCTTCCGTATCACCCGCCATGACTGAAAACGGGAACTGCAGGTAATTTCCCGCAGACTCTTCCGCCAAGTCTTCCGGGGAGACCTCTCCCAGGGATTCGGGACCCACATGCGCCCTGGGAGAAGAACCATGTACACTATTACCCGAAGGCATCAACTGATTCTCGCACAATTGCCAGAAGTGGGGAAAATCCCGGCCCAGGATAACATCATGCAATAACGCCGGGACGAGTCCCACTTTATGTTGCACAGACCCATAGGAAGTTGTAATGCATATGACCGTGGTGAGGTACGAACAGGTGTCTCCATGCACACACGTTACAGAAAATTTGTCTGATGGTCCAGTCGGGGCTGACACCAGACTGGCCTTCACCAGAGTCACCACACTTCCCAAGTCTAACAATGCCACCACATTTTTGCCATCAACAGTTAAATCACACAAATGTTTTTCCACATCTTTTTGACCGGCATTCACACTCACTACCCATGCAACCATAGACATGCGGTTTTTAGAGTCTGTGACGTCGCACTGCATGGGTTCAGTAGTGACCGGACAGTTCGCAGCAATATGTCCCATCTCTTGGCAGCGGAAACACCTAACGGGCCCCTTGCTTAGACCATAGTTCGTTACTCTCGGCCTTGCAGTGCGGGCAGTCCCGTTTTCCTCCCCCACTGTCTTAGGGATTTTTCCATCTCCCCTACTCCCTGGAACAGTCTTACCGGTTCCCCGTGGAGATGATGAAGAACGAGGTGGGGTAGCGTCGTCTCGGAGTCCTTCCGCCACGGAGTAACGTTCAACCAGATCCACCAGTTGATCTGCCGTCATAGGATTTCCATGGCTTACCCACTTCCTCAGGGCTGGCGGTAGGGCTCTCAGGTACTTGTCCATGACGACTCTCTGAATTATCTCTGGTGCTGTCAACACCTCGGGTTGTAGCCACTTCTTCTTCACATGGATCAGGTCGAACATCTGTGACCGCGGTGGTTTATCCGGCTGATAAGTCCATTGATGCACTCTCTGTGCACGGACAGCGGTCGTCACTCCCAGCCGGGCCAAGATCTCGGATTTCAATTTGTCAAAGTCCTGCGCAGCTTCAGGTTCCAAGTCATAATACGCCTTTTGGGCCTCACCGGAAAGAAACGGGGCAATCAGGCCGGCCCATAGTGCCTTTCTCGCACCGCCGTCCGTTCAAACGTGGTCACATATGCCTCGACGTCATCTTCGGTCGTCATCTTCTGCCAGTACCGACTCACGTGAATCACTCTTGACTCGGCTTCCAGGTTAACCTCCTGTAGGCTTGCCAGGCGCTGCTCCACCTGCTGGAGAAGCGAACGATCGGTAGCTGTCATGTCCACCAACTCCTTCATCTGGGCCATCATCACCCGATTAGCTTCTTGCTGGACGGCGGTGGACTGTACCAGCGCTTTCACCACGTCCTCCATGCTCATGCTTGCAACGTGATGCCCGCATTCTCCACCACAATGTGATAAAACACTCCGGGATCGCCTTTGCTGGGGTCAAAGGTCACGTGCGTTTAGCATGAAACTCAGGCGCAGAGCTGGGATTCGGGTGTAACTGACCCTGGGTCAGGTTTATTAACGGTGAAAGCAATACAAAAAGGAAATAAAACATAAAACAAATCCTTGCCTGTCCGGCACTAACTAAACAATGGACAACCTAACTACCAACTGGCGGGCTTCTCCCGTCCAGCCAAACCACAGTTGCAGTGGGCACTGCTTCCACTCACGTGTGTCTCTCACACAGACAGGCTCTCTGTGTTCCCAGGCTGAGACCCTCACACAACCACCTGGCATCCTTTTATATCCACCTCCCATTATTCATTAGCAAGCAGGTGCGATACTGACCAGACTAGGCCACATAGGAAAGGAATCTGGGCGAGATATACCTGCCCTCATCCACTATTCCCACATGATTCTCACAGGTACCCATAATGCTGTATGGAGCAATATATGAGGCTCATTATACTGTATGGAGCACTATGTGGTACAAGTGATGGGCGAGCACTAAAATGCTCGGGTGCTCATTGCTCGGGTCGAGCAAATTGGAATACTCGGGTACTCGGACAGAACAACGATCCTCCGGGGGTCCTTTTAAGGTTTAAAAACGTCAGAAAATGATGGAAACACTGCCCAAGTGACACAAGAACTTCATGGGGATTGCCGCTGGAAGCATTTCTGACTCCTAGGTCACAGCTGTAAGCAATGTTGTCAGAGTTTCACGCCATTTTTATAGGTGCACCAAAAAACATACAAAAATGAAACCAAAATGGATTTTGCTGGGAAATATGTTAAGGTACATCCGTTCCAGGCTAATGACTTGTATATAAGGAAAATTAACCCCAGACAGAAATGTTCCTCCATCACTTTTGCTATGTTCATGTAGGAGGGTGGACTAATGCGTAGACCAGTCTAGGTGTAAAATGTATATATGCTTTGTGTCACGTATCTATCGCATGTATATATTTATAGTTGGTGTAGAATGTGTCAGCTAGGGAAAGTGGAGTTTGGAAACTGGACACTAGAGGGAGATATAGTACAGGGAAAGGCAAGGTCTAAGAACAGCTAAGTCTAAAAACAGTCTAGATGGTGGGCGGAGTTACAGGAATAACAAGAAGGGGATTTCCAGGCAGAAAGGATAAAATGGAGGGGATCCCCAGATTAGAAGAGACAGCAGAGGGGGGGGGTGGCCCTTGAAGGACAGCTGCAGACAGGAGGAGCCTGGGGTACCAGACAGAGAGCTGATCACTGAAGATGAAGTAAGTGTGGCAGCGGGTGGACGGGCTTGACAAGTTGATCGCTGTGGCCGGTAGACTTAGGCAGGCGCAATGAAAGAGACCGAAGAGCCGTCGCACCGGGAAAGAGGAGGAAGGAAAGAGGAGACGTGTATACGGGTGCCCAGGCCGGTGTGCAGGAGCTGTCTGACACTGCTGGTGCTGGAAAAGGAACCTAATAAAAGAAACTGTTTGAACATCTATGGGCTCCATTCTCCAGTCTTTGGGAACACACTTCGGCCATCGCAAAGGTGCGGAGTGAGCAGAAGAGACCAACCCCCCCAGTCGGCACACGTTCTACATTCACATGCAGCGTTTTTGATGCGTTTTTCAACTTTAACATTGCTTTCAACCAATACTAATGCGTTCACTGGAAAATGTCATTGTAACATTTAACAACCCTAGCTGACTATGTGGTGTGTGACACATAAGGAGACACATCTTGTTTAATTTCTGAAAGAGGGACTCTTAAAGTCACAAAGCCTATTTTTAGAGGGGCATCAGGCGGCATTAATATTCTTAAAGGGCCATTATTAGAGTTGAGCGATACCAGCCGATACTTGAAAATATCGGATCGGAACGGATCGGCCGATCTTAAAAAAAAGTATCGGTATCGCCGATTCCGATACCGGGAACCAATGCAAGTCAATGGGGCCAAAATATCGGAATTAAAAAAAAACCTTTTTTTCCTTGTAGGTTAATTCTACATGAAGAAAAACAACTAAGAATAATGTAGAATATATTGTGGGAGGTGGAGGAGACATTAATGCCATAGAGGTTTAGCCCAATCAAATGGAATAGCAGGAATTAAACTTTTTTTTTAAAGACGTTAGGAGTTACAAAGATATTGACTATGTTAGCCTCATTTATATTTTGCCAGACATGTATGTCTTCTTCTTTCTTCTTCTTCTTCCTTTTTTTACCTTCTTCTTATTCCTTTTTTTACATTCTTCTTCTTCTTCTTCCTTTTTTTACATTCTTCTTATTCCTTTTTTTACATTCTTCTTCCTTTTTTTAAATTCTTCTACTTCCTTTTTTTACATTCTTCTTCTTCTTCCTTTTCTTACATTCTTCATATTCTTCTTATTCAACAATTATTATTCTACATATTCAACTTCTTCATCTTCTTCCTATTCTTCTTCATCATATTCTTGTTTGTGTCAGGCATTCCTGTAGTTGTTATCTAGAAAAGTTAGAAGTTTACACCTTCCGTTCTGCCTGTCACAAAAGATTTACAACAAGATTTGTCTGCGTTCAGTTTGGCCTGCAGCAGAAGGCCTTTTCCAGGGGCACCACGAGGAGGAACGGACTCACCCCCATACACTGCTTAGTCTTCTTCTGCTTATAAATAAGATAATATCATTTGCTCAGAGTATTAGTCTTATGCTTAATGTTCTTCTGCTTTGTTTTTTTATGCTTCTTTGTCTTCTCTCTCTTGTTGTTCTGCATCTTGGTGGTTGTCTTCCTGTTCTTTGTCCTCTTGAACCAGCTGATGGTACTGGCACCCGTAGGGGCAGCAGAAGGAACAAGAGCCAATGGCACTACCGAGGACCAGCTGACGGTGCTGGAACCCGGTTACTAAGCAGGAGGTACCTGTGCTACAAAGCACTACCAAGGACCAGCAGACGTTGCCAGAACTCGGATACCGAGATGGAGGCACCTAGGCCAAAGGCTCTGACGAGAACCAGCTGACGGTGCTGGAACCCGGAGGGGTAGCATAAGCTGCAAGAGCAAATGGAAATAGCGAGGACCAGCTGACAGTGCTGGCACCCGGAGGGGCAGCAGAAGGAATAAGAGCCAATGGCACAACCGAGGACCAGCTGACGGTGCTGGAACCCGGTTACTAAGCAGGAGGTACCTGTGCTACAAAGCACTACCAAGGACCAGCAGACGTTGCCGGAACTCGGATACCGAGATGGAGGCACCTAGGCCAAAGGCTCTGACGAGAACCAGCTGACGGTGCTGGAACCCGGAGGGGTAGCAGAAGTTACCCCTGAAAAGCAAAGTTGGCATGCCGCAAGCTGGCCGCAGTTACCGAATCACACAGTCCTACAGGGGGTGCTTGTCCTACTGGCACTACGGAACAAGCCTTTCTTACCAGAACCCGCAGTCCACATAGGAAGCACCTAAACTGCTGGCACCCTAGCCTCGGCTAACCCAAACGCAACACGACATGGCAACTTGGGGTGGCAAACTGACATTGACACTTCCCGGAAACAGCAGGCAGGGCTGGAACCAAGCTGGGCAGGAGGGAGTACCCGTGCCAAAGTCAGTTATGAGCAGCAACTGGCGATGTTGGAGCCCAGGGACAAGCACTTAGCAGGCTGAGGCCTGATGTGCTGTCAATTGGGAGGCAGCAGGACAGATTGCCATCAAAACAGCAGGGGAACAGCTGACGTTACTGAACCCCACAAACACAGGAGCTAGTGTTTTACTCTGTGAAGACGGCACTTCCGAGCAACAACTGGCTGTGTTGAAGCCCAGGGACAAGCACGGAGCAGGCTGAGGCTGCATTGAAGAAATTTTAAGATCGGTTGTAGACTTCTACTAATTTTAACCAAGCTCCACTTAGGCCTGTGGCTTCACTGATTTTCGTATTTCCCCTGTCCTCCAACCCCGCCAGTTACAGCTCCGAAGTGGCGTCTGCACAATCCACACTAGTTATGGGAATGTGGACAGAGCAGGCGACATTGCCAGACACACATCAGGGGATTAACTGACCGGACTGAACACCTGTAACACAGGAACAAGTGTGGATTGTGCAGACGCCACTTCGGAGCTGTAACTGGCGGGGTTGGAGGACAGGGGAAATACGAGTATCACTGATATTTGTATTTCCCCTGTCCTCCAACCCCGCCAGTTACAGCTCCGAAGTGGCGTCTGCACAATCCACACTTGTTCCTGTGTAACAGGTGTTCAGTCCGGTCAGTTAATCCCCTGATGTGTGTCCGGCAATGTCGCCTGCTCTGTCCACATTCCCATAATGGGAATGTGGACAGAGGAGGCGACATTGCCGGACACACATCAGGGGATTAACTGACCGGACTGAACACCTGTAACACAGGAACAAGTGTGGATTGTGCAGACGCCACTTCGGAGCTGTAACTGGCAGGGTTGGAGGACAGGGGAAATACGAGAGACAGTGGAGCCACAGGCCTAATTGGAGCATGGTTAAAAATCAGTAGTGGTACGACTGTGTAGGCAGCAGGAGACTTTGCCATCCACACAGCAGGGGATCAGCTGACATTACTGAACCCCACTGAGACACGGGAGCAAGTGTCTCTTTCCGTGTGGACGGCACTTCCGAGCTACAACTGGCTGTGTTGAAGCCCAGGAAATAGGAGGGTGTAGGCAGAGGCCTACTGTATTTGGAATGTGGTGACAGCAGGAGAGACTGCCATCCACACAGCAGGGGATCAGCTGACGTTACTGAACCCCACTGAGACACGGGAGCAAGTGTCTCTTTCCGTGTGGACGGCACTTCCGAGCTACAACTGGCTGTGTTGAAGCCCAGGAAATAGGAGGGTGTAGGCAGAGGCCTACTGTATTTGGAATGTGGTGACAGCAGGAGAGACTGCCATCCACACAGCAGGGGATCAGCTGACGTTACTGAACCCCACTGAGACACGGGAGCAAGTGTCTCTTTCCATGTGGACGGCACTTCCGAGCTACAACTGGCTGTGTTGAAGCCCAGGAAATAGGAGGGTGTAGGCAGAGGCCTACTGTATTTGGAATGTGGAGACAGCAGGAGAGACTGCCATCCACACAGCAGGGGATCAGCTGACGTTACTGAACCCCACTGAGACACGGGAGCAAGTGTCTCTTTCCGTGTGGACGGCACTTCCGAGCTACAACTGGCTGTGTTGAAGCCCAGGAAATAGGAGGGTGTAGGCAGAGGCCTACTGTATTTGGAATGTGGTGACAGCAGGAGAGACTGCCATCCACACAGCAGGGGATCAGCTGACGTTACTGAACCCCACTGAGACACGGGAGCAAGTGTCTCTTTCCGTGTGGACGGCACTTCCGAGCTACAACTGGCTGTGTTGAAGCCCAGGAAATAGGAGGGTGTAGGCAGAGGCCTACTGTATTTGGAATGTGGAGACAGCAGGAGAGACTGCCATCCACACAGCAGGGGATCAGCTGACGTTACTGAACCCCACTGAGACACGGGAGCAAGTGTCTCTTTCCGTGTGGACGGCACTTCCGAGCTACAACTGGCTGTGTTGAAGCCCAGGAAATAGGAGGGTGTAGGCAGAGGCCTACTGTATTTGGAATGTGGTGACAGCAGGAGAGACTGCCATCCACACAGCAGGGGATCAGCTGACGTTACTGAACCCCACTGAGACACGGGAGCAAGTGTCTCTTTCCGTGTGGACGGCACTTACGAGCTACAACTGGCTGTGTTGAAGCCCAGGAAATAGGAGGGTGTAGGCAGAGGCCTACTGTATTTGGAATGTGGTGACAGCAGGAGAGACTGCCATCCACACAGCAGGGGATCAGCTGACGTTACTGAACCCCACTGAGACACGGGAGCAAGTGTCTCTTTCCGTGTGGACGGCACTTACGAGCTACAACTGGCTGTGTTGAAGCCCAGGAAATAGGAGGGTGTAGGCAGAGGCCTACTGTATTTGGAATGTGGAGACAGCAGGAGAGACTGCCTTCCACACAGCAGGGGATCAGCTGACGTTACTGAACCCCACTGAGACACGGGAGCAAGTGTCTCTTTCCGTGTGGACGGCACTTCCGAGCTACAACTGGCTGTGTTGAAGCCCAGGAAATAGGAGGGTGTAGGCAGAGGCCTACTGTATTTGGAATGTGGTGACAGCAGGAGAGACTGCCATCCACACAGCAGGGGATCAGCTGACGTTACTGAACCCCACTGAGACACGGGAGCAAGTGTCTCTTTCCGTGTGGACGGCACTTCCGAGCTACAACTGGCTGTGTTGAAGCCCAGGAAATAGGAGGGTGTAGGCAGAGGCCTACTGTATTTGGAATGTGGTGACAGCAGGAGAGACTGCCATCCACACAGCAGGGGATCAACTGACGTTACTGAACCCCACTGAGACACGGGAGCAAGTGTCTCTTTCCGTGTGGACGGCACTTCCGAGCTACAACTGGCTGTGTTGAAGCCCAGGAAATAGGAGGGTGTAGGCAGAGGCCTACTGTATTTGGAATGTGGTGACAGCAGGAGAGACTGCCATCCACACAGCAGGGGATCAGCTGACGTTACTGAACCCCACTGAGACACGGGAGCAAGTATCTCTTTCCGTGTGGACGGCACTTCCGAGCTACAACTGGCTGTGTTGAAGCCCAGGAAATAGGAGGGTGTAGGAAGAGGCCTACTGTATTTGGAATGTGGTGACAGGAGAGACTGCCATCCACACAGCAGGGGATCAGCTGACGTTACTGAACCCCACTGAGACACGGGAGCAAGTGTCTCTTTCCGTGTGGACGGCACTTCCGAGCTACAACTGGCTGTGTTGAAGCCCAGGAAATAGGAGGGTGTAGGCAGAGGCCTACTGTATTTGGAATGTGGTGACAGCAGGAGAGACTGCCATCCACACAGCAGGAGATCAGCTGACGTTACTGAACCCCACTGAGACACGGGAGCAAGTATCTCTTTCCGTGTGGACGGCACTTCCGAGCTACAACTGGCTGTGTTGAAGCCCAGGAAATAGGAGGGTGTAGGCAGAGGCCTACTGTCTTTGGAATGCGGAGACAGCAGGAGAGACTGCCATCTCCACAGCACGGGAACAGCTGGCAGTGCTGAACCCCACTAACACTCGAACGAATGTGTTTGGCTCTGTGGAGATGACACTTCTGAACACCAACTGACGCTGTTGGAGCCCAGGATCAGGCGTGGAGCAGGCTGGGGCCTACTGGATTTTGGCAGGTGTAGGCAGCAGGAGACTTGCCATCTCCACAGCAGGGGAACAGCTGGCAGTGCTGAACCCCACTAACACTCGAATGAATGTGTTTGGCTCTGTGGAGACGACACTTCTGAACACAAACTGACGCTGTTGGAGCCCAGGATCAGGCGTGGAGCAGGCTGGGGCCTACTGGATTTTGGCAGGTGTAGGCAGCAGGAGACTTGCCATCTCCACAGCAGGGGAACAGCTGGCAGTGCTGAACCCCACTAACACTCGAACGAATGTGTTTGGCTCTGTGGAGACGACACTTCTGAACACCAACTGACGCTGTTGGAGCCCAGGATTAGGCGAGGAGCAGGCTGGGGCCTGTTGCTTTTGGCAGGTGAAGGCAGCAGGAGACTTGCCATCTCCACAGCAGGGGAACAGCTGGCAGTTCTGAACCCCACTAACACTCGAACGAATGTGTTTGGCTCTGTGGAGATGACACTTCTGAACACCAACTGACGCTGTTGGAGCCCAGGATCAGGCGTGGAGCAGGCTGGGGCCTACTGGATTTTGGCAGGTGTAGGCAGCAGGAGACTTGCCATCTCCACAGCAGGGGAACAGCTGGCAGTGCTGAACCCCACTAACACTCGAACGAATGTGTTTGGCTCTGTGGAGATGACACTTCTGAACACCAACTGACGCTGTTGGAGCCCAGGATCAGGCGTGGAGCAGGCTGGGGCCTACTGGATTTTGGCAGGTGTAGGCAGCAGGAGACTTGCCATCTCCACAGCAGGGGAACAGCTGGCAGTGCTGAACCCCACTAACACTCGAACGAATGTGTTTGGCTCTGTGGAGACGACACTTCTGAACACCAACTGACGCTGTTGGAGCCCAGGATCAGGCGTGGAGCAGGCTGGGGCCTACTGGATTTTGGCAGGTGTAGGCAGCAGGAGACTTGCCATCTCCACAGCAGGGGAACAGCTGGCAGTGCTGAACCCCACTAACACTCAAACGAATGTGTTTGGCTCTGTGGAGACGACACTTCTGAACACCAACTGACGCTGTTGGAGCCCAGGATTAGGCGTGGAGCAGGCTGGGGCCTACTGGATTTTGGAAGGTGAAGGCAGCAGGAGACTTGCCATCTCCACAGCAGGGGAACAGCTGGCAGTGCTGAACCCCACTAACACTTGAACGAATGTGTTTAGCTCTGTGGAGACGACACTTCTGAACACCAACTGACACTGTTGGAGCCCAGGATTACGCATGCCGCATGCAGAGGCCAATGGGCAGCGGTTTTTATGGAGGTTGTTGACTACTACTGATTCTAACCATGCTCCACTTAGGCCTCTGGCTCCACTGTCTCTACTATTTACCCTGGCCTCCAACCCCGCCAGCTACATCTCTGAAGTGGTGTCAGCACAATCTACACTTGTTCCTGTGTTACTGGTGCTCAGTCCCGTCAGTTGATCCCGATGTTTGTCCGGCAAGTTCGCCAGCTCTGTCCTCATTCCCACTACTGGTTATGGGAATGTGGACAGAGCAGGAGACCTTGCCGGACACACATCAGGGGATAAACTGATGGGACTGAGCCATAGGAACACAGGAACAAGTGTAGATTGTGCTGACGCCACTTCAGAGATGTAGATGGCGGGGTTGGAGGTCAGGGGAAATAGTAGAGACAGTGGAGCCAGAGACCTAAGTTGGGCACGGTTAAAAATCAGTAGTGGTTTGAATGTTGATGGAGCTGGTGACTTTGCCATCCACACAGCAGGGGATCAGCTGGCGTTAATGAACCCCACTAACACAGGAGCTAGTGTGTTTCTCTGTGCAGACGACACATCTGAGCGACAACTGGCTGTGTTGAAGCACAGGGATTATAGTTCAGGAGGTAGAAAAATGAACACACCAGCAGACCTGGATACAGTTGCCAACCACTAATTTAGTGTGTAAGAGGAATGGCAAAGTCTTTGGAGATCCAGGCCTTGTTCATTTTCAGAAAAGTCAGCCGGTCAACATTATCGGAAGATAGTCGCGTGCGACGGTCTGTTAGTACACCACCTGCGGCACTAAAGACACGTTCCGATAATACACTGGCAGCAGGGCAAGCCAGCACCTCCAATGCATACTGGCTAAGCTCTGGCCATGTATCCAGCTTAGAGACCCAAAGCTTGAAGGGGGAAGAGCCATCTGGGAGTACAGTGACAGGGCAAGACATGTAGTCTGACACCATCTGACGGAAGCGTTGCCTCCTGCTGACTCGAGGCGTCGCTGATGGTGTAGACAATTGTGGTGGACACACAAAACTTTGCCACATTTGGGCCATAGTGGTCTTGCCTTGTGCTGCGGCGCTGCCTCTGCTCCCTCTTTGTGCAGAGTTTCCTCCACTGCCTCGATGCACAGAGCTGCTTTGTAAAGCACTAGCAACAATGCTGTCGGGTGGAATGGAAAACATTATGGACTGCACCAGTGACTCTTCGTACTCCCGCAGTTTACGCTCCCGGTTCAACGTTGGCATGAGCCTTTGTACGCTGTCCCGGTAGCGAGGATCTAGGAGAGTGTACACCCAATAATCAGCCGAGACGAGAATGTGGGCGATGCGGCGGTCGTTTCTCAGGCACTGCAGCATGAAATCAACCATGTGCTGCAGACTCCCAACTGCCAAAGAACCGCTGTCCCCTGTTTGAGGCGTGACCTCGGCCTGCTCTGCATCACCCCACCCTCGCTGTACATACTGAGTAGAGGTTTGTGTACCTCCCTCCTCTGGAGAGATGTCTTCCTCCTCCATCGACTCCTCCTCACAAAGTGTCCCCTGCCTAGGCCTTTGTGAGGAAACACGTAGCGCAGACTGTCCAGAAGCAGATGGCATTTGGGACTCCTCATCCTCCACCTCTTCCGAAACCTCATCCCTTAGTGCTTGCAGTGTTTGTTGAAGCAGGCAGATAAGGGGGACAGTCATGCTGACTAGTGCATCATCTGCACTCGCCATCCGCATGGATTCATCGAAGGCACGCAAAACGAGGCAGATGTCCTTCATAGAGGCCCACTCAATGGTGCTGAAGTGTGAACGGCGCACAGTGCGACTTGTTTGCGCCTGATGCAGCTGGTACTCCATGACTGCTGCCTGCTGCTCACACAACCGCTCCAACATATGTAACGTTGAATTCCACCGGGTGGGTAGGTCACATATGATGCGATGTTCCGGAAGGCCAAATCGTCGCTGCAGAGCAGCGATGCGCGATCTTGCCGTGCTGGAACGCCGCAAGTGAGCGCACTCTATGCGGACCTTGTGCAACAGTGCATCAAGATCCGGATAGTCCCTCAGAAAGCTCTGCACGACCAAGTTAAGCACATGTGCCAGACATGGGATGTGTGTGAGGTTGCCTAGGCCAAGAGCTGCCACCAGATTTCGGCCATTGTCACACACTACCAAGCCCGGCTGGAGATTCGCTGGCCCAAACCACACATCGCTCTCCAGCTTGATAGCATTCCAGAGCTCCTGCGCTGTGTGGCTTCGATTCCCCAAAGAAATTAATTTGAGTACAGCCTGTTGACGTTTGGCCACGGCTGTGCTCATATCGGTCGTAACAGGCTCCTGCTCTGCTGTTTCTGAGGAACTTGAGTAGGAGGAGGAGTCTATGTGTACAGACTGGAGTCCTGCAATCCGTGGCGTTGGAAGAACACGTACAGCGCCACTCTCCAGATCTGTACCCGGCTCCACAACATTGACCCAGTGGGCAGTGAGGGAAAGGTATCGTCCCTGTCCATGGTTACTGGTCCACGCATCGGTGGTCAGGTGGACCTTGCTACTAACGGCGTTTAGTAGCGCATGTTTTATTTTGCCCTCAACATGTTTCTGCAGGGCAGGGACGGCTCGCCTGCTGAAATAAAAGCGGCTGGGCACGTTGTATTGGGGACTGCCAATGCCATTAAGTCCCGGAAGGTGTCAGTGTCCACCAGCCTGAATGACAGCATTTCAACTGCCAGAAGTTTGGCAATGCCAGCATTCAGAGACTGTGCTCGGGGATGGTTTGCCGAGTAAGGGCGCCTTTTATCCCATGCCTGTGCTACCGATGGCTGTGATGGATGGGAACGTGCTGCTATGGGTGGAATCTGACAGAGTCTCCGGACAACAGTGGCAGAGGTTTTTCCTTGGCGATCCTGTGAGGAAGCCGAACCAGCAGTGTGTGAGCTGGAGGAAGAGGCCCCAACACGAACTGAAGAGGTGGTAGGTGGTGCTGTACGTTGGCCTATGTCTTCAGGGTGTCTCTGCAACTCCAACTCGTGCTTGGTGCGCACATGTTTCCACATATTTGTGGTATTGAGGTTGCTGACATTTCTCCCTCTTTTGACTATCTGATGACACAGCTTGCATTTGACAAAGCAAATGTCATCTGCAACTGTGTCAAAAAAGGACCACGCACTGCAAGTCTTGGGAGCGCCCGTTTTGCCTTTGGAATGAGGAATGCTCCTAACGGGTGCCGAAGTGGAGGGTACAGGCAACCAAGTCTTCCCCCTCCCTCTGCCTCCTGTTTTGGCCGGTAGGGGAATCTCTTCCTCCGAGCTGCTCCCACCACCTTCCTGTTCCTCACGCCATGATGGGTCAAGGACCTCATCATCTTCCCTCCCCTCTTCAAACAGCTGCTTCTCCGGGGTTGTCTCGCCAGCACCGTACGCACCAGAAAGTGGCAACTGAGTCTCGTCATCATCTGATGCGTACTGAGGTGTGCTGACCATAGGCACTGGCCCACTCGCCTCTTCAGATTCAGAGGGACAAAGAAGTTGCGCATCACTGCATACTCCCTCTTCTTCACATTCAGGAATGCTGCTTGGCTGGCCCCCTCTTTCCAAGCCAACAGATTCCGAGAACAGAAGTAGAGACTGTGATGGCTCCTGTCCATGTCTCTCTGACTGCCTGGGCACTTTGGCAGGTGGTGAAGAGACAGATGGTTGCTCTTCGGTGCTCTGGTCCTGAGAGGCTGTGGGAGTAATTGAAGTCGATGCGTTAGCTGCCATCCATCCGACAATGGCTTCAATTTGTTCCTCCCGCAGCAGTGGGGTACGTTGAGGTCCTACAAAGCTGCGCATAAAGGACTGTTGCCTGCTAAAACTGGGGGATGCTGATCCACTGGTGCCCGCAGCAGGCCCAGAATCCTCACGTCCTCTACCTGCAGAATCCCCACGTCCTCTCCCTGCTGAAACTCCACGCCCACGCCCACGCGCCTTACTCCCTGCCTTCTTCATCTTGCCAGACTGCTTAAGATAGGCAGAAAAGTACAACGGGGGGCCTTAGTGTGCTTATTCCTGAACAGCTGGTTACAGGTACAAGAAACACTAATTTTATGAAGTGTGTGTGTGGACTACACTTTAATAGGAGCTGATGTGGCCTACACAAGTTCCAAATGTAGTGTTTGGTGAACTTTTTTTGTGGTTTCTTTGTTGGAAACAAACTCAAAGTATGTGAACAAAGAATTGAAACTGATAGTATCACCAACTTTTTGGAGCTATTACAATGCAGGCAGGTAACCTACAATGCAAAAGATGAGGCTCCAAAAAAATTGGGTAATACTAATCTCGCTGCGCCGGCAGGGCACAAGCCAGAAAAAAAGGCTCCTCTATCTACTCCTATATAGTGTTTGCAACCAACCAATGTTGATGGATACGGATGGATGCACACTAATAGGAGAAGAAAAAATGAGCTGCACTCAAAGACAAATATGTGTGAGGCAGTGACGCACGTTGAGCGTCCTACAACCAGACGTAGCTGCAGGACACTCTACTCAGCGTGAGCTGCACTCACACACGGTCAGAGACCTCTCAGACAGCCGTCAACAGTGCAGCTAAGTGGGCACTGGCACTGACAGGCTGCAGAAAGGCTCCGCTGTGTACTCCTATATAGTGTTTGCAACCACCGTAGATGGAGACGGATGGATGCACACTAATAGAAGAAAAAATGAGCTGCACTCAAATAAAAATATGTGTGAGGCACTGACGCACGCTGAGCGTCCTACAGCCAGACGTAGCTGCAGGACACACTACTCAGCGTGAGCTGCACTCACACACAGTCAGAGACCTCTCAGACAGCCGTGAACAGTGCAGCAAAGTGGACACTAGCACTGAAAGGCTGCAGAAAGGCTCCGCTGTCTACTACTAGTGTTTGCAACCAACGTACATATGGATACGGATGGAAGCACACTAGATTGAAATTATGTAAAAAATGCAGCTCAAAAAATAAAAGATGTATGAGGCAGCAGTGATCACACTGGGTGGCCTACAGCCTGACGTGGCTGCAGGACCCACTCCACAGCGTGAGCTGCACTCACACAGCCCTTGCAGACAGCTGTGAACACTGCTGCTAGGGCAAAGAAGGCTACAGTGGTGGTTTATGTAGCCTGGGTAAAGCACTAGATGTTTGGTGGAATCGCTATTTCTAACTGTCCCTCACAGTCTTCTACAGCAGCCTGTCCCTAACTGAATTCACAGCAGAGTGAACCAGAAATGGCGGCTGCGGTGGCTTTTATAGTGCATCATGACATCATTTCGGCAGCCAATCACAGCCATGCCAATAGTTAACATGCCTACATGCCTAACAGGATGTGCCCACACTTCGGAGGATTCCCATTGGCTTAATCAAAGCAAGCAGGCTCATAGCATGATGGGAACTTCCGATTCCGGAATCCGATATGACAAAAGTATCGGAAGTCAGTATCGGAATTCCGATACCGCTAATATCGGCCGATACCCGATACTTGCGGTATCGGAATGCTCAACACTAGCCAATATTAAACAGTGGGTCTCATATGCTGTTATTGCCTATGCAGTGAGTGGTTGGGCTCCCAAGAAATACAACACACCCCAATACCCCTTTCACGAGAGGTACAGGAGGGCCTCCTGAAAAAATGTTGCATTGAATGCAAGGCCTGCCCTGCTATCAAGTCATATGCACCCCAATATGCCTTTGAACCCAGATACTGGAAGGCCACATGAAAACCCACTTCACAGTCTTCAGCTGGTCCTGCCATACAGTTTCCTTATGCATTGAATGCAAGAGCCACCTTGACCCAAATTTGCATGCACCCCAATCCCTCCTTGGAGGAAGCATGGAGGAGGGTCTCCTAAAAAAATGTCCCATTACAAAGGAGCGGGTCTTCTAGACTCGTAATGCCCATACACTAAGTGCATGGGCTGACACATTTCCCCATGGGGGGAGTAAAAATGTTAAAAATATTTTATGGGCATCATAGACACCCTTGCCAAAATTGGACTTGCTGTAGTAGCATGGAACACATTAACGCGGGTGACCTAGTAGCAGTGGATGATGAGACATTTAGGAAGGCCTCATTAAAAACTAGGCCCAATTTAAAGGAGCAGGTGTCCTAGACTCGTAATGCCCATACACGCAGTGCATGGGCTAACAAACATTTCCCCCTGGGAGAGTAAAATTGTTAAAAATATTTTATGGGCATCATAGACACCCTTGCCAAAAATTGGACTGCCTGTAGCAGCACAGAACCCGTTAACCCTGGTGATCTAGTGGTGGAAAATGAGGAGACATAATGATAAATCATACTGTAGTCAAACAAATAAAAAATGTGAATCCACCTATGAAAGAAAATAACAAAAGGGAGGGGCGAACACAGGTTCATAGATATGAAGCCAGAATGTGTTCAATGAGATATGTTTGTCCCTAGCAACAGCTCAGAGATAGTGATATAAATAAAAATATAATATAATAGTGTTTCACTATTTTTATATTGGAGAGGTATACACTAGGTCATAAAAGGATGCTCCACAGATAGAAAAAATGGAAAATATAAGAATAAATGGGAAGAATATACGTACATCTCATTTTTATGAGATTTCCCCCTGGGGGAGTAACTTTTTTTGGTTTCAAATTAGTAACGGGGATCATAAAAACACCCTTGCACAAAAATTGAGTGACTTTTGCATCACGGAATACATTCACCCTGGTGTTCTACTGGTTGTGGATGATGAGGATAAGGAGGAGGATAACACCTGAGGTAAATATCATAACATCGGGCACTTTAACCATGCCATTCCCGGGCTCATGCTAGTATCTGAGCTACATATGGCAACACTTTGGCTTTTTTATTTAAAAAAATGCAGAATAAAAAGATCTTATGGCCACAGTAGTCACTTACCTGGTCCCTTAGTATAACATATTTTATATCTGCATGTATATTCTGATACCATAAGTTTTAGATCTGGCTATGTGTTGGTTCTGAGCTACTGTTAGCGTGGGTGGTCAGGAGCGGGAGCTCCGAGAGTGGACCCTCTGGACCGTGGCACCGAGGGACCCCGGGCGAGCTGCCAGGTGGAACCGACCCCTATACAGGGACCGTTAGGAGCAGGCCCAGGGGTTCGAGTACCACGGTAGCCGGTACCGAGAGGGGCGGCTCAGGATGGACCGGAGTAAGACTGAGACTGGAGTAGGACGGCAGGAACACAAGGCAGGACTGGAGTAGGACGACAGGAACACTGAAGGCAGGACTGGAGTAGGTAACCAGGAACACGGGTGGCAGGACTGAGAAGCTGCTATGAGGAGCAGCCGAGACAGGAACTGCAGGAGCAGAGTGTGCACGATGGAGCGAGGCCACAACGATCAGGCGCCTCCCTCAGGGGGAAGCGGCCTGATATGGCCCCGTCTGGTCAGCCATTGGTCCAAAGGTGCTTCCGGGTCAGGGCACAGCCGGAGCATAAGAAGCAGGAAGGAGGCGCGGCCGCGGCCTATGGCGCATGCGCATAGCATGCAGGGGAGGCATCGGTCGCGGGCCTGTCTCAGGTGACCGCCGCGGCCGTCGGGTGGAGAGAGGCTGCGTCCTGGGAGCGGAGGGCAACTGCGGCGTGGGAGCGGAGGCCGGGTGAGTATGGCGGAGCGGTGTAACAGTACCCCCTCCCCTAAGCCGCCCCCCCCGGAGATTAACAAGAAACCTCTTGAGGATACGGGGAGCATTAATATTCTCCCGAGGCTCCCAGGATCTCTCCTCAGGACCAAAGCCCTTCCAATCAACGAGAAAGAAAGTCCTACCTCTAACCCTTTTCACAACGAGGATGTCCTGCACTTCAAAAACGTTGTCGGCACCCACCGGCTGAGGACCAAGATCAAGCGAGGAATGGAAACGATTCAGCACCACAGGCTTCAGGAGAGAGACGTGAAAGGTGTTCGGGATCCGGAGCGAAGCAGGCAACCTCAATTTGTAGGCAACTTCATTAATACGTCCCAGAATTTCAAACGGACCGATGTAGCGTGGACCCAACTTGTAGGAGGGCAGTTTTAGTCGGACGAATTTGGAGGAGAGCCAGACCTTGTCGCCAACACGATACGGAGGAGAATCCAACCTCTTTTTGTCTGCATAGTTCTTCATCTGATCAGCGGATCTCTTGAGTGATGTGTTGGTCTCAGCCCAAATCTTAGAAAATTCCGAGGACAAGGCATTGGCCGCGGGTACCTCGGAGGCAGGGGTTATCGGAAGAGGGACACCAGGATGTCTGCCAAAAACAATGAAAAACGGAGACTTGGCCGAAGACTCACCAGCATGGTTGTTATAAGCGAACTCTGCCCAGGGGAGTAAGTTGACCCAATCGTTCTGGTGGGCGTTAGAGAAGTGGCGTAAGTATCCCGTAAGCGTCTGGTTGGTACGCTCTACTTGTCCGTTGGACTGTGGATGGTAGGCCGAGGAGAAGTCGAGGGAAACGTTCATAAGCTTACAAAGCGAACGCCAGAACTTGGAGGTAAACTGAACCCCTCGGTCAGACACAATGCGTCGAGGTAGTCCATGAAGCCTGAAGACTTGATGAATGAAGATCTCGGCCAGCTCTGGCGCTGAGGGAAGACCGGGCAGAGGGATGAAGTGAGCCATCTTGGAAAAACGATCCACCACCACCAGAATGACTGAGCAGCCCGCAGAGCAGGGTAGGTCGGTGATGAAATCCATGGCGATGTTCTCCCAAGGAACCATAGGGACAGGCAACGGAAGCAACAAGCCAGACGGAGATCTCCGTGGCACCTTGTTCTTTGCACAGGATGGACAAGAAGCCACAAAGTCGAGTACATCTTGGCGAAGTGAGGGCCACCAGTAGTGACGTTTGATAAGGTCAAGGGTCTTCTTAGTTCCGGCATGGCCGGCCAGTTTGGAGGAGTGCCCCCATAGAACCTTTTGCTTGAGATTCTCTGGCACAAGCGTCTTGCCAGGCGGAGGAGTAAGCCAGTTCACTGGAGCCACGGTGATGATCCTAGTGGGATCAATGATATGTGATGGTTCCTCCGTGGATTCGTGTGGTTGGAAGACCCTGGACAGGGCGTCGGCTTTGGAATTCTTGTTGCCGGGACGGAATCGGAGCTCGAAATCAAATCGGGCAAAAAATAAAGACCATCTGGCCTGGCGAGGGTTTAGTCTCTGGGAAGACTGGAGATAGGCCAGATTCTTGTGGTCCGAGAAGATGACAAAAGGATGGACAGCTCCTTCCAGGAGGTGGCGCCATTCCTCCAAGGCCAACTTGATGGCCAAAAGTTCCCGGTCACCGATCGAGTAGTTACACTCGGATGGAGAAAAGGCCTTCGAGAAGAAGCCACAAGGGTGCAGGTGACCGGAGGCGGTTCTCTGGGACAGCACCGCCCCGGCACCAGTCGAGGAAGCGTCCACCTCGAGTACAAAAGGTCGATCGCTCTCAGGGCGATGCAGGACCGGAGCCGTGGAGAAAGCCCGTTTTAGGGACAGAAAGGCCTCCTCTGCCTCAGGAGACCAATCCTTGGAAGTAGACCCTTTACGGGTGAGCACAGAAATGGGTCTAGTGATCGCGGAGAAGTGGGAGACAAATTGCCGGTAATAGTTGGCGAACCCGAGGAATCGTTGTATCGCCTTTAATCTGACGGGGCGAGGCCATTTGAGGATGGCAGACAACTTCTCGGGATCCATCCTTAGACCAGCGTCGGAGATAATGTATCCCAGAAACGGCAGAGAGATCTGTTCGAAGAGACATTTCTCGATCTTTGCATACAGACGGTTCTCCCGAAGACGCTGAAGCACCAGGCGGACACTCTTTCTGTGGGACGAGAGGTCCGGCGAGAAGACGAGGATGTCGTCTAAGTACACGACCACACAGGAGTACAAGAGATCCCGGAAGATCTCGTTGACGAACTCTTGAAAGACTGCAGGAGCATTGCAAAGACCGAAGGGCATGACCAGGTACTCGTAATGGCCATCTCGAGTGTTGAAAGCGGTCTTCCACTCATCACCTGCACGGATACGGACCAGATTGTAGGCTCCTCTGAGGTCCAGCTTGGTAAAGACCCGAGCCCCTCTGAGACGGTCAAACAGTTCCGGAATGAGTGGAAGAGGGTACCTGTTCTTGATGGTAATCTCATTCAAGCCCCTATAGTCAATGCATGGCCGTAGAGTCCCGTCCTTCTTTTTGACGAAGAAGAACCCGGCTCCCGCGGGCGAAGAGGATTTCCGTATAAAGCCTTTGGCGAGGTACTCTCGGACGTACTCGGACATGGCGGTGGTCTCCGCGGGAGACAGAGGGTAGATTCTGCCCCTTGGGGGGGTTGAACCAGAAACAAGTTCAATTGGGCAGTCAAACGGCCGGTGTGGAGGGAGGACCTCCGCTTCCTTCTTATCAAAAACATCGGCGTAGGAGCTGTAAGCTGGAGGAAGACCCAGAAGGTCTGGAGGTGACCGTGGAGCGGCCGCCAGGCGGACAGGAGTCAGACAGCGAGCTTGGCACGGGTGCCCCCAGCGGAGTATCTCCCCAGAAGACCAGTCGAGAACAGGCTGATGAGTTCTTAACCATGGAAGACCGAGTAGAATGGCGTGAGAGAGCTTAGGTAAAACGTAAAAGGCTATCTTCTCTCGATGTAAGGCTCCGATTTGCAATTCCACCTCTTCAGTGACCAAGGTGACGGTCACCTGTAGCGGTTTGCCATCCACGGTGGCAATCTGAATTGGGTTAGATAGAGTGACTACAGGAATTTGGTATTTGTCTACCTCTTCCGGCCGAATGAAGTTACCCGCTGAGCCCGAATCCACGTAGGCCACCTCGGAACCACGCCTCCCTCCTGAAACCAAAAGCACAGAAATCGTAAGGGGTTGAGAGGAATCATCATCATCACCTAGGAAGGCCTCTCTTACCTGACCTAGGTGGAGTCGTTTCCCTGTCTCTTAGGACAGGTGCGGATATAGTGTGACGAATGACCGCAATAGAGGCACAGACCTTGTGCCCGTCTCTCTCTCTGACGTAACTCGGCCAACCTGAGATGATCTATCTGCATGGGCTCACCCGAAGAGAGGGAAGAAGATCCGACTGAACGTGAGCTGGCCGACTGAGTGAAAGGAGAAACTGACCTGGAGGAGCGCCTGTCTCTCACTGACTCCCGAGCGCGCTCCAGGAAGCGCAGGTCAATGCGGGTAGCCAGCGAGATAAGGTCCTCTAAGGTGGACGGGGTATCTCGACCAGCGAGTTCATCCTTTATTTTACTAGAAAGACCGCGCCAGAATGCCCCCACCAAAGCTGCGTTATTCCAGCCGAGCTCAGAGGAAATAGTGCGAAAGCGAATAGCGTACTGTCCGACCGTGAGAGAGCCCTGGTGTAAGTTAAAGAGTGACTCAGTGAGAGAGGCTAACCGGCCCGGCTCATCGAAAACCTTACGAAAAGTATCCAGGAAAACCGGGAGACTCGAAACGACCGGGTCGTCACGTTCCCAGAGCGGGTTTACCCAAGAAAGGGCCTCTCCCTCCAGATGGGACATGATGAAGGCCACTTTGGCCCGGTCCGAGGGATATTGCTGCAGCAGCCATTCAAAGTGGAGACTACACTGATTTAAGAACCCCCTACAGAGCTTGGGATCCCCGGTGAAACGAGGCGGCTTGGCGAGGCGTCGGAGGAGCAGCAGACGCAGGGGGAGGAGTCGGCACTGCAGCGGCAGCCTGGAGGGCCGACAAGCGACTATCAAAGGAGGCCATGTAGGACAAAATGTGGGTTTGAGTATCTTGCTGCTGACCCAGCTCCTGTTGGAGACTGGCCAGCTGAGTGGCATTTCCAGGATCGGCCACCTGTAAGGCCGACAAACGGGTGTCCATCGACTTCATGATTGACATAATGCGCCCCTGATTCTCCCGTAGGAATAGCAACTCTTTCTGGGTAGCAGCCGTAGTACCGGCGGAGTCCATGGCCTGATCGTACTGTTAGCGTGGGTGGTCAGGAGCGGGAGCTCCGAGAGTGGACCCTCTGGACCGTGGCACCGAGGGACCCCGGGCGAGCTGCCAGGTGGAACCGACCCCTATACAGGGACCGTTAGGAGCAGGCCCAGGGGTTCGAGTACCACGGTAGCCGGTACCGAGAGGGGCGGCTCAGGATGGACCGGAGTAAGACTGAGACTGGAGTAGGACGGCAGGAACACAAGGCAGGACTGGAGTAGGACGACAGGAACACTGAAGGCAGGACTGGAGTAGGTAACCAGGAACACGGGTGGCAGGACTGAGAAGCTGCTATGAGGAGCAGCCGAGACAGGAACTGCAGGAGCAGAGTGTGCACGATGGAGCGAGGCCACAACGATCAGGCGCCTCCCTCAGGGGGAAGCGGCCTGATATGGCCCCGTCTGGTCAGCCATTGGTCCAAAGGTGCTTCCGGGTCAGGGCACAGCCGGAGCATAAGAAGCAGGAAGGAGGCGCGGCCGCGGCCTATGGCGCATGCGCATAGCATGCAGGGGAGGCATCGGTCGCGGGCCTGTCTCAGGTGACCGCCGCGGCCGTCGGGTGGAGAGAGGCTGCGGCCTGGGAGCGGAGGGCAACTGCGGCGTGGGAGCGGAGGCCGGGTGAGTATGGCGGAGCGGTGTAACAGCTACTGACTTGGACATAAGGTTGGGGGTTTGGGTCCACGTGTTTTTCCACAATGCGCGGTATGTCTGTACCTGCATCCGCTTCTGTCCCTGACACTGTTTTGTACCTGTTGCAATTTTGAATAAAGTTTTTTGAATTTTTCTACTTATGGATCTATGGTCATTTTCTGTGGTTTAACCACATTCTCCTTGCTGCTCAAAGATTTGTGCATCGCTACATGGAATATCATCTTGCCCCGCTTCAAGTGGACCGAGTGAGAGGCACAAATCTCCAAATGGAAAACTGAACAGCTCTTCGGAGTGTCCGAGTGTGGGATCAGTTGTCTCAGGGCACTCGGCATGGTGGGATGGAGGATCAGGGTGAGTAATATCCAGTCCACACTCACGGCTACTCAGACTTGACCGTGTGGAAGACGTGGTGATGGCTAAGTGACTGGAAGCATTATCCGCTATCCAACCAACAACCATTTCACACTGTTATGGCTTCAATAGTGGTGTGGTGCGGTCTCCTAGAAACTGGGACAGGAAGGTCGAGCGCGAAGATGTGGGTTTTTGCTGTGGCCCACTTTCAGCTTGGCAACGGCCTCGTCCTCTGCATGCACCATCAGCATCACGTCCACTTCCCTGTCCCTTGCCCCTTGCTTGCCCATTTTAAATGGACTACTGAAATATTTGAAAAGCTCAATACAAATGGATTTATTTGGAGAAAAATTATATGTGATCAGTATGCCTGCGAAGAAACATTTTTTCCACCACAGATACATCAGGCCTCAGCCTGAGATAACAGACTGTATTCAATTTTTTTTTAGGTTGTGTGTTAATTTTTGAAAACACAAAATAATGAGTAGAACAAGGCTAGCAGACAGAAATATGCAACGTATACCGGCGAAGCAAAGATTTTTCCACCACAGATATACCAGGCCTCACCTTGAGATAACAGACTGTATAAAAATTTTTTTATTTTTTGGCTAAAAAAGACTGCTGGATATAACGAGAGTGACAAACTCCCCAAAAAAGGGAAGTTAGGCCTAAAATGCCTGAAATTTTGTCACACGGATGTATGAGGCGTGTCACAGATAGACCCCACTGTAAAATATGGCCTGCTTTTTAAAATAATGCAACATATTGCTGTATATATGTACTGTGACACACAGGGCAAAAAAAGAAAACTGCCATAAACTGGCAAAACTTTGAGCACACACAGGTATGAGCTGCCACGGAGATAACACTACGACAAATGTGCGGCCTTTATTTTTTTTTTGCTAAATACTGCTGTATTTAACTACAGTGACAGCCAGGCCAAAAAAAAGAAAACAGCCGTAAACTGGCAAAGCTTTGAGCACGCACAGATATGAGCTGGAACGGAGATACCACACCAAAAAAATGTGTGGCTTGTATTCCAATTACACCTGGGGCTAGCTATATACGGCTAATATATCCTACAGGTGGCTGCAGCAGCACCAGAACACAGGAAGTGAATGGACCCTCTTGATGTATGCAATCTAATATATAAAGCTCAAAGTATGTATGTATGTGTGTATGTATGTATGTATGTGTGTGTGTGTATGTCCGGGATAGGCATCCGCACCGTCGCAGCTACAGCCACAAAATTTGTCACAGTCACACGTCTGGACCCCAAGAGCGTCCTAAGCTATGTTGTGAGGTGAAAATTTAACCCCGCGCGTTCCAATTCACCAAACAATTTTGCCCCTATCTACATAATGGGGAAAAAGTGTGTGCACGTCAAGCCCCGCCCCTCATTATGATGTCATAATGCCCCTATCTACATAATGGGGAAACAGTGTGTGCGTATCAAGCCCCGCCCCTCATTATGTCACAATGGTTGCAATGGCGACGCTGATGTCATCATAGGTTGCAAGCCCCGCCGCTCATTATGATGTCATAATGGTTGACTATGAGATGGAGGATGTGTGATGGGTATATGGGCACGGGACTATGGGATGGAGGATATGTATGATGGGTATATGGGCATGGGACTATGGGATGGAGGGTGTGTGATGGGTATATGGGCATGGGACTATGGGATGGAGAATATGTATGATGGGTATATGGGCATGGGACTATGGGATGGAGGATTCTTCTCTTTATAGGTATATTTTTGAGTAAAATGTAAATTGCTCTTTTATTCTATAAACTACTAACAACATGTCTATGTATGATGGGTATATGGGCACGGAACTATGGGATGGCGGATGTGTGATGGGTATATGGGCACGGGACTATGGGATGGAGGATATGTATGACAGGTATATGGGCACGGGACTATGGGATGGAGGATATGTATGATGGGTATATGGGCATGGGACTATGGGATGGAGAATATGTATGATGGGTATATGGGCATGGGACTATGGGATGGAGGATTCTTCTCTTTATAGGTATATTTTTGAGTAAAATGTAAATTGCTCTTTTATTCTATAAACTACTAACAACATGTCTTCAAATTTCCAAGCACTAAATTTTGTATTTTCCGAAAATGAGAGATGGTCAAAATAATAAAAAAATGCAGTGCTTGCAGACCTCAAATAATGCTAAGAAAACAAGTTTATAATCATTTAGAAGCAACAATACTAATGTTTTAACTCAGGAAGAGTTCAGAAATCAATATTTTGTGGAATAACCATGATTTTTAATCACAGCTTTCATGCGTCTTGGCATGCTTTCCATCAGTCTTTTTCTCATTGCATTTGGGTGACCTTATGCCACTTCTAGTACAAAAATGTAAGC
This sequence comes from Dendrobates tinctorius, assembly GCF_039654945.1. Lineage (NCBI taxonomy): Eukaryota > Metazoa > Chordata > Amphibia > Anura > Dendrobatidae > Dendrobates > Dendrobates tinctorius. Next base: position 115,195,525 of record NW_027361679.1, read on the forward strand.
AGTTCTTCTTTGTTTGATGGCTTGTGACTATCTATCTTCCTCTTGATTACATTCCAGAGGTTTTCAATGGGGTTCAGGCCTGGAGATTGGGTTGGCCATGACAGGGATTTGATGTGGTGGTCCTTCATTCACACATTGATTGACCTAGCTGTGTGGCATGGCCATTGTCCTGCTGGAAAATCCAGTCCTCAGAGTTGGGGAACATTGCATAAGCAAAAGGAATCAACTGTTTTTCCAGGATAGCCTTGTATGCGGCTTGATTCATACGTCCTTCGCAAAGATTAACCTGCCCAATTCCAGCCTTGCTGAAGCATCCCCAGATCATCACTGCTCCTCCACCAAATTTCACAGTGGGTGCAAGACACTGTGGCTTGTATACCTCTCTAGGTCTCCATCTAACTATTATTAGAAGACCAGGAGTTGGGCAAAGTTGAAAATTAGACTCATCAGAGAAGATTACCTTACTCCATTCCTCTATGGTCCAATCCTTTGGCAAACGTCAGCCTGGCTCTCCTTTGCTTCTCATTGATGAAAGGCTTTTTTCTAATTTTACATGACTTGAGCCCTGCTTCTAAGAGCCTGTTACGAACAGTTCTTGCCATGCACTTCACCCCAGCTGCCATTTATTTTGTAGGTCACTTGATGTCATGCTGTGGTTACTGTGTAAGGGGTGGTGTTGTTATGGACAGTAAGAGACACGCTGCCTATTTAAGAGACGGCACCCCCTTGGTTGGTGTGATGGTACATTCTGCTCTCCCCTGTAAAAGACTGTGTGATGTTCTGCCAAGGCTGGAGAGGGGTTGAACCTGTGTGTGCGTTCTGAGCTGGAGATTCTGCAGAGAGCTGCTGTGCATGGAGTTGTGAAAAGAGGACGCACAGCCTGAGACTGACTGGATTTGTGAGATTGCATAGACTCTTCTTGGATAGCAAAAGGTGGCTGTCCTGTGCTGTTGTAAGAAGCCACAAAGAGACAGAGAAAGGAATCTAGTTTCCAGGAGCATCTCCAGGACAGTCATGCAAGAAGAAGACATTTCACAGATCTTCCATACAGACATGCGCATCATCGTACAGGACTGCTGGGGGCCCCCGGGACTGGACTGAGTCCCCAACGTTACTGTGAATTTAAGCCCGTTTGTGCACATTAGGGCCTAGAGTAGGCTTCAATAGACAGAGCACGGCAGCCGTGTGGCCTGTGTAGCTGAGGCCAGGGAGGCTACAGTTAGAGTAGTATCATTCTGTGTTCATTGTGTTGTTTTGCCTGTTTGAAATATATTGATCTGTAATAGTTGGAGCAGCGTGCTATTTGACGGCCCAGCTAAAGAATACAGCTCTTGTAAATTATCTTTTGCCATTGCATACCCCTGTTTGCACCTTCCTCATCCACTTCATTCCTTGCCTTTCAATAAATTTACCCTTTGTTGTTTGCACCTCATCTTGTGTACAGTAGTCTCCCTACACGGTGGTGGTTCCCCCAGCCATCGCTTCAGCTGAGTGACATTTGAATAAGATGATGGTCATCCCGGTCAGTGGAAGGTCGTTTTCGTCCTCTGCCGGTCTCTAGATTAGTTGTCCCCAATATTTGCTGCTTGACCTTGTTGTAATGGACTGCCGTCTTAGAAATTTTAAGAATGGAGGCAACATGACACTCACTGTATCCACTATCCATCTGCTAATAAAGCCAGAATTGAGCCCTTCTTTTCCTCACTCAATACTTTTCTTTTCAACTCCTTTGGCATGGCTAAAAGTTATTTTTTCATTTCGATTACTTTTGGGATATTACTAGCACTTGTTTTGCCATCCAGCTTGTCCTATTGCAAGAGTATTGTGAACACCACAGCAGGGTTTTTTATACTTTCCTTCGTTAAATAAGATTTAGTTCAGGTGATCACCTAAACAGAAGCATATTAAGTGGAATGAGGTGTACTCTGGTTGGAATTCAACTGACACTGGAATGGAATGGCTGTCAGACATGTAGAGAAGCTGATTTTTATAAAACTTTGCAGTGGCCTCTTAATTTTTGCCAGAGCTGTATAAATATAAAAATTACTGGAACGGTACCAAATAAGCCAGAGACGTGAGCAGGGCCTCCCAGACAATGATCCTGATGTCACTGTTAGGGGGTTGACCGGACCGCGGGTACATGCATGCCAGGTCTGGAACTGAAAGGGCTGCATCCTCTGTTTCCGGGGGGAAGCCTGAGAGAGGCCGATCTTCCCCTGCTGCAGGAGGGAAGGAGGAGAGAGACGGAGCTGCTCATCCAGGAGAGCCGGGAAATCGCGTGCAGAAGCGGGGGAGGGGGGATATAAGGGAGAAGTGCGCCAAAAAGGTCAGTTTGGCGCCAGCGCAGAGCAGTGCAGAGGACAGCGCAGAGAGCAGCGCGCAGAGCAGAGAACAGCGCAAACTGTTTCACCCAACAGAAAGTACCAGTGTATTGACGGGCTGTAGAAAAGGAGAGGTGCAGAGCCGTGCCAGCAGAGGAGCTGTGCAGAGCCGTGGCAGCAGAGCGGAGTCGTGCAGAGCCGTGCCAGAAGAGCAGAGCTAAGACGAGTGCTGTACCCAGCGTGATAGTGAGTACCGCACACGCTCTGCCCAAGAGTGACCGCATACTTGACAGACCCCTGCATACAGGTCCACCGTTTGTGGACAACAGATTGTCAGCTCCCCGCTACCCTCCACGCTAGGAGGTTACCCTAGTGAATGCAGAGACTGCACTGTGAGTGCGACACAGAGAGAGAGAGACAGATGTCTAGGACAGAGCCTTGCTACCAAGGACTTGTGTACACCACGGAGCAAAGTCATGTTCCGGTGGTTCCCCACACTAGACTCAGTACCGTGCTAGATACGTTTGAGCACGGGAAATCTTCCTGCCTCCCAGAGACTTCACCGAGATGTCTCACGCCGCTGTTGTCGGTGCCACCGTTGGAACCCCGAGGAGCTGCACCCAAGAAGACTACAGACTGATAAGTTTCACCTCTATTTCTGAACTTTCGTTCGTCCCTGACCTAACCTCAGGGCCGGTTTGGGCAAAGTGGGGCCCTAGACAAAGTTTAAAATGGGGCCCCAAATGCTAACATATTGCACATCACACAGAAGCATTTTGATTGTATTTACATGCGTTGAGTTCAGGACGCTAAATGAGTGTGATCGACAATATTGAACTCGTTCAACACTTGTTTCCCGGCCTCGTTCCACCATCTGAGAAACAATGATGGGAACAGAACAATCACTAATGGATCACTAACAGATCACCATACAGTATCATGTTATCAACAGCACATCTACAGTTTACACCCCATAGTCCTCCATATAATATAATGTCCCTCATATTGTATAATACACTCCCTATAGTCCTCCATATTGTATAATACACTCCCTATAGTCCTCCATAAAATATAATGTGCCCCATAGTCCTCCATATAGTATAATACACTCCTCAGTCCTCCATATAATACACTCCCTATAGTCCTCCATATAATATAATGTGCCCCAAAGTCCTCAATATACAGTAGTATAATACACTCTTCATAGCCCTCCATTAAAATACACTGCTCAGTTCTCCATATAGTATAATACACTCCTCATAGTGCTCCATATAGTATAATGCACCGCCAGTCATCCTTGTAGTACAATTCACTTCCCATAGTATAATGCACCCCATAGTTCTTCATATAATGTATTCCCCATAGTCGTTAATACAGTATAATGCGGCCCACATATAGCATAATGCAGCCGCCCCACAGAGTATAATGCAGCCCCGCCATACAATATAACGTAACCCCCATAAAATATAATGCAGCCCCCCCTCTTATAGTATAATGCAGCCACCCCTTAGAGCATAATGCAGCTACCCCTCAGAGTATAATGCAGCCACTCCACAGAATATAATGTAACCCCCCCATAGAATATAATGCAGCCCCTCCAAAGAATATATGGCAACCCCCTCATAGAGTATAATGCAGCCCCTCTATAGAATACAATATACCCCTCCTCATATATTATAATTCATCCCCCATAGAATATAATAAAGCCCCTATAAAATATAATCTAGCCCTCCATAGAATACAATGTAGCCTCCTCATATAGTATACAGTAATGTAGCCCCCTCAGAGTATGATGCAATCACCCCCCATAGAATATAATAAACTAGCTGAAGAGCCCGGCGCTGCCCGGGCATAGTAACTAACTGTGGTTAGTTATAACAAATTATAATTATCCTCCATCCCATAGTCCCGTGCCCATAAACCCATCATACATATCCTCCATCCCATAGTCGAGTGCCATATACCCATCACACATCCTCCATCCCATAGTCCCATGCCCATATACTTATCACACATCCTCCATCCCATAGTCCCATGCCCATATACCCATCATACATATTTGCCATCCCATAGTCGAGTGCCCTTATACCCATCATACATATCCGCCATCCCATAGTCCCGTGCCCATATACCCGTCATACATATCCTCCATCCCATAGTCCAGTGCCCATATACCCATCACACATCCTCCATCCCATAGTCCCGTGCCCATATACCCGCCATACATATCGTCCATCCCATAGTCCCGTGCCCATATACCCGTCATACATATTCTCCATCCCATAGTCCAGTGCCCATATACCCATCACACATCCTCCATCCCATAGTCCCGTGCCCATATACCCGTCATACATATCCACCATCCCATAGGCTCGTGCCCATATACCCGTCATACATATCCTCCATCCCATAGTCCAGTGCCCATATACCCATCACACATCCTCCATCCCATAGTCAACCATTATGACATCATAATGAGCGGCGGGGCTTGCAACCTATGATGACATCAGCGTTGCCATGGCAACCATTGTGACATCATAATGAGGCGCGGGGCTTGATATGCACACTAGGGTGACCGGATCTCATATGGGGGGGAAAAAATGTCAGAATCTTGTTCGTCTGGACCCCACAAAACGATTCCCCTTTCCAGATATTGAGAGAGCCAAAATTTGAGCTCGATCAAACGACGTTAACCCGTGCCGCTCGTCGCTCAAAGTTTGAAAAAATCCAAATTGAGGTATTTTAAGATTTAGGTATTTTGCACAGTCTGTTAGACTATAAAGAATGTGACAACAACATTGCAGAAATAGCCCTGACCAAATTCTCGAACCATTTGTGGTATTTGAATGCAGAGTTGGTGGGATTATCGTTTTTTGATCCCACCATTACAGACAATGAAAAGTTGTTAATGGCTAATAAATTGCTCAGTAGCACAGATGAACCATCAGAGCACGCTAACCTACATGAGTTGATAATTTTACATAGTTATCTAATCTATTCTAGAGCTTTTGTTAAAGTAGTTTTTGAAACGTCAGAATATAATGCTCGGCATTTGCTTACAACTTGCAGGACATATTACTTTTGTTCTTCATCTTTTGTCAGAAGGTCGTTAAAGTCGGTTACTTCCTACCTCTTTTAATTTTTCTTTCCTAACTTTTGGATTTACAACCCTAGCGTGCTCTGATGGTTCATCTGTGCTACTGAGCAATTTATTAGCCATTAACAACTTTTCATTGTCTGTAATGGTGGGATCAAAAAACGATAATCCCACCAACTCTGCATTCAAATACCACAAATGGTTCGAAAATTTGGTCAGGGCTATTTCTGCAATGTTGTTGTCACATTCTTTATAGTCTAACAGACTATGCAAAATACCTAAATCTTAAAATACCTCAATCTGGATTTTTTCAAACTTTGAGCGACGAGCGGCACGGGTTAACGTCGTTTGATCGAGCTCAAATTTTGGCTATCTCAATATCTGGAAAGGGGAATCGTTTTGTGGGGTCCAGACGGACAAAATTCCGACATCGATTTTTTGCGGTCACCCTAATGCACACACTGTTTCCCCAGTATGTAGATAGGGGCATTATGACATCATAATTAGGGGCGGGGCTTGACGCGCACACACTTTCTGCATACTGGGGAAACAGTGTGTGCGTATCAAGCCCCTCCCCTCATTATGATGTCACAATGGTTGCCATGGTGACGCTAATGTCATCATAGGTTGCAAGCCCTGCCGCCGCTCATTATGATGTCATAATGGTTGACTATGGGATGGAGGATGTGTGATAGGTATATGAGCACTGGACTATGGGATGGAGGATATGTATGACGAGTATATGGGCACGGGACTATGGGATGGCGGATATGTATGATGGGTATATGGGCATGGGACTATGAGATGAAGGATGTATGATGAGTATATGGACACTCGACTATGGGATGGAGGATATGCATGATGGGTATATGGGCACGGGACTATGGGATGGCGGATATGTATGATGGGTATATGGGCACGGGACTATGGGATGGAAGATATGTATGATGGGTATATAGGCACGGGACTATGGGATGGAGGATATCTATGATGGGTATATGGGCATGGGACTATGAGATGAAGGATGTGTGATGGGTATATGGCACTCGACTATGGGATGGCGAATATGCATGACGGGTATATGGGCACGGGACTATGGGATGGCGGATATGTATGATGGGTATATGGGCACAGGACTATGGGATGGAGGATATGTATGATGAGTATATGGGCAAGGGACTATGGGATGGAGGATATGTATGATGGGTATATGGGCATGGGACTATGAGATGAAGGATGTGTTATGGGTATATGGGCACTTGACTCTGGGATGGCGAATATGTATGATGGGTATATGGGCATGGGACTATGGGATGGAGGATATGTATGATGGGTAAATGGGCATGGGACTATGGGATGGAGGATAAGTACGATGGGTATATGGGCACGGGCCTATGGGATGGAGGATGTGTGATGGGTATATGGGCACTGGACTATGGGATGGAGGATATGTATGATGGGTATATGGGCACGGGACTATGGGATGGCGGATATGTATGATGGGTATATGGGCACGGGACTATGGGATGGAGGATATGTATGATGGGTATTTGGGCACGGGACTATGGGATGGAGGATATGTATGATGGGTATATGGGCATGGGACTATGGGATGGAGGATGTATGATGGGTATTTGGGCACGGGACTATGGGATGGAGGATATGTATGATGGGTATATGGGCATGGGACTATGGGATGGAGGATGTGTGATGGGTATATGGTCACGGGACTATGGGATGGCGGATATGTATATGGGCACAGGACTATGGGATGGAGGATATGTATGATGGGTATATGGGCATGGGACTATGGGATGGAGTATATGTATGATGGGTATATGGGCACGGGCCTATGGGATGGAGGATGTGTGAAGGGTATATGGGCACGGGACTATGGGATGGCGGATATGTATATGGGCACTGGACTATGGGATGGAGGATATGTATGACGGGTATATGGGCACGGGACTATGGGATGGCGGATATGTATGATGGGTATATGGGCACGGGACTATGGGATGGAGGATATGTATGATGGGTATATGGGCATGGGACTATGAGATGAAGGATGTGTGATGGGTATATGGGCACTCGACTATGGGATGGAGGATATGTATGATGGGTATATGGGCATGGGACTATGAGATGAAGGATGTGTTATGGGTATATGGGCACTCGACTATGGGATGGCGAATATGTATGATGGGTATATGGGCATGGGACTATGGGATGGAGGATATGTATGATGGGTATATGGGCATGGGACTATGGGATGGAGGATATGTACGATGGGTATATGGGCATGGGCCTATGGGATGGAGGATGTGTGATGGGTATATGGGCACTGGACTATGGGATGGAGGATATGTATGATGGGTATATGGGCACGGGACTATGGGATGGCGGATATGTATGATGGGTATATGGGCACGGGACTATGGGATGGAGGATATGTATGATGGGTATATGGGCACGGGACTATGAGATGAAGGACGTGTGATGGGTATATGGGCACGGGACTATGGGATGGCGGATATGTATGATGGGTATTTGGGCACGGGACTATGGGATGGAGGATATGTATGATGGGTATATGGGCATGGGACTATGGGATGGAGGATGTGTGATGGGTATATGGTCACGGGACTATGGGATGGCGGATATGTATATGGGCACAGGACTATGGGATGGAGGATATGTATGATGGGTATATGGGCATGGGACTATGGGATGGAGTATATGTATGATGGGTATATGGGCACGGGACTATGGGATGGAGAATGTGTGAAGGGTATATGGGCACGGGACTATGGGATGGCGGATATGTATATGGGCACTGGACTATGGGATGGAGGATATGTATGACGGGTATATGGACACGGGACTATGGGATGGCGGATATGTAAGATGGGTATATGGGCACGGGACTATGGGATGGAGGATATGTATGATGGGTATATGGGCATGGGACTATGAGATGAAGGATGTGTGATGGGTATATGGGCACTCGACTATGGGATGGAGGATATGTATGATGGGTATATGGGCACGGGCCTATGGGATGGAGGATGTGTGAAGGGTATATGGGCACGGGACTATGGGATGGCGGATATGTATATGGGCACTGGACTATGGGATGGAGGATATGAATGACGGGTATATGGGCACGGGACTATGGGATGGCGGATATGTAAGATGGGTATATGGGCACGGGACTATGGGATGGAGAATATGTATGATGGGTATATGGGCATGGGACTATGGGATGGAGGATATGTATGATGGGTATATGGGCACGTGCCTATGGGATCGTGGATATGTATGATGGGTATATGGGCACAGGACTATGGGATGGAAGATAATTCTAATTTGCTATAACTAACCACAGTTAGTTACTATGCCCGGGCAGCGCCGGGCTCTTCAGCTAGTACACTATAGAGAAAAAGGTCCTCCAAGGATATTATATAAAATATTCAAATTTTATTAAATAACACAAAAAATAAAAAGAAACAGCAAACCATACAGAAAGTGGAAAATAGCATGACACTGGGTGACAAACATAAGAACTATAAAATGACTGGTAATAATGATAATGTAGCACATGAGGGAATATAAAACAATTCTTAAAGTGCTGGTGCAGCAAGCAGAAATAGATATTAATGATATACTCTCACATATTAGAGCCTAATAGCATGTTAAATGAAGCCTGCAGCGACATTATGCACAATGAAATAGATGAAACCCAGACATTGCTGGTTTTCCCATAGCTGATCTCCTCAGAAGCAAAAAATCCTTCCTAAAAATAAATGATGTAGGTATAGAGAGGATCAAGTAAGGGAAATACACCTCATGGCTAGAGAATTAAAGCAATAACATATTTACCAGAATGAAAGAATCACCCAGGGTCCCCCACATGGTATATAGCCCAGCACCACATGGTATATAGCCCAGCACCACATGGTATTTTGCCCAACATAGTATATAGCCCAGCATGGTATATAGCCCAGCATAGTATATAGCCCAGCACGGTATACAGCCCAGCATGGTATATAGCCCAGCACTACATGGTATATAGCCCAGCAACACATGGTATATAGCCCAGCAACACATGGTATATAGCCCAGCATAGTATATAGCCCAGCATGGTATATAGCCCAGCACCACATGGTATATAGCCCAGCAACACATGGTATATAGCCCAGCATAGTATATAGCCCAGCACCACATGGTATATAGCCCAGCATGGTATATAGCCCAGCATAGTATATAGCCCAGCATGGTATACAGCCCAGCATGGTAAATAGCCCAGCACGGTATATAGCCCAGCATAGTAAATAGCCCAGCATGGTATACAGCCCAGCACGGTATGGTATATAGCCCAGCAAGGTATAAAGCCCAGCATGGTATATAGCCCAGCATAGTATATAGCCCAGCATAGTATATAGCCCAGCATAGTAAATAGCACAGCATGATATATAGCCCAGCATAGTATATAGCCCAGCATAGTAAATAGCACAGCATGATATATAGCCCAGCATAGTATATAGCCCAGCATAGTATTTAGCCCAGCATGGTATATAGCCCAGCACAGTATATAGCCCAGCATGGTATATGGCCCAGCATAGTATATAGCAGCCCCCCCCCCCCCCCCCCGAATGGCCCCACAGTCCAGTACTCACACTGATATTTAAAAAAAACACTCATCTTCTCCTCGTGCCCGCGCTGGTCCTGGCTCCTGTCTCCTGCTCTGCCTGGCACACAGTGAGAGCGCGATGACGTCATCGCGCACCCGGTGTGTCAGAGGCAGAGCGGGGAATGATGGGAGGGAGCGTCAGCTGACGCTCTCTCCTCCATCATTGCTTTGAACTGTACCGGCAGTCGCCGGTATAGTTCAATGCGAAGGAAGTCGGCGCTGGGGGCAGGCGGGCCCCCCTGCCTCACAGGGGCCCCATAGTGGCTGCGTGATGTGCCGCTAGCTGGGGGCCCCTGGGGGAGTGGGGGTCCTAGGCAGCTGTCTGGTCTGCCTGCCCCTAACGTCGGGCCTGCTTAACCTGCCACTCTCCCAGTTCTGCCCCATTCTTTACTATCACCCTACAATCCCTCACTCCCTGCGTGGAGTACATTCCCCTGTAAATAAACCTGTCTAACCCTTGTTCTGCCTTTCCGTGCATGACTGCATTTCGCGTTCCTGCGATTTCTACATCACATACATATCATTTCAGAAAAGCAGGCAGTACTCAAAAAAATCTGGAAAAAAGAGGACTTTATTAGCCCGTTGCCACACCAGATAGGCCAGTAAAGTCCTCTTTTTTCATCAATTTTTCGGGTGCCGCTAGTTTTATATATATATATATATATATATATATATATATATATATATATATATATATACACACTGCTCAAGAAAATAAAGGGAACACTTAAACAACAGAATATAACTCCAAGTAAATCAAACTTCTGTGAAATCAAACTGTCTACTTGGGAAGCAACACTGATTGACAATCAATTTCACATGCTGTTTTGCAAATGGGATAGACAACAGATGGAAATTATTGGCAATTATCAAGACACCCTCAATAAAGGAGTGGTTCTGCAGGTGGACACCACTGACCACATCTCGGTACCAATGCTTTCTGGCTGATGTTTTAGTCACTTTTGAATGTTGGTTGTGCTTTCACATTCGTGGTAGCATGAGACAGACTCCACAACCCACATAAGTGGCTCAGGTAGTGCAGCTCATCCAGGATGGCACATCAATGCGAGCTGTGTCAAGAAGGTTTGCTGTGTCTGTCAGCGCAGTGTCCAGAGGCTGGAGGCGCTACCAGGAGACAGGTCAGTACACCAAGAGACGTGGAGGGGGCCGTAGGCGGGCAACAACCCAGCAGCAGGACCACTACCTACACCTTTGTGCAAGGAGGAACAGTAGGAGCACTGCCAGAGCCCTGCAAAATGACCTCCAGCAGGCCACAAATGTGCATGTGTCTGCACAAACGGTTAGAAACCGACTCCATGAGGATGGTCTGAGTGCCCGACGTCCACAAATGGGGATTGTGCTCACAGCCCAACACCATGCAGCCCTCCAAAGAAATGCCACCCCATACCATTACTAACCCACTGCAAAACTGGTCATGCTGAAGGATGTTGCCGGCAGCAGATCGCTCTCCGTGGCATCTCCAGACTCTGTCACATGTGCTCAGTGTGAACTTGCTTTCATCTGTGAAGAGCACAGGGCGTCAGTGGTGAATTTGCCGATCTGGGTGTTCTGTGGCAAATGCCAAGCATCCTGCATGGTGTTGGGCTGTGAGCACAACCCCCATCTGTGGACGTCGTGCTCTCAGACCATCCTCTTGGAGTCGGTTTCCGACCGTTTGTGCAGACATGCACATTTGTGGCCTGCCTCTAGACACTACGCTGACAGACACAGCAAACCTTCTTGCCACAGCTCTCATGGATGTGCAATCCTGGATGAGATGCACTACCTGAGCCACTTGTGTAGGTGGTAGAGTCCGTCTCATGCTACCACGAGTGTGAAAGCACAACCAACATTCAAAAGTGACCAAAACAATCAATCAGTATTCCTTCCTAAGTGGACAGTTTGATTTCACTGAAGTTTGACTTACTTGGAGTTATATTCTGTTGTTTAAGTGTTCCCTTTACTTTTTTGAGCAGTGTATTTTGTTCTGGGATATTCCTATGCGCTTCTTCCCACCTCAAAAAGAGTATACGGTTCATGGTTTAGTATTTTTATTGTCTTCCTCCTCCTTTTACACCATATCAACAGGATTATCATGGGAACCTTGCTTCAAAATTTTTGGAGGTCCATGAGGTGGCCCTCAGTCATACATTTTGGAGGGCCATCAGTCACAAATATTGTAGGGACATCAGGTGGCCGGCCCTCAGTCATAAATTTTGGGGTTCAGCAGGCGGCCCCCGAAGCTTAATTCATTTTCAGTGTGACATCTTTTTTTTCAAAAATAATACCAAGCAGTTTGCAGGTTGGAGCACAACAAACACGCTCATCCAAAAGACTTAGCTTACTGTCCCACATTGCATAGGGTGCGGGACACCACTGTTGAAGACAGAAAAGTGTAAACAAATTATCGGTTGGATGGCAGATAATACTTACAGTCTGTTTTCCAGCAGCACCCTGCCTTCCACACTGTCCAGTCTCAAAAGCCAATAGTTTTGACCACATAATCCTCACCCTCATCCTTCTTACTCCCACCATGGTGAGTCCCATGAGACAAGTGATCACAAATTTAGACACTCAAAGGAGTTCTTCAGATATCCATTTATTGATTCTGGCCTCCAGCCACACATTTGCAAGCACCATCAGCAACAACGTCCTCTTCTTTGGCCCAGTGCAACATTCAGCTGTCCCTACCCCAGGTTTTGGAACGCAAAAAAAAAATACCCAACCAACAGCCCACAGTCCAAAACACTAAATGGCTATATTGCCAGGCTGCTTGGCTAGAAATGTTGACGTTTAGGCTTTTGGACACTGAGGCTTTCCAGAATCTCATGGCAGTTGCCTTCCATCGTATTTGGTCCTCAGCTGCCACTAATTTTCCTGATGTGCTGTTCCTGTCTTTCACCAGCATGTGTCCCATAACATACCCTGACCAATGCAGTTACTGGAAAGGTCCATTTATCGACCAACATGTGGACAAGTGCTAGAGGCCAAGGATAATACATTTCCCTGACGGCACACTAGGTGAACCTTGTGGAGGCCGACACCGAGTCCGACCATGGTATGGCACACGTGCTAATGATGAGGAGGATTGCAGGATATAGTTCCATCATTGCTTCCTCCACCTCACCCTCAGTCTTACATTTTGGAGAGCCATCAGGCAATCCTTATTCATACATTTTCCTGGGCCTCATTCTCCATCTCCGAATTGAAGTCCACATCTGTCACAGACTGGCAGCACTGCAGCATTGCTTCCTGAAAAGCACCCATGCCAGGTCTTTGTGCCTGTTGGTTAACCTGCTGGAAGCCACATTTTTCAACACAATCTCGACTATGGCCGCAGGGAGCTCTTGAATAGACTTCCTTGAGCCCTTAGCTCTGATGAGTTTATGGATGGTCTTTGCTTTGATTCAACAAGTTGGGCTAGAGTCCCTCCAGTTGGTATTCCCTGACAAATTTAAGTACCTCCTGATAGTACCAGGGGATGTCCCAGTTGTAAGGATAAGGGCTGTCCTACTTGTCCCTTCTGTTCAGCGGGAATGAAATGAAAATTAGGAGGAGGAGAGGGAGGAAAATGAGATGGAAAGTCGTTCTCCTGGTGGTGACAAGGAAGACTTGCCTGTTGGCAGTCTGACACACATGACTGACTTTATGTTCCGCTTCCTTTCCCATGACCCTTGCGTTATGCGAATTTTGGAAAACTATGTCTACTGGTTGTTCATTATTCTCGACCCATGCTACAAGGAAAACTTTCCATCTTTCCTTACTGTGGTGGAGAGGACTAATTAAACGGTGTAATACCAGAAGACCCTAGTCGAACAATTAATACAAAAATTCCCATCAGACAAAGCTGGCCACAGAGGTCGTAGATTGTGGATACTCAGGTTCGGTTCAGCATCCAAACTTGACCTCAAACCTAAAAGAAGTCAATGGCGGCCCGAACTTTGGTGCTTTAAAATGGCTGAAAATTGGTTTTAGTAAGGGCTAGGAGGCTCCAAAAGGAAGCAAAATGTGAGGGTAAGATCAGGATAATAGCACTGCAAACAAATAAGAATAGAGAAATCACTTAAAAAACATAATTAAAAAAATGAACCCCCTGAAGCAGAAGCAGGTCTAAGCGTGACAGAGGTGCATCATAGGCTTTATCTTGGCCCCAGTGTAGTTCAACATTTTTATAAATGATCTAGATAGCTGAAGGTAAACCAATCAAATTTGCATATGATGCAAAGCTAGGAGAGATAGCTAACACTAGAAAAGACAGAGAAAGGATTCAAAAGGATCTATGTTATGAATGGATCACCGAGGAGGATAGCAGGCCAAGGCTAAGCCACAGAAAACCAGAGAGGTTGGTAACTAAGCGGATGCAGACCCCTGATCCTGTCCACACAACTAGCAGTAGCCGTGGAGCGTACCTATGATGACCTTAGACGCCTCGGCACAGCCAGAGAGCTAACTAAGCCTAAAGCAAGAAAGGCGAAATCTAAACTGCACCGGAGCAGACTCCAAAGGAATAGATAGCCCCCAAACATATATTGTCGGTGAAACAAGATGAAAACACAAACGCAGGCAGAAAATAGACTGAGCAAATGATGGGGCCCACACTGACTAGACAGGACAGGAAAGGAAAGACACTGTCTGCAATCATGCAAAAAACCCTGCAAAAGTCCAACACGTCTGATGCAAAAAACACTGAAGTCACACGACTTCGCACCCCACTATATCAGCACTCTGGTATATTCTGAAAGCAAAGCAAAAAGAAACCACTATAAAAGGGGACTAAACAAACTGGCACATGCAGTAACATATGGGCGGTGATTCAGCACAGCCCCAGCCGGAGCTAGCTGACCCGCACTAGCAGAGATTAACAAAACCAGATCAAATTCAAACAGAATAGAAAATGAACCACTTAGCTGAACATGCAGGGAAAGAGCAGGAGACATCAGACCTCAGGAGGCACAAGAAAAAAATCACCAGCAGGGATAGAGGGAGTCAGCTGTCTTAAATCCCAATCAGAAACCCCAGATCTCCAATCGACTTCCTCATTATCAGGTGGCAAGCCTCTGTCAATCAGATCAGCTCCACTACCTCCAGTAACCACCAGAGGGAGCCCAGAAAGAGAACTCTCAATCTGACCAGCTCCACTATCTTCAGTAATCACCAGAGGGAAGCCAGAGAGAGAATTCACAACAGATTTAGACAAGCTTGGACAATGGGCACTGACTAATAGAAATGGTATTTAACCCCTTCCTGACATGAGACGTACTATCCCGTCCATGGGACCCGGGCCCCTATGCCCATGGACGGGATAGTACGTCTACCGCGATCAGCGGAGCCCACGTGGTGAGCGCCGCTGATCGCGGCCGGGTGTCAGCTGATTATCACAAAAAATAATCCAAAAAATAAAAAAAAGTGTTAAAATAAATTAAAAAAAATCGCCAAATAAATTAGAAAAAAAAAAAAATATTCCCCCAAATAAATCCATTTTTTAGAAATAAAAAAAAAACAAATAAAAGTACACATATTAGGTATCGCCGCGTCCGTAACGACCCGCCCTATAAAACTGTCCCATTAGTTAACCCCTTTAGTGAACCCCTTAAAAAATAAAAATAAAAAACGAAGCAAAAAATAATGATTTATTATACCGCCAAACAAAAAGTGTAATACCGCGCGATCAAAAAGACGCATATAAATATCCATAGTACCACTGAAAACGTCATCTTGTCCCGCAAAAAACGAGCCGCCACACAGCATCATCCGCAAAAAAATAAAAAAGTTATAGCTCGCAGAATAAAGCGATGCAAAAATAATTATTTTTTATATAAAAGAGTTTTCATTGCATAAAACTGACAAAACATAAAAAAACGACCTAAATAAGGTATCTCTGTAAGCGTACTGACCCGAAGAATAAAACCGCTTTATCAATTTTATCGCACGCGGAACGGTGTAAACGCATCCCCCCAAAAAAAATTCATGAAACGCTGGTTTTTGTTCATTCTGCGTCCCAAAAATCGGAATAAAAAGCGATCAAAAAATGTCACGTGCCCGAAAATGGTACCAATAAAAACATCAACTCGTCCCGCAAAAAATAAGACCTCACATGACTCGGTGGGTCAAAATACGGAAAAATTAGAGCTCTCAATATGTGGTGATGCAAAAACTATTTTTACAATAAAAAGCGTCTTTTAGCGTGTGACAGCCGCCAAACATAAAAACCGCCATAAATAGTAAATCAAACCCCCCCGTTATTACCCCATTAGTTAGGGAAAAATAATAAAATTAAAAAAATGTATTTCCATTTTTCCATTAGCGTTCGGGTTAGGGCTGAGATTAGGGTTAGGGGTGTGTTGGGGTTCGGGTTGGAGTTAGAATTGGGGGTTTCCACTGTTTGGGCACATCAGGGGCTCTCCAAATGCAACATGTCGTCTGATCTCAATTCCAGCCAATTCTGAGTTGAAAAAGTCAAATGGTGCTCCTTCCCTTCCAAGCTCTGCCATGCGCCCAAACAGTGTTTTACCCCCACATGTAGGGTATCAGCTTACTCAGGTCAAATTGCAAAACAATTTTTGGGGTCCAATTTCTCCTGTTACCCTTAGGAAAATAAAAAATTGGGAGCAAAAATATCATTTTTGTGGAAAAAAATGATTTTTTTATTTTCACGCCCGAGCGTTATAAACTTCTGTGAAGCACTTGGGGGTTCAAAGTGCTCACCACACATCTAGATAAGTTCTGTGGGGGGGCCTAGTGTCGAAAATGGGGTCACTTGTGGGGAGTTTCAATAGTTTAGGTACATCAGGGGCTCTCCAAACGCACATGACACCCGCAGACCATTCCATCAAAGTATGCATTCCAAAATGTCACTGCTTCCCTTCCGAGCCCCGACGTGTGTCCATACAGTAGTTTTCTCCCACATATGGGGTGTCAGCGTACTCATGACAAATTGGACAACAACTTTTGGGGTCCAATTTCTCCTGTTACCCTTGGGAAAATAAAAAAATTGGGGACTAATTGATCATGTTTGTGGAAAAAATACGATTTTTTTATTTTCATGCCCGGGCATTATAAACTTCTGTGAAGCCTTTGGGGGTTCAAAGTGCTCACCTCACATCTAGATAAGTTCCTTAGGGGGTCTAGTTTTCAAAATGGGGTCATTTGTGGGGGGGTTTCCACTGTTTAGGTACATTAGGGGCTCTCCAAAGGCAACATGACACCCGCAGACCATTCCATCAAAGTCTGCATTCCAAAACGTCACTACTTCCCTTTCGAGCCCCGACGTGTGCCCATACAGTAGTTTTGTCCCACATATGGGGTATCAGCATACTCGGGACAAATTGGACAACTTTTGGGGTCCAATTTCTCCTGGTACCCTTGGGAAAATAAAAAAATGGTGACTAAAAGATCATGTTTGTAGAAAAAATACGAATTTTTTATTTTCACGCCCAGGCGTTATAAACTTCTGTGAAGCACTGGGGGGGTTCAAAGTGCTCACCACACATCTAGATAAGTTCCTTAGGGGGTCTAGTTTACAAAATGGTGTCATTTGTGGGGGGTTTCCACTGTTTAGGTACATCAGGGGTTTTCCAATCGCGACATGGTGTCCGATCTCAATTCCAGCCAAAAACGTCAAATGGCGCTGCTTCCCTTCCGAGCTCTGCCATGCGCCCAAATAGTGGTTTACCCCCACATGTGGGGTATCAGCGTACTCAGGACAAATTGCACAATAACTTTTAGGGTCCTGTTACCCTTGGAAAAATAAGTATTGAGGGTGAAAAGATCATTTACGTGGAAAAAAATATGATTTTTTAATTGTACGGCTTTATGTTATAAACTTCTGTGAAGACCTTGGGGGTTCAAAGTTCTCACCACACATCTAGATAAGTTCCTTGGGGGGTCTAGTTTCCAAAATTGGGTCACTTGTAGGGGGTTTCCACTGTTTAGGTACATCAGGGACTCTCCAAACGTGACATGGCGTCCGATCTGAATTCCAGCCAATTTTGCATTGAAAAAGTCAAACGACGCTCCTTCCATTCTGAGCTCTGCCATGCGCCGAAACAGTCGTTCCCCCCCACATATCAGGTATCAGCGTACTCAGGACAAATTGCACAATAACTTTTGCAGTCCAATTTCTCCTGTTACCCTTGGTAAAATGAAAAAAATTGAACCTGAAGTATTTTTTTTTGTGAAAAAAAGTTAGATGTTCATTTTTTTTTAAATATTCAAAAAAATTCCTGTGACGCACCTAAAGGGTTAATAAACATCTTGAATGTGGTTTTGAGCACCTTAAGGGGTGCAGTTTTTAGAATGGTGTCACTTTTGGGTATTTTCTATCATATAGACCCCTCAAAGTGACCTCAAATGTGATGTGGTCCTAAAAATAAAATGGTGTTGTAAAAATGAGAAATCGCTGGTCAACTTTTAACCCTTATAACTTCCTAACAAAAAAAAATTTTGGTTCCAAAATGCTGCTGATGTAAAGTAAACATGTGGGAAATGTTAGTTATCAAGTTTTTCGTGTGCTGTATCTCTGTGATTTAAGCGCATAAAAATTCAAAGTTGGAAAATTGCGAAATTTTCGCCAAATTTCCGTTTTTCTCACAAATAAACGCAAGTTATTTGAATGAAATTTTACCACTAACATGAAGTACAATATGTCACGAGAAAACAGTGTCACAATCACCGGGATCCATGGAAGCGTTCCAGAGTTATGACCTCATAAAGGTACAGTGGTCAGAATTGTAAAAATTGGCCCAGTCATGAACGTGCAAACCACCCTTGGGGGTGAAGGGGTTAACAGGCAGAAATGCAAGATCCTACTTCTGGGCAAGAAAAACAAAAATGACATCTACAGAATGGGAGGAATAGCACTAAGCAGCAGCACGTGTGAAAAAGATTTGGGTATACTAATAGATCACAAACTGCATGAGTCAACAGTGTGATTCAGCAGCAAAAAAGGCAAACTCAGTTCTAGGATGTAATAAGAGAAGTATAGAGTGTAGATCACATGAAGTAATTATCCCTTTTAACTGCTCCTTGGTCAGGCCTCATCTAGAATTCTGTGTCCACTTCTGGGTATACATATAAAAGACATTGAAAAATAGGAGCTAATTCAGAGAAGAGGTACCAGGATGGTGAGTGGACTGTAAACTATGTCCTACGAGGAACAGTTAAAGGATATGGGATTTTTTCCCTTGCAAAAAAGAAGGCTAAGAGGAGACTACAAATATCTGAAGGGATGTCACAGTGTAGAGGGATCATACTTATTATCATTTGCTCATGTAAACATGATATTAGATATTCAAAAAACTTTTTGACAGTGAGGGTGATCAATGAGTGGAACAGGCTGCCACGCAGAGGCGGCAGTGAAAGACACGTGGCTGTGAAGACAGGTGGCCCGGCGGTGGGCAGAAGCGGCTCTGAGGGTGCAGGTGCTCGAGCATGATCCACAGTGAGGGTGGCCATCCTGAAATTGGCTACTACTGTCACTTGGGCAGTGGTGGGAGGGAATATTAAAAAATTCTCTAATGCAATCATCTCCCTGCCCGCTGTTATGAGCAATCAAAGTGTCATTAGGTTCCCGTAAGCCGAGGCCACATCTCCGGTAGTGGTTGCAAGACTGTCAGGGTCTCATACATGCTGATCCGTTACTGAATCATTATCTGGAACCTCGCCAATGAAACAGTTAAAATACACACAGCCAGTGGTGAAAGTGTCTAAGCTCTCGACTGCAGCAGACATCATCATCCCAGTCAGCCCGAGCCGCATCCTCGGCAGGGGATGCTTGGCTGTCAGGATCCACTACGCAGGGGACTGTTACCTTACCAGATCAGTTGTCAGTGGTCCTGGCAGCAGGAACTTTGGAGGGGGCAGCAGGAGCATCAGAGGATGCGGAGAAGCGATCAGCACTTGCAACTGTGAGCAGTGAAGTAAATGCTGAGCAGATACTTTTGTGACGTCGTTTCATGGAGGCTTTTAGAAAGGGGGAGAGGACAATTCATGTAGAGGGAACAGAAGTGCATTTATCCTTTTGGATAAACAGACAATGGCTTACTGCTTTCCAAGAGAAAAAGGAGGGGGGACTGAATGGTCCCTCCCGACAGTCAGGCCAGAGGTTGCCAGGAGGAATGTGGTCCGCTTTCGCTGGATTGGCAGTCAAATGTGTCCGTCAAAGAAGAGGATTGGTGAGGTCCTCGTCCAAGAAGAGGATCGGTGAGGTCCTCTTTAAGATGTATTTCAGGGCTATTGACATTTTTGTCCCAATACATCCTTATGGGACCCCAACTTTCAACATCAGCTTTGTTAGATCATCTGTTAGACAAGATGATTTCAGCATCTTGTCTGGGGCCAGGACCTTCATGATGAAGTTGAAGTGTCTGGGTAGTACTGAAAACTACATCCCTGTGGAGGCCTTTCTGGAAAGGGATAGGATCCAGATCTTCTACCAAGGGCAACTGAAGGTCTGCTACAGGTGCAGTGAATCCATCCACTTCAGTGTAGGCTGCAAGATACAGACATCTGTCTTGTGTGGTGGTTGGGAGGGCCATCTACCTACATCATTTAGAGACATTAGGTGCCACTTTTATGGTGACCTCGGTCACGCATACAGCCTATGCCCTCGTTCTTTTGCTAATGCCATCGCTGGCCTGGCAGGAGGGATGCTTAGGGCTACTTCTGATGATGTAAGCCCTATGAGGGTAAGTGGTAGTAGTGGCAAGAGAGCTGAGGGGCTAGTGAGGTAAGAGAAGGTCATGCCAACCTCTTATTAGAAGAGGCTGGATAAGTGTCAAACGGAGAGGGGGCAGGGAGAGCCTCAGATTGCTGGGGTAATACTTTTCACTCTTCTGAAACTGGCGAACTTGTTGCTAAGACCCTAGGGGTGGAGGTGCTAAGCGAGAAGATCAGGAGGCTGAACAGAGAGGAGGCAGCTGATCCACCGGAGTCATTGTAATATAAAAGTTTTGATGAGGACAATGAGGACAATGGGGAGAAGCCTAAAGTGAAGGGTGTCAAGGTTACACAAAAGAGGGAAAAATTGAGGTGGAAGGGTGAAAAACCCTCCACTTTCCCTGACTCTTCCTCACCCGGTATCTAAGGAAGGTACCAGCGGCTCTCCTCTGGTTGTCCTCTCAAACCAGTTCCAAACCCTCGATGACTCTTTTGAGCTGGAGGTCGAGGGCAAGGTTCCGGGTGTTAGGAACGGCGGAACGCACTAAATAAAAATAATAATAAAGTGCATTCGCCGCTTGGGGTCCACCGTGCAGTAGGTGGTATAACCGCTGCTAAGCGGTGGCAGGAGCAATATGGCGGTAATGCGCACAGGGTTAAACGTCACCCAGGTGCGCAGAGCAATCTCTGTTAAGTCACAGAGATGCCAAATAAACACAAATAAACAGACTGAGCCTGTTGAGGTCACAGTACTCAGTATAAATACACACACGGTATCAGGTCACAGGAGTAGCCCAAGACGGCGAAACTACGTCCGTCTAGACCTACCGTGTGCGGCGTCGCAGCTGCGGACGCTAAGGAGAGCTGCTACTGCAGCGCGGCGTGGACACTGCCGCTAAACAACAAAGCTATGACGCAAGCGCAATGTCGGACGCTAGCAGCTGTGGATGTTGCAGCAGAGGAGCGCTGGCGCTGATTCTAACTCAGTCCCTAACCACATACGTAATATCAGAGGGAAGGGGTTTTATAATGAGTCATTCACCAGAATCATACATCCGTCCTCATACACACAGCAGCAAGTAAGTCTATACTAGCGCATGGCGGAACAGCCATGCGCGCCTTTTATAGCAGCCGGGACCTTCCGCACGCTTCCAGATCTCTGAGATGGACCAATGAGATCTGGAGCAGGACCTGAGCACATGACTCCCGATCTCCAATGGGAGATTGTCCCATGAGCATGCTCAGTAGGAGGACAGAAGGACTTAGCCTCAGGAGAGATTTGTTGCAAGGCAATCTCCTCTGCAGTAGATAAACAGCAGGATACTGCAGAATGTGAGGGTCTGGATCCCTGCGGAGTAAACGCAGAAATCCGACGCCGAATATTACCCCCCCTCCTAGGGCCCCCTCCTCCCTGAGCCTTCTGATCCACCAACTTGTGCCCATCAGAGATATAGGCCTCAGACTCGTCTGAAGGCAAGTCTGATGTCCCAGTAGGTGACAGAGAGACCCGGGACAAATGGAAGACATCAGGGGCGGCAAGATCGCCAGGTTTGAGAAGGGACCCGTGGGAGACAACGGGAGCAGAAGTTAAAGTGGAACGCCACCGTGTGTCGGCAGGCGTCTCCATCCTTCGTTTAAGGAGGCTATTCCGAGCACAAAAGGCGCAGGCCCGAATATATTTTTTAACATCTCGAGCCCTGTGCAGTCACCAGTAAGACCCTGCCAGGAGTTTTGTGGTCTGCATATAGCCACAGTGACCACCCCTCCTGGACACGTGTGCCCACGCGAGAACCTTCGGCCGAAGGCGGGGAGGAACAAGGGTCTTGCCTGGCAGCACAAAATTTGGCCGTTGCGGGGCACTGTTGTTCTGAGAGACTGCGTGTTGACAAGTATAACCGCAACTGGAGTCTTGTGCCATTCGCGCCTGGAGAACAGCGTGAGACACCTCCATGGGCTCTGGGGGTGGAACCTCTGGCTCGGGTAGTTCCAAAAGCTCTAAAAAATTGGGAGCCGAGGTAACCTTCCGTTTGGATTGAGCACGCTCCATACCGCACTCCGAAAAACGGAGGTCAATGCGGGTGGAAATGGCAATCAGCTCCTCCAAACTTGCAGGAACCTCTCTGGTAGAGAGAGCATCTTTAACATGCTCCGCCAAACCTCTCCAAAACACAGGGATGAGGGCTTTATCGGACCACTCCAGCTCGGAAGCCAGTGACCGAAAACGGACGGCATACTAACCGAGAGAGAACCCTGAGTCAAAGCAAGAAGTTGAAGAGAGGTGTCGTGCGTTACCCGTGGTCCGAGGAAGACCTGCTTAATAGCTGTTAGAAAGTGAGCAGCAGTCTGAACCTCTGGGTCACCACACTCCCATAATGGCGTAGCCCACTCCAACGCCTTGCCCGACAGAAGGGAAACAATAAACCCCACCTTGGCCCGTTCCGTAGGGAGTCGCCCAGCCAGTAGCTCCAGCTGAATAGAGCACTGGCTGATGAAACCCCTAAAGGAGGCGCCATCGCCAGAAAATTTATCGGGCAACGGGAGGCGGGTAACTGTCGGCGCGAGGGAGGACGTGGACATACGGGAAACCGCGTCTGTGATTGCCTTTACAGCAGCTTCGGTGGATTGTGCAGCTGAGAGAGCCCTCTCAAGAGTGGCCAACCCGCCCTCAAGCTGCCGAATACACTGTAACAGTTGCTGCTGTTCTGCCATCACTAGCCAGACCCTGGCGCTAGTATAATGTTAGGAACGGCGGAACGCACTAAATAAAAATAATAATAAAGTGCGTTCACCGCTCGGGGTCCACCGTGCAGTAGGTGATATAACCGCTGCTAAGTGGTGGCAGGAGCAATATGGCGGTAATGAACACAGGGTTAAACGTCACCCAGGTGCGCAGAGTTAAGTCACAGAGATGCCAAATAAACACAAATACACAGACTGAGCCTGTTGAGGTCACAGTACTCAGTATAAATACACACACGGTATCAGGTCACAGGAGTAGCCCAAGATGGCGGCACTACGTCCGTCTAGACCTACCGAGTGTGCGTCGTCGCAGCTGCGGACGCTAAGGAGAGCTGCTACTGCAGCGCAGCGTGGACACTGCCGCTAAACGACAAAGCTATGACGCAAGCGCAATGTCGGACGCTAGCAGCTGTGGATGTTTTTTAATGTATTAGATAGGGACTGCTTCGATAGGGGTTACCTTGACGTGGTGGAGCAGCTTGGTGTACATTTTTTTGCGCAAAAAAACGTATCGACTACATATCCTGTATTTGTTATCCAGCACTTGCTGATTACTGCCATTTTTTATTGCAGAGTATTTTTGTAAATCTGTCATTCTGTGTTTTCTTGTTGTATCTCAGTTAGTGGGTGGTGTGAGCATTGTCTGATCGACGTGTTCACACTTGTGCATGTCACATGTGTGTTTTTAATCCGCTTTTTTTCCTTGCTTAGAATGGTTTGGGAGACCCCACCCCTCTCTTGTGTGATGTGCACATAAGAGCAGTCTCAGACCACAAGCCCATACTAGGGAGCGGCCTGTCTGAATCCTGTTCATATTAGACACTGTTCACATGTTCAGGTTTTTAATACATTAGATAGGGACTGCTTCGATAGGGGTTACCTTGACGTGGTGGAGCAGCTTGGTGTACATTTTTTTGCGCAAAAAAAGTATCGACTAAATACCCTGTATTTGTTATCCAGCACTTGCTGATTACTGCCATTTTTTATTGCAGAGTATTTTTGTACATGTCATTCTGTGTTTTCTTGTTGTATCTCAGTTAGTGGGTGGTGTGAGCATTGTCTGATCGACGTGTTCACACTTGTGCATGTCACATGTGTTTTTAATCAGCTGTGGATGCTGCAGCAGAGGAGCGCTAGCGCTGATTCTAAATCAGTCCCTAACCACATACGTAATATCAGAGGGAAGGGGTTTTATAATGAGTCATTCACCAGAATCATACATCCGTCCTCATACACACAGCAGCAAGTCTATACTAGCGCATGGCGGAACAGCCATGCACGCCTTTTATAGCAGCCGTGACCTTCCGCACGCTTCCAGATCTCTGAGATGGACCAATGAGATCTGGAGCGGGACCTGAGCACGACTCTCAATCTCCAATGGGAGATTGTCCCATGAGCATGCTCAGTAGGAGGACAGAAGGACTTAGCCTCAGGAGAGATTTGCTGCAAGGCAATCTCCTCTGCAATCTCCTCTAAAGTAGATAAACAGCAGGAGACTGCAGAATGTGAGGGTCTGGATCCGGGCGGCGTAAACGCAGAAATCCGACGCCTAACACCGGGGGTGGCATCAGAGGGGCTTCTGAGGGATGATGGGTCCCACTCTCTGGGGGGCACTTTTTCTCCAGGTGAGGTGACCAGTTCAGAGAAGCACCCACCCTGATGATGCTGTAATCAATTAATGTTGACAGCATTAAGTCAGATGTGGCTAAATTTGTGGCCTACAGTTTTTTTTTCAACCAAATTGAGGCTGAAATTTTTTTTTGCAAGAGACCAGATTAATGGACATGGGGACTATAAACAAAACCAAAAGAGAATGGAGAAGTGGACCCTCCTACTGGTCACTTACAGCAGAACTGTGTAGTGTGGTGGCAGTCTTCTTTAAGACCACAGCAGTGGAATGTCGACAAGTGATCCTGCTTGAAATGGGAAGGTACCTGTTCTTGGATGTCTTCATTGGCTCATTAATATCTACGGACCGCAGTCCAAGTGGGACCGGAAATGTCTCTTCTTGAAAATCAAGCCTTATGTTTTTACAAGCCGGCAAGTGGTCTATTGCAGCGCAAGACCTCTTCCTGCACTGCAAAAGGCGCCGCCAGACAATCAGAGGCCAGAAGCTGACATCAACGCAAACATCATCAATGTATGACATCTGTCGAGCAAATGTACCCCTGCTGTCACTTCATTGACCTACAGGAAATAGTGGTCTCCCACCTGTTGATCAGATGCACACTTTATTCCCCTACCAGTATACAGTAGTTGAGCAAATATACCTCTGCTGGTTGTATATCACCTGCTACTAATTGTTTTTAGTTCGGAATACTACTAAACTTCAAGCCTGAATTTGAGGCCATATCATGTGCAAATTAGCAAATTATTTAAATTTTTCGACCAGTGGATTGGTCAGATTACCTCCAGCTGAGCTAAGAGGCTAGTTAGGATCGCCATCGCTAACCTTGGGTTAGAGAAGGCTCCTCCATGAGTATTCTCCTGCAGGGGTTGGTTTCAGCCTTTGATCCAGGAATGGGAGAAACATGGGTGAATGAAGGACCTGCACGTACCGCACGGACAATTTTCAGCACATGACCCCGGAAGAAGGTCAAGGAGAAACGTGCGTCGGGATAAGGGGGAACGTCCGGACTATCCACTTCATCTGCGGTCCAAGTGTTACTAGGTAATGCGGTCTATATGATTTCTACTTTTAACTGGAAATGATACAGCGGAATAGGTCTGTGATGGCTTCCATTTGTACAGTCCATCCTACACTCTGCTGCCCAACTAATCCACCTGTCTCCACGCTATTCCCAAGCCTTCCCCCTATGCCAGTCCCTTCACTGGCTTCCTATTGCCCAGAAGCTCCAATTCAAAGCCCTAACCATGACATACAAAGCCATCCACAACCTGTCTCCTCCATACATCTGTGACATAGTCTCCAGGTACCTACCCGCACGCAACCTTCGATCATCTCAAGATCTCCTTCTCTACTCTCCCCTTATCTCTTCTTCCCACAACCGCATACAAGACTTCTCCCGTGCTTCCCCCATACTCTGGAACTCTCTGTCGCAACACATCAGACTCTCACCATCAAAGGAAACCTTCAAGAAGAACCTGAAGACCCACCTGTTCCGACAAGCCTACAGCCTGCAATGATCCTCGGTCTACTGAACCACCGCCCGACCTGCTCTACCCTCTCCTACTGTATCCTCACCCATCCCTGTAGACTGTGAGCCCTCGCAGGCAGGGTCCCCTCTCCTTATGTATTGTGTGTCCCTTGTCTTACACATGTTTATTATACTTGTCTAGATTTCCCCTTTTCACATGTAAAGCGCCATGGAATAAATGGCGCTATATAAATGCCTAATAATAATTCACTTTTAATAGCCACTTTCCTTATACTGCACTTCTTCTATTGGCCACTCTCTGTCAGTCCTATGCCCAGCACCTTATTTATAAGCCCTTATTATATGTCATTTTTTTGGTGCATTTGTGATTTTTTGGCTTATGATTATCATTTACCTTATTTTGCGGATTATAAACCGCACCGGATTATAAGACACACTGGATTATAAGTCACACCCCAAATTTTGAGGAAAATAAAAAGGGGTCCCATGGTCACCATGCGTAAAGTGAGCGCTTCATGTGCAGATGGTACCCAGGGTCTGGAGGAGAGGAGACCCTCCTCCATGCCCTGGGTACCATATTCCTGTAAAAAATTGAATTAAAATAAAAAATATGGATATACTCGCCTTCTGGCAGCCCCCGATCTCCTCAATGGCGATCCAGGTCCTCAACGGCGCTGTCGGCAAGCTCCATTCCCAGGCGTGCTTCGCGAGAATGACCTTTGTGACGTAGCGGTCATGCAACCGTGACGTCACAAAGGTCATTCTTGCAAAGCACGCCTGGGAACAGAACATGCCGGCAACGCCATTGAGGACGGGGATCGCCGCTGAGGAGATCAGGGGCCGCCAGAAGGTCAGTATATCCATATTTTCAACATTCTATATTTGGTCACATGATTTGGGGATTTATTTAGACTCTATTATTGCTCCATATTAGGTAGTGGATTCATGAGTATATATACTTTTATCTAGGAACCTCTCACTCATTTTTTTTTTATATATTAAGGCTTTTTTCAGTAGGTCTGTTATTTGACTACGTTTACTGCATTTGCACTTTATACTAACGTTACCTTAACTTTAATGAGGGGAGACTGTTATGGATCCGTTTATGTACTTATTGGCCTCAATGATTTATTAATAATAATAATAATAATAATAATAATAAATTTTATTTCTATAGCGTCGACATATTCCGCAGCACTTTACATTTCAATTTGATGATTTGGGTTTTTCCCTTGCCCGCCTGTTTTCCTCTCCGCTTTCAAGATTTTATTTATGGGTCTATCTAGTGTGCTGTGATCTAATTTATGGGTAAGTATACTAAGATTTTATTTATGGGTCTATCTAGTGTGCTGTGATCTAATTTATGGGTAAGTATACTAAGATTTTATTTATGGGTCTATCTAGTGTGCTGTGATCTAATTTATGGGTAAGTATACTAAGATTTTATTTATGGGTCTATCTAGTGTGCTGTGATCTAATTTTTGGGTAAGTATACTAAGATTTTATTTATGGGTCTATATAGTGCGCTGTGATCTAATTTTTGGGTAAGTATACTAAGATTTTATTTATGGGTCTATCTAGTGTGCTGTGATCTAATTTTTGGGTAAGTATACTAAGATTTTATTTATGGGTCTATATAGTGTGTTGTGATCTAATTTATGGGTAAGTATACTAAGATTTTATTTATGGGTCTATATAGTGTGTTGTGATCTAATTTTTGGGTAAGTATACTAAGATTTTATTTATGGGTCTATCTAGTGTGCTGTGATCTAATTTATGGGTAAGTATACTAAGATTTTATTTATGGGTCTATATAGTGTGTTGTGATCTAATTTATGGGTAAGTATACCAAGATTTTATTTATGGGTCTATATAGTGTGTTGTGATCTAATTTTTGGGTAAGTATACTAAGATTTTATTTATGGGTCTATATAGTGTGTTGTGATCTAATTTTTGGGTAAGTATACTAGCCGGCTTGGATGTGGTATCTACGTGTCGTTTATTCACTTGTTTTTATGGCTCATAATAAAATTTGTTTTATTTACATGCTATTTTGTACCAATAAAAATTTGATTCTCATTTTTTTTCTAATTTGCTCTTTTGTCCATTTTTGTCTTGGGGTGCTCATCACTAATTAGCAGCACAGAGGGGAGGACACTGCTGCTGTGCGCGATGGCGTCACTGCGGAATGGCGCCATTCCCTACCTGGGCCCGGCTACACAGGCTAGGAGCGCCGTATACCCTCCATACCCCCCAAAGCCCACCTACCTTCATTATAGACCCCAAATCCCACCAGACACCCCCTCACTATACACCAAATCCCACTACACACCCCATACTGTACACGCTCATTTCACCAGAGAGCCCCCTCATCACACATCCCTCAAATTACACCTATCCTCACCACAGACCCCCACATTCTCTACCAGACACCCCCAGACACCAGACTGTGTACACTGGAGGCACTGCCCTCTCTCCACCCGCAGCTCCTCACCTCATCTACACAGTACTGTCCCACTCCCAGAGCGCTTCGCCTACAAGCGGCCACGTGACCACAGTGTGGCACGTGACCATATGACGTTGTACGTGCCAGGAGCCCATCCATTCTAGCATCTACCCTAAGGTAACCGGGGAGAAGTCAACATGGCGGACTACGAGAGCGCCCAGAAAGGGGTCCTGCGGCTCAAAGGCATCGGGGAGCTCAGCGCGGGGAAGAAGTGAGTGCTACCGACCTGGAGTGGCTATACCTGGCTGGGTACAGACTGATGGTGACCCCCGCCTGAGACGTGCTTTCCTCTCACAGCTAATGCTCAGCAATGTCATTGTAGTTCCAAGAAGTCTTATTAACAGATATAGAAATAAAGACCACCATGAAAAGGTACACATGTACAAAAGAAGTGAGAGAGGACACCGGTAAGGGAGGTAATGCCATGGGTGTATGATATGCATATAGATGCTAAAACCTGATTATACTGACCAAAATGCAAACATGTATACACACATAATAAAAAATCATGTACGAATACATAGAAACGGAGTAGGCAAGAAATGGAATGTGCTCAGAATTACCAAGAAAGGAAGGTTCCACAACGCATATGTCATGAAAATAGTAATGGACCCATGCCACCTCAGTGGAAATCAATAACTATTAGTGGGCTGGTTAGTAGATACAAATTCATAATAGGCACAATGGTGTCCAGTGATTCAATACACAAAGAAACCCATCCGAAGCATTTCAGTGCGAAACGCGCGTCGGGTGTGGTGGGTCTCCCGAGCCCTCGTTGAGGTAACACTATATGCTTCCTGTTCACGCCATTATTATTTGCTGCTTTGCACTGTCAATTTATGCCTTATATAGGCAAGCAGTTTTTTTTTTGATGCAGCGTTTCTTATTTGTGTTTTGTATCACTGGACACCATTGTGCCTGTTATGAATTTGTATCTACTAACCAGCCCACTATTCTATATTTACTTCCATTGAGGTGGCACGTTTCAATTACTATTTTCATGACATATGCGTTTTGTCCTGTAGTATAAACCTTCCTTTTTGGTGGTAATTCAGTGCACATTATATTTTTTGTATACTCAGTTTATATTGGATCTTATAAATGATTTTTTTTTTTTTTTTTTTACTATATGTGTATACATGTTTGTGGTTTTTTTTTGTTTTTTTTCTTGTCAGCATAATCGTGTTTTAGCACTGTCGTTCTATAATGCATATACCCATTTAATTATCTCAGGTGTATCCTCCCAGTTCCTTACCTGCGATCTGTCTTACTTCTTTTTACATGTTTTTCTGTGTTTTTTGTAATCAAGAAAACTGTACCTTTTTTTTTAAAATTGTGGTCTTTGTTGGTAGCTCTTTCTTTGGCGGCTTCTTATTTAGCTCTACAACCTTTACATTTTATAGGATTATAATTCTTGGTGTATTCATATAGGAATAAAGTAACATTTGTACACGTTTACACCCCCCACCACCATTGTCTGTCCTGTCTACACTACGTATGTATGGTACACATTACACAGCCACAGTCTGTCCCATGTACACTATGTGTGTATGTATAGTACACCGTCCGGCCCGTCTGCACTATATACAGGTGCTTCTCACAAAATTAGAATATCATCAAAAAGTTAATTTATTTCAATTCTTTAAAACAAAGTGAAACTCATATAGTCATTACAAACAGTGATGTATTTCAAGTGTTTATTTCTGTTAATGTTGATGATTCTGGCTTACAGACAATGAAAACCTAAAGTCATTATCTCAGTAAATTGGAATAATTCACAAAAAACACCTGCAAAGGCTTCCTAAGCGTTTAAAAAGGTCCCTTAGTCTGTTTCAGTAGGCTCCACAATCATGGGGAAGACTGCTGACTTGACAGATGTCCAGAAGGCAGTCATTGACACACTCCACAAGGAGGGTAAGCCACAAAAGGTCATTGGTAAAGAAGCTGGCTGGTCACAGAGTGCTGTATCCAAGCATATTAAAGTATAGTATAGTGGTAGAGAAAGGTGCACAAGCAACCGGGATAACTGCAGCTTTGCAAGGATTGTTAAGAAAAAGCCATTGAAAAATTTGGGGGAGATTCACAAGGAGTGGACTGCTGCTGGAGTCATTGCTCCAAGAGCCACCACACACAGATGTATCCTGGACATGGGCTACAAATGTCACAGTCAAGCCACTCATGACCAATAGACAATGCCAGAAGCGTCTTACCTGAGCCAAGGAGAAATAGATCTGGACTGTTGCTCAGTGGTCTAAGGTGTTGTTTTCAGATGAAAGTAAGTTTTCCATTTCATTTAGAAGTCAAGGTCCAAGAGTCTGGAGGAAGAGTGGAGTGGCCACAATCCAAGCTGCTTGAGGTCTAGTGTGAAGTTTCCACAGTGATGGTTTGGGAAGCCATGTCATCTGCTGGTTGTAGGTCCACTGTGTTTTATCAAGACCAAAGTCAGCGCAGCCATCTACCAATATATTTTAGAGCATTTCATGCTTCCATCTGCCAACAAGCTTTTTGGAAATGCAAATTTAGTTCTCCAGCAGGACTTGGCACCTGTCCACACTGCCAAAAGTCTCAATACCTGGTTTAAAAACAACAGTATCACTGTGCTTGATTGGCCAGCAAACTCGCCTGACCTTATCCCTATAGAGAACCTTTGGGGTATTGTCAAGAGGAAGATGAGACACCAGACCCAACAATGTAAATGAGCTGAAAGCTGCTATCAAAGCAACCTGGGCTTCCATAACACCTCAGCAGTGCCATAGGATGATCAACTCCATGCCATGCCGCATTGATGCAGTAATTGATGCAAAAGGAGCCCTGACCAAGTATTGAGTTCATTTACTGAACATACATTTCAGTAGGGAAACATTTCGGATTTTAAAATCATTTTTCAAGTTGGTGTTATAAAATATTCTAATTAACTGAGGTAAGGACTTTGGGTTTTCATTGGCTGTAAGCCATAATCAATATTAACAGAAATAAACACTTGACATGCATCACTCTGTTTGTAATGACTCTATATGAGTTTCACTTTTTGTATAGAAGAACTGAAATAAATTAACTTTTTGATATTCTAATTTTGTGAGAAGCACCTGTATGTATGTGTGGTACTTGTTACACACCAAGTCTGTTCCGTCTACACTGTGTATGGTACACGTTACACACCCACAGTCTGTCCTGTCTACAATTGTGTGTATAGTACACCCACAGTCAGTCCCATCTATACTATGTATGGTATACTTTATACAGTCAGTCTGTCCCGTCTGCCGTATGTACAGTATGTATAGTACATGTTACACACCCACTGTGTAACCTATGTATGTATGGTACACGTTACATAGCCACAGTATGTCCCGTGTACTGTATGTATGTTACACACCCATCGTCTGTCCCATATATGTATAGTGCACTCAACACCGCCACCGTCTGTCCCGTATACACTATGTAGAGTACACGTTATACACGCATTTTGTCCTGTCTGTACTTTGTATGTATTACACATTATACACCCGCCGCCTCACTATGTATGTATAGTACACGTTACACACCCATCGTCTGTCCCATCTGCACTATGTATGTATAGTACATGTTACACACCCTCTGCCTGTTCCGTCTGCACTATGTATGTATAGTACACATTACACAGCCACAATCTGTACTATGTATATATAGTGCACACAACACAGCCACCGTCTGTCCCGTATACACTATGTAGAGTACACCCATCTTCTTTCCCGTCTGTACTATGTATAGTACACGTAACATACCCAACGTCTGTCCCATTTACAATATGTATGTATAGTACATGTTACACACCCACCATCTGTCCGGTCTGCACTATGTAGAATACACGTTATACATCTATTGTCTGAGCCGTCAGCACTATGTATGTATGTATAGTACACATGCCACAGTCTGTCCCATGTACACTGTATGTGTATGTATGGTACATGTTGCACACCCACCGTCTGTACTATGTATATATAGTGCACACAACACAGCCACAGTCTGTCCCGTATACTCAATGTAGAGTACACGTTATACACCCATCGTCTTTCCCGTTGTACTATGTATAGTACATGTAACATACCCAACGTCTGTCCCATTTACACTATGTATGTATTGTGGTGCAGTAACCTCTGTTAAAGCTAGGGGGCGCTGTATATGCTACTCAGAATATGCATGTGGGCGTATGTCTGAACGCCCATGATAAAGCCTGTATGTGTCTGGCTGTATGTAATAGGACCTGTAGTGAGGTCATGACCATGTGATCCATACCTCACTTGTGGGTGTGGTCATGTACCATATAGTGTGACTGAGGTCTGGTCACATGGGTTGTGTGTTTTGATCCTGAGTGGTCCGAGTGCAAGGTCCCGGAAGGCCTGTGTGTGTTGGAAGTGTCTGGGACTGAACTTCCTGGAGAGCACATGGAAAGACCCGGACCTGGTAGAGTCTGTGACGGCTCTGTGTAGGGAAGCTACTGCCCGGCTGTGGCTCTGCAACTGTAGACAGCCTAGTGAGCAAGGCACTGTCTGGAACAGTGATCCAGGTGCGGCTGCTCCCCTGATAACCCGTGAGGGATAAACTGTAGTAACACTGACCGGGGTCAGTAAGAGACTTTGTATGTTTTACATGGTAACGCTGCATGCGTGCTGGACATGACACAGCCTGTGTGCCCACAGGCCTGAGAGTGAAGCTCTACTATGGACATTAAGAATTCGTCTGTCTGATGTAAGACTGTTTGCTTTGTGTTCCTGTGACATTGGTTTATTTCCTTCATAAACCAAACAGACTGTTACTTTAAGCAAAAGTGTTCCTGTGTGCCTCAATATCCTCGCCAAGCGAGTCAATCCCTGTCCACTCATGTGGTGGATCTCTACAATTGGTGGAGAATGCTAAGGGCACTCTGGTAGCCTTTTTGCCAGGGGCAATGGACGAGGTCTACAAAGTCAGTTGCTACGGGCAACGGTCCAGGAGGCACGTGTGAGGTGTTTTGCTGTGACTCGGTAGGGTCACGAAGGTGACAAGCATTTGGCTGTAACTCGGCGGGGTTATGAAGCTTGCTGTGGATCGGCGGGTCCACGAAGACGGCGCAGCAGAAGCGTGCAGAGACTTGTGGTAACAAGAGCTGCAGTCACAGTTTCAGCAAGAGGTTCTACAGCATCAGGAGCTGCAGTGACACCAGCAGCCGCTTGTGGTCGGCAGCTGGAGGTGCCGGCAGGTTTGTGGCTACAGCAGGAGCTGTGGCAGTGCCAGCAGGAGCTGGTGGGGTGTCGTAAAAGGACATCAGAGGTCCAGTGCAGACAATCTTTTAAAGGGCCAGTAGAAGCCTGAGAGACATACCTGTTCTGTGTGAATTGGACCTGAAAGAACCGTGCGGAGTCCACGGGTTGAACTCCAGGGAGGGGTGGTGTTCCTAAAGGGGACGGTAATTCAGACAGCAATGGGTGCCAAAAAAAGGGGTGGAGTCCCCAAAAGGGGCGGAATCCCAAAGGGAGTAGTGGCCCAAAAAGGGTGGAGTCTCAAAAGGGGCGGTATCCCAAAATAGAGTGGTAACCCAAAAGGGGCGGAGCTTCCCGAAGTTAAAAGGGTGGCACAGACAGACTGCTCCCAGGAGCAAGTGTACTATATCTGCTATATGAATTACCCACACGGTGAGAAGCTTCAGGGGTGTGCCCTGCTGATGACTGGGGAGGATGGGCTTGGAATGGTTGATTCTGGGGGCTCGGTGACCCTAGTGAGGACTGTGCCAGAGAAATGTATAATGTCCGAAAGGAAGATTGCGGTCATCTGCATCCATGGGTGCATCAAGGACTATGTAGTAGCCATGGTGATACTCGAGACAGACATGGACATTAAAAACCATGATGTCGCTGTAGTCCCGAACTTAACCTGTCCGGTGATGGTAGGCCGGGACTCTAGGCTGCTTTCAGACTTGTGGGAGGGGGGAAGTCCTCTACAGCAGGAGGATGGAGGCCTCTCTACTGATGGGGTGGCGTTCCTTAAGGCAATAGCACTTCCCACAAAGGACGGGTCGGGCATAGGGGCTACTGGAGGAAGGGATGCGTCTGCCCAATTTACTGACCTGACGTCACCTGAAGGTTACCACAGTGTGACTGATCATGATGTGGTAAATAAAAAGAGCAGAGTTGACACCCAGATAGAGAGTATCTTGGGGGTTCACCGTACTGTGTGGTGTGACTGTGACGTGTTATTGCCAGTAGGAACCACTAAGACTGAGTCTAATGCTGTGCAGACTGCAACTCGGACACAAGGGAATGACAGTGCTTCACAAGATGGAGACGGGGAAGCTCCAGGAGTGGAGGCTGACACTGTTAGCGGTGGGGACTGCTGGTTCCAGGATGACTGATTGGGTGGTGGTGACTCCCATTCAGACGGTGACGACAGTGGAAAAGAGTGCAGTAATACTGACTCAAGTTTAAATAGCAGGTCTTCCTCCCGTCGCTGGAGGCGTAAGGGCCAAAAAGGGACTGAACAAACTGCACCCTCAGACAAAATAGAAGGGCTGCCGGAGAAGCTGGCAATTCGACCGATGTCACACGACAACTAGAGGAATTAATCGTCAAGCTGACACAGGAAATGTGCACCTGGAAAGAGCGAGATGACCGTTTCCACCAGGTAGAAGCACGTGTCCTAAGCTTGGAGAAAGAGCGTGAAGAGGTCTGTCAACAGCTGGCAAAGGAGAGTTTGAATGTGGCGAGTATGGAAGTTGCCAACTCCGTACAGTTGGAGCGGGTGCATCACTTGAAGTCCGAGCTTTCGGCAGTCAAGGCACAGTTTGGAGAGAAGGAAGCACAGGAGGTCCAGGACCTCGTTAAGTGCTCTAGTGAGAAGAATAGGTAGCAGATTTAGAGGCCGAACTAAAGGCAATTAAGGAGCATAACGTACAAGAAAAGGACCTGAGACAAACGGCTGAGCATGGAGTGGATGAGCTGGAGAAGGAAGTCTCTGAGCTCAGAGGTCACCTGTCAACATGGCACAGTGTGAATACGGCCTTAAGAGAAGACGTGGAAGTGCTCAGAGATGTAGTAAGAGGTCTTCCACAAGAGGAGGCGTTGGTGGTTGAAGACTTACAGCAGCCGTGTCCAAGCGATAACAAGGCAGAGTTACAAATACCTATCTTAGAGAGAGGGCCTGAAGAGTGTAAAACTAAGGAAGACTGTGCGCTGAGAACGGAACAAGACAATCGCCCGGTTGTAGTAGAGGTCTTGACGGAATATTCCGTGACCAAGCGAGAGCCTTCCGTCTATGAAGAGAGTGAACCCTCGACCTTCAAGTGCGTGATAGAGGTATCCGAAGACGTGCAAGAAGCCTGTACCAGTGAGGGTGTGCATGAGGCTTTTAAAAAGGCGGTCAAAGCGTGTAGGGTGCACTGGGCAGATGATCATGTTGAGTAATGTGAAAGCCGCTTGACGTCTGGAGCTTGCGAGGGAAGCTAAAAATCGTCTGGGCTTGGTGGAAGACGTAATTCCGGTACACAAAC
Organism: Dendrobates tinctorius; assembly: GCF_039654945.1. Classification (NCBI taxonomy): domain Eukaryota; kingdom Metazoa; phylum Chordata; class Amphibia; order Anura; family Dendrobatidae; genus Dendrobates; species Dendrobates tinctorius. Next base: position 115,232,154 of record NW_027361679.1, read on the forward strand.
ATCTGGTGGGGAGAGTCATTTGAAGTTTTGGAAAAGTGATGCAAGATGTTGTGAATAGATCTGGTGTGGCGAGGGTGAGGATACCACCTGATGATGAAGTCCAGGCATCTGGTGAAGATGGCATGGTTCCATTCATTGTTGTGGGCTCCGTGGAAAGCCTTAGGAACTTCCGAATGCTCCTGGAATATCGGGTAAAGTATGTGGGGGAGAGAGCAGATAAAGCTGGACCGAATGCAGATTGATAAACAAATGCAGAACATAAGGTGGCGGCCGCCACGGGGTATAAGGACCAGAAGGTACCCTCCAAATAATGAAATGGCAGGTAGCCGAAGACTTTCAGCAAGACAAGAACGTCGAGAATCTGCAAGTGGCAGTTCTACTCTCAGTATGAGACTGAGAGACCTGGACAGTAGCTCCTGTGATGTACGAGATGGGTCAGACTCAGACCAGACAGTGGGCTCGACTGTGAGACTTATGACCACACCAACCGGGAGAGCCGGTCATGGAGAGAAAAGTCGGGTGACGGGGTGTACTGGAAAACTGTGGAGACTAAAAAGGGTCTGGTGACACAGACGGACGGTGACTGGAGGACCAAAGCCCATGGCCGATATACTGACTGCTGGGCGCGGGGGAGGCCGCATACAGTTGTGATGCCGAATGACACCCAAAACAGACTGACGGTCTTCTCGACTTGTAGGGCAAGGTGACCGTGGGTACCCGGTCTCGAGGCACCTAGTGTGACAAATGTTGAAGCCCACAAGTTTGAACAGGGGCGAGGGTATGTGGTGCAGTAACCTCTGTTAGAGCTAGGGGGGCGCTGTATATGCTGCTCAGAATATGCATGTGGGCATATGTCTGAACGCCCATGATAAAGCCTGTATGTGTCTGGCTGTATGTAATAGGACCTGTAGTGAGGTCATGACCATGTGATCCATACCTCACTTGTGGGTGTGGTCATGTACCATATAGTGTGACTGATGTCTGGTCACATGGGTTGTGTGTTTTGATCCTGAGTGGTCCGAGTGCAAGGTCCCGGAAGGCCTGTGTGTGTTGGAAGTGTCTGGGACTGAACTTCCTGGAGAGCACATGGAAAGACCCGGACCTGGTAGAGTCTGTGACGGCTCTGTGTAGGGAAGCTACTGCCCGGCTGTGGCTCTGCAACTGTAGACGGCCTAGTGAGCAAGGCACTGTCAGGAACAGTGATCCCAGTGCGGCTGCTTCCCTGAAAACCCGTAAGAGACTTTGTATGTTTTTACCGCTGAATGCGTACTGGACATGGCATGGCTTGTGTGCCCACAGGCCTGCTAGAGCGAAGCTCTACTATGGACATTAAGAATTCGTCTGTCTGATGTAAGACTGTTTGCCTTGTGTTCCTGTGACATTGGTTTATGAAGGAAATAAACCACACAGACTGTTACTTTAAGCAAAAGTGTTCCTGTGTGCCTCAGTATCGCCACCAAGTGAGTTAATCCCCGTCCACTCGTGGTGGATCTCTACAATTGGTAGAGAATGCTAAGGGCATGGGGTGTTTGGATGTGCGGCGTGCCGCTACGGGTGTTCGGTGCTGTGGGAGCTCTGCCAACATTTTGTGAAAGGCCAGAGCCCCCGCAGTTGCATAGTTTCCTATGGGGTGGATTTCGGGAAAATGGCTGCTGGGGGCGGCGCATGCGCAGATTGAGATCTCGGGAGATGAGATTTCAGCGCCGAGATCTCATCACCCGAAATCTTGGTGCCGAGAACTCCATCTGCACATGCGCCGCCCCCGAGAGCCATTTTCCCAAAGTCCACCCCATAGGAAACCATGCAACTGCGGGGGCTCTGGCCTTTCACAAAATGTTGACAGAGCTCCCGCAGCACCAAACACCCGTAGCGGCGCACGGCACATCCAAACACCCCCTCATCCCAGCCTGTGGCCTGCAGCAATGCTCCACTCTTGCCTCCTCCAGCAGCGACCCTGGAATCCTGCTTCATCGCAGCCACCACTCCCCAGTAAGCAATAAGACACATGGATTATAAGAAGCACCACCAATTTATTAAATAGGAAAAAAAAACTTTTTTTTTTTTTTTTCTCCTCAAAATATGGGGTGCGTCTTATAATCTGGAGCATCTTATAATCCGCAAAATACGGTAAGTCATCAGGGCAGCTAGTTTCTCCAACCATGAGCGAAGAGGAAAGCCAAACTAAAACATCAAGCATAAAGAGACAACATATACTGGACTATTGATTTATGCAGTTTATTGAAAGTTTAGATATGCTTTAAGCAGTACTCACCTTAATCCTGCTTTCCTGTTCACTCCAGAAGTTCTGAGTTGAATGCAGGCATTCCTTCCCTGTGTGTCTTTTTCCCCTTATCTGTAGAGGAGCTTCATTGCTTATCATGAACATAAACTGCAGCACAGATTCATCTCCGCTAAAAGTCTAGCTAGACTTTGGATCAGGAATAGGACAGACATTTATAGGATATTTCATAACTTTCCCAAATTCTTATGAAAAAATGTTCCCCACAAACTGCATTGAACTACTGTACCCAATTTATTATATATTTTTGGAGACTGTCCATTATATACAGACTCTAACTCCGACTCCACCAAAATTGGCTCAGACTCCGACTCCACGACTGACTCAAACTCCACAGCCCTGCTCTTAAAGGGAAGGTGCCGTGTTTTTTCATAATTTAATGTAAAAAAGAAAATAGTATAAACAGATATTGTCCCCTAAGCTTGACTTAGTGGTGTGTATGTTTTTTGTTTTTTTGTTTTTCCCTGTATTAATGCAGCCACTGGGGGCTGCCATCCTTTCTGGCTGCTGATCGACACTTTCCATGCTCATTTACGGCAGTCCCTGGGCATAAGACATAACAGTCGGCCCCCGACCCTATCTCTTTCATTGCAGCTGCATCAGGAGTGAACTGGGCACGCCTCTGTGGGCAGCTCAATTCACAGCTGTAGGTGTGGCCAGGCACCATCTTATTAGAGCCCAGTGCTTGCCTTTTAGCTCCACTTACACTCTATTGCAAGCCCTGGATGCTGTACTGTTCCAGCATAACAGGGCTTGGATGTTCACTCTGCACATACCAGCTGCAGGAGAGGGATACAGGACGAGCTCCTGGAGACCGAGCTGCTCTTTCCAAAACACCCGACCAGCTGCAGCCCCTGATCTTGCAAAACATAGGAGGAGCTGCTCCGTGCTGTTCCAAAACACTTGGCAATCTGCTGGACATCTAATCCTCTCCTGTGTGATACTGTGTGCTGAGCCGTGTATCTAATCCTCTCCTGTGTGATACTGACTGCTGAGCCGTGTATCTAATCCTCTCCTGTGTGATACTGACTGCTGAGCTGTGTATCTAATCCTATCCTGTGTGATACTGACTGCTGAGCCGTGTATCTAATACTCTCCAGTGTGATACTGACTGCTGAGCCGTGTATCTAATGTGTGATACTGACTGCTGAGCCGTGTATCTAATCCTCCTGTGTGATACTGTCTGCTGAGCCGTGTATCTAATCCTCTCCTGTGTGATACTGACTGCTGAGCCGTGTATCTAATCCTCTCCAGTGTGATACTGACTGCTGAGCCGTGTATCTAATCCTGTCCTGTGTGATACTGACTGCTGAGCCGTGTATCTAATCCTATCCCGTGTGATACTGCTCTCCTGAAATACTCTGTGCTGCTGTCACCCTGTTCCTCCACCATATATCTCCCTCTGTGCCTCCCATAGACCAGTACACTGCTCTGCTGCTGTCACCCTGCTCCTCCACCATATATCTCCCTCTCTGCCCCCCATAGACCAGTACACTGCTCTCCTGAAATACACTGCTGCTGTCACCCTGCTCCCAGAATCCTTGCTGCCTGCCATCCTCGGTGACCGAAGACCCCATTCCTCACCTCAGATCCTGTCCTGGCGATGTGTGAAAGCGAGGCGACAGGGGCCTGTTGTATGGTGGAAGGAGCAGGGTGACAGCAGCACAGAGTATTTCAGGAGAGCAGTGTGCTGGTCTATGGGGGGGCACCCTGTTCGGTGCCAGGGATTGTACATAGAGCGCTGTGTTTTATACACCTGGATGGACCGTCTGCTTATCTCCTCCACAGAAATCCAGGAAACATTTCTGCTGATTGATGGCCTGTTCTGATCCAGACTTTGCATGCAAAGACAGTCAGTAACTTTGCAGGCCCCATCAAAACGCTGCTCACTGTGTTCCTAGATGTCATCCTCTCTTTTCCCTTAGCAAACACCCAGAAGGGGAGGAGAGGAGTGACATCACACCCATGTCAGCAGATTCCGCCCATAATTACTGCAGGGCAGTAATGTGAGCTAGTTGTACACTAGGTTTTTGTGCCAAATTTCAGTAGCTGCTCCCCCTAGTGTTGACGAGTGGAAATGCCAAACTTTTTAAAATTATTTTTCATATTTTTCAAAATTAAAAACAAATGATAATATTTTTTAAGAAAATGTAAACATTAATTCTTCACATTTTTTTTCAATTGCTGAAAAAAAAATTTTTGGATGGCACCTTCCCTTTAAGCACATTTTCTTCCCTGAAAATGCACAGAAAGCCTGAGGTATGCACTGCACATGTCTGAGGAGGTAGCAGTGACGCAGCCAGCTGTTACTATCTACTCTGCAAATCTCTCAGCTGGCAGTATCCTACCTCACCACTGTCTCCCTGGGCATGCATCAATGAAGCCAGGGAGCATACATACTGCACATTCTCAGGGTGGCAGAGATATGCAAAAACGTAGCGGTGGCACTGCTTTTGCAAACCCTGTTATTCCAACAGGGGCACAGTAATATGATTTGTGGGACTGTTAGTCTTGGGAAAAACACCCCGCCATAATGACTAGTACCCTGATTTTCAGATTCCTGCCCAAATGAAATAAACAATTTTATATAAATTAAACAGCAAAAGAAAGGGGCTTTTTGAAATCAGTAGTAAGATGTGGACATGGGGAAGCTGTCAGGTTCCCTGTAATTCCTTGTCTTGTGACATACAGTTGTGGCCAAAAGTATTGACACCCCTGCAATTTTGTCAGATAATACTCAGTTTCTTCCTGAAAATGATTGCAAACACAAATTCTTTGTTATTATCTTCATTTAATTTGTCTTAAATGAAAAAAAAACACAAAAAGAATTGTCCTAAAGCCAAATTGGATATAATTCCACACCAAACATAAAGAGGGTGGACAAAAGTATTGGCACTGTTCGAAAAATCATGTGATGCTTCTCTAATTTGTGTAATTAACAGCACCTGTAACTTACCTGTGGCACCTAATAGGCAAAGGCATCAACATAGAGTTTACAGGAGAAAAAAAGAGGCATTCAAAGAAAAAAACACGGTCCCTACAGTCAAACATGGCGGAGGTTCCCTGATGTTTTGGGGTTGCTTTGCTGCCTCTGGCACTGAACTGCTTGACCGTGTGCATGGCATTATGAAGTCAGAAGACTACCAACAAATTTTGCAGCATAATGTAGGGCCCAGTGTGAAAAAGCTGGGTCTCCCTCAGAGGTCATGGGTCTTCCAGCAGGACAAAGACCCAAGACACACTTCAAAAAGCACTAGAAAATGGATTGAGAGAAAGCACTGGAGACTTCTAAGGTGGCCAGCAATGAGTCCAGACCTGAATCCCATAGAACACCCGTGGAGAGATCTAAAAATGGCAGTTTGGAGAAGGCACCCTTCAAATATCAGGGACCTGGAGCAGTTTGCCAAAGAAGAATGGTCTAAAATTCCAGCAGAGCATTGTAAGAAACTCATTGATGGTTACCGGAAGCGGTTGGTCGCAGATATTTTGGCTAAAGGCCGTGCAACCAAGTATTAGGCTGAGGGTGCCAATACTTTTGTCTGGCCCATTTTTGGAGTTTTGTGTGAAATTTTAAATGTTTTGCTTTTTGCTTCATTCTCTTTTGTGCTTTTTCATTTAAGACAAATGAAGATAATACCAAAGAATTTGTGATTGCAATCATTTTCAGGAAGAAACTGAGTATTATCTGACAAAATTGCAGGGGTGTCAATACTTTTGGCCACAACTGTACTATTTCACCGTGGTAGAAAAGCACTTAAAGGGGTTCTCCTGTAAAAAAATAAATAATAATAATGGAGTGTCATCTTCGACCACTGCTCTTTCATTCCCTGTGTCCCAGGGGATAAATGGAGTGGACTCTCATTGATCAATAAGATGGCTATGGTGATAACTATGGCTAGGTGATTAAACTGTTTTCACCGAATAACCCCGTTAATGCAAAACACTGTCATTGTGTATCACGGTTACGGTGCGGACACATTAGATGTGCACGAGCCATCTGTATTTTACAGTCAGCACTCCACTATAATGGGAATGACAAGTATTTCCATATAGCTGTTGTGTGGGCCCCTAGAGTCAATTCCAACTGTGGGCCCTAGGTATCCCAGTCTGACTTTGGATAACCCCTTATGTAGTATGTAGCCGCTGCTGCCATTATTTATCCTTCTCTTTAAGTACTATATATATTTCACTGTCATTCATCCTGATTTGTTTTTAATTTCCTCTTTTAAATTTTACAATTTTTGATAATGGACCATTTTATGTTCTAGAAAGAAGAAGAAGGATAAAGATAAGGTTAAGATGATAGAACAGATCATGACCAACAAGAAGAATGAAGAGGAGAAGAAGAAGCCTGCTTTAGATAAAAGAACTCCAGCACAGATTGCATTTGAAAAGATGCAGGAGAAAAGAGTAAGTAAAATGAGAATATCATAACTGCTGTCAATGATCTGATATCCTGTGCTATATTATTTCTATAGCACCATTGATTCCATGGTGTTGTACATGAGAAGGGGTTACATACAAATTACAGATGTCACTTACACTAAGCAAACTAACAATGACAGACTGGTACGGAGGGAAGAGGGACTGTGCCCTTGCAGGCTTGCATTTTACAGGATGATGGGGAAGGACTGTAGGTCGGGGGTTGCAGTAAACTCCGGTGATGTTGAGGTGGCAGCCTGGTAAAGATTTCTTGAAGAGGTGGGTTTTCAGGTTCCGGCTGAAGGATCCGAATGTGGTGGATAATTGGGCGTGTTGAGGCACAGAACTCCAGAGGATGGGGATATTCGGGAGAAGTCTTGGAGGTGATTGGATGAGGAATGAGTAAGTGTGGAGAAGAGAAGTATGTCTTGGGAAGATAACGGGAGATTAGTTCAGAGATGTACGGAGGAGAAATATTATGGATGTCTTTGCAATGCGGGCAATGTTAGTAGTTTCAGCTGGATATACTGGAGAATTGGGAGCCAATAAAGGGATTTGCAAAGGGGGCAAGCAGGAGAGTAGCGAGGAGAGAGATGAAATAGTCAGGCAGCAGAGTTAAGGATGGACTGGAAACGTGCGAGAGTGTTAGCAGGTAGGTCACAGAGGAGGATGTTGCATTAGTCAAGGCAGGAGATGAGTAGAGTTGAGCGAATTTGTTTGTATTCACTCGCCGAATCTGAATTTGCCATATTGGTACCCTATTTGTGCCGAATGTATGGTTTATGATAACGTATTCGGTCATTTTTACTCCCATTGACTCTAATGACGTTCGGCTGTGTTTGAATATTGCAAAAACAATATTCGCTGCCTATCGTATTCGGAACCAAATCCAAACAAATTTGCGCAACTCTAATGATGAGGGCATGCATAAGCATTTTAGTAGAGTGAGGGTTGAGGAAAGGATGGATTCTGGAAATATTTTTGAAATGGAGTTGGTGAGAGTTTGGTTGTGCGGTTTGAAGGACAAGTTAGAGTGATGGGTTACTACAAGGCAGCGGACTTCCGGTACAGTGAAAAGCGGGATGTCATTTATTGTGTCAGAGAGATCATGCAGGGAAGCAGCGTGAGATGTAGGAAAGATATTGCGTTCAGATTTGTGCACATTGAGCTTGAGGAAGCGAAAGGAGGAGCATATGGCTGATACCCTCCAAGATTTTGGACAGCGGAGAGTTGATGTCTAGGCCAGAGAGAGAGAGATCTGCGTGCCATCAGTATACTGATGGTACTGGTGTCATGGGACTGTGAGTTGACCCAGGCCAGGAGAAGAGTAGGGGTCTTAAGACAGAGCCTTCATACCTCGGTTCATGAGAAACCTAACCCCTTTGTGCCATGACCATTTTTCCTTTTTTCCCTCCCCTTTTAAGAGCCGTAACTTTTCTTTATATTTTTGGCAATATGGCGATGTGAAAGCTTGTTTTTTGACTGCGGCAAAATTGCAATTAAACTCAATAAGAGGACATAAAAATATCGTATCTGCCCTAAAATGGTATCAATAAAACGGTCAGATCAGGTTGCAAAAATAAGCCCTCACCCAGCCCCAAATTTCAAAAAATCAAGGCGCTACAAGTCTCGGAAAATGGTGACAAACGCAAAAACTTTTTTTATATACAAATTTCATTTTTTTTTTTCAATCACTTACATAAAAAAATAACCTATTCATGTTTGGTATCTGCCTGTTCGTACTGACACCGAGTATTATATTGCCAGGTCTGTTGTACCATACCATACATAGTAAATAAAAAAAAAACAAAGAACAATTGAGTTTGGTTTTTTTTTGGAATTTTGCCGCACTTGGAATTTTTTTCTGATTTTTTTTTTTTTTTCCAGTACACTATGCTATATGGTAAAGTCAATGGTGCCAGTTAAAAGTATAACTCATTCCACAAAAAACAAGCTCTCACGTGGCCATATTGATGGAAATATAAAAATAAGTTGCGGCTCTTAAAAAGGGAGGGGAAAAATGGCCATGGCGTGAAGAGGGTTAAAACAGCAGTTTCTCTTGAGCCGAGGTATGAACAGTCCAAATTTCAGTACAATAGTCTCTTATAGCATTTACGGCCATTTTCCTGGGTAAAGTAGCAAGTGAATCGCCTGGTATGTAATGTGTTAAAAATATTTGAATGTCCATTACATGTGCAAAATGAAATTGCTAGAGTTCTTTTAAAGCAAACCTGTCACATGAAAAAACGCCATTAACCTGCAGATATGGGGTTAATCTGAAAGGTTAATAGCATTTTGAACCTGCCTTGTGCTGGCACTTAATTTCCTCCCAGCAGCGGGGGTCTAACTTTATTCCTCCTGGTAGCATTCTGGTTTCGGTCACGGTGGTGGCGCCAGAGCGAGCTCTCTGTTTGGAGAGCAGCAGTTGTAACCATGCCCCTGGGACACTGACTGACAGCTGACTTGGCATTAGGGCCGGCTGTCACTCAGTGCGGGGGGTGCAGTTAGAACCGCTGCTCTCCATACACAGAGCGGTGACTGAACCTGTGTCTGTGCCACCACCGTGACTGAAACTAGAACGCTACCGGGAGGAATAAAGTTAATTTCCTCCCAGCAGCAGGGGTCTTAAGTGCCAGCACCAGGCAGGTTCAGAACGCTATTAACCTGCAGATTAACCCCGTATCTGCAGGTTAATGTGTTTTGTTTTTTTGTTTTTTCACGTGACAGGTTCCCTTTAAAGTCAATTTAGTGTGTCATAAAATAATGAATGATATATTTTTCTTTTAGCAAATGGAAAGAATTTTAAAGAAGGCTTCAAAAACGCACAAACAGAGAGTTGAGGTAGGTAATCTGATAATGCTACTGAATATATATTTCCAACTAGAAGGTACATATGGCTTACCGGGCAGCAGGAATCGAAGACTGACCCATGTACTCTAAACTTCTAAGTCTTACTCTGTCTTGTTTCAGAGAAAAACTTAGTTGAAGGCATTCTCAACTACACTGACAGGTCTCTACCTATGTGTGTTTGTGGGGTGCCGATGGGTTATCATGGTGGTGATGCCATACTGAAGGCCACACTTTCCTGCCATCTTTGTAATCCCATGAAGCCCAGCCTGCGCTCTACTTCATTGATTTTCATGTTTACTATATACTACAATACTAAAGTATGTCTGTATATTGTACAAGTGATCAAACAAAAAATAAGTGGCAGTTAATTAAGCAATTCAAATTAAACTATAAAATTTTAAATCACTAGCTAATTTACAAAATTTTAAAAAATGTAAAATGTATTATCCAGTAATTAATAAGTCAGATATATGAAATTATAAAATGAATTGATCCATACTGTAAAGTAAAAAAATCTAAACGCATGTATTTCCATTTTTTGATCATTTCACAAGCCCCTTACCCACCCAATTAAAAGTGCAATAACAAGCTATCAAAAAATTATATGTAACCCAAAACTAAAGCCACACATCACTACTAAAAAATAATACCCTCAAGCAGCTAAAATGGTGGGGAAAAATAAGAGTTCTGTGTTTCACAAAATAGCTACCACAAGCCTTGTTTGCTTGTTCAGAGCCACTTAAAGAACAGGCCCAGCAGCTTGTGCTCCCTCCCTATACCCAGCAATCACATGATTACTCCGTCCGATGTCAGCGCTTCCTATTCTTTATATACCGTGTATACCTTCTCTATGGACAGCCAGTTTCCCTCTCCCACAGCTGCATGATGTCTTGCAGGGGTTCTACTATACAATGACATTCTAGAACATCACTACAGAGTATAACACAAACCGCCCCGACGTTTATAGTCTGGGTGGTCCGGAAGTAAAGTTCTGCATTAACTTCTGCACTTTTCCTCTTCTTATTTCTCATTATGTCAAGAAAGTTAACATCCACAACAGCAAACGATGGGGTCCTACAGGGAAATATGTAATTGGTTAATCCCTATTCGCTAGATATGAGTGGATATGGCTTGAGTCAAATCTGCCAGATTTTACCAGGAAATTTGATTAGCAGCAAATGAATTCTCTGCAAATCATGTGTTTATGTGGTCTGGAGATACCACAGAGCATAATAAGCATAAGATGTGGAGAAAAAAAATAACCAATACTCCCTTCCCTGATCACTGATATACCCCACCTGACAGTCCTCTGTGCCTCTCCTTTCAGCCACCGGGTATCTTCATGCTATGCCGTCCTGGCAGCATGCTTGGAGGCTTCCCTAGCCTAGTCTCGTCTGGAAGTCACAACCTAGCATGCTTGTAAGGTCGCGCTGCGTGTCCTGACATCACAATGTGATTGTGACATTAAGATAGTAATGCACATAGACGTCCTGGGCCTCATTGCATTCAGAAGTTCTGGCCTACTGTGACAGAACCCGAAGTTTTAGTGCCTGGTGGCGGTAAGAAGAGGCGGTGAGAACTGTACGGCAAGAACATGGAGTGTGGGCGGCCTGGTCCACCCTCTAAAATTCAAGTAGAATTCAATTCCGTGCAAATAACTTTGCCCATCTCTACTGTTCACTTTTTCCTATTTGAAGTTCATCTTTAACTACATGCCGGCACCTCACAGAAACCATTTATACATTCATATAGCGGACATCACCCCTATAAAAATCATATTTGTGGTACAGATTTTAATTATTCTGTCTTACGTTAAAATGATTTTATTATGTAAATGAGGGGGCTTCTGTGCATCCTTGGCATGCCCAAGTGCTCGGTGCACTGTTGTGTCCCCTCTTGTGATTGACAGCACTCCAAGGAGGGCTGTCTGTATTGAATCCTAAGCTCTGCATACTCAGACATTTCAAGAGATGACAGCCTGCACAGTGTCTGTGTGCGGGCACCCGTTGAACACCCGTAGTCCTGCTTTAGCAGTCGCTTGCTACACACAGGTTCAGACAGCAACACACTGCTCACGGGAGGATCATGAGAGGCTGAACATACTGATACTGTGTGCACTCAGCTTCTGTAGTGTCAGAACACACTCTAATCTTCCTTTCCTGTGGGCATCAGCCACTTGCTGCTGTGATAGCGCCCCCTGCAGAGAGAACAAAGGGATCAGTATGTGCAGGGCTGAGGATATGAGTCAATTCAATACAGTGCAATGTACTTTGAGCATTGTAAATTATCCTAAGTTGAGGAGCTGGGGATGGTAATGAATGAGGTGGAATGGTACACCAAAACTAAATATTTAATCTGTACCACAAGTATTTTTAAAAATGTCCCTTCTATGAATGTATGACTGATTTTAAGTTGAGGGTTGGTAGGGTCAGATTTCCTTTTAAGGGAACCTGTCAGTAGGATTGTGCTTAGTAACCTACAGACAGTGTCAGGTCGGCGCCATTATACTGAAATGATACGTTTTGTTGATGAAATCTGTCTTGTGCTTCTTTTGTAATCCTTATTTTCAGTTTTTAGTTAATCATATGCTCGTGCACTAAGGCCAGGGTTGGGGTATGTGGGGCTCTGGCTAGGTATTCATAATGCTCCCTCAGTGACCGGCCCCCTAGTTTACATAATGAATATACTAATGTGTATTTGAAAAAAAAAAAGTCACTTCATGAAAAAGTGCGCAGGCACTGCCAATCACTTGTCAGTTAGTTCCTATTATATTGCTGTGCTGAAAAGAAAAAAAAAATCACCATCAAAATGGAGCTGTCGGCTGCACATTAGTATCTATCACGTTCCAATAGATGCTACTCCGCAAGCGCCTGTGCCGGCTCTTTGTTGCTGCAGCCCCCCCAAAAAAATCACACTACATCAATATGGCGTCGACGGCTGCACCTGCGCATTACCACCTATCGCGTACCAATAGATGCTACTGTGCAATCGCCTCCGTCTGCTTCTTGTTGCTGAAGCCAAAAAAAATTCAGAACAAAATGTCGCCGAAGGCGACGCATGTGCAGTATCATCTATCGGTACGTGATAGATGCCAATGCGCAGCTGACAGCGCCATATTGATGCAGTGTGATTATATTTTTTTTTTTTTTTTTACACCAGCACAGCAATATAATAGGCACTAACTGATGACAAGTGATAGTGCGCAGGCGCCACCATTTTGATGAAGTGACATGTTTGTTTTTCAAATGCAGACATTAATATATTCATTTTGCAAACTAGGTGGCCGGTCAGTGAGGGATCAGTGACTTTTCAGCAGTCTTAACTATGAATAGCTAATCAGAGCACCACATGAAGACCCCACCACCACCACACACACACCCACACCCACCGTCCTGGAGCATGAGCATATCATTAACCCCTTCCCGACCTGTGACGCAACGTAGGCGTCATGAAAGTCGGTGCCAATCCGACCTGTGACGCCTATGTGGCGTCATGGCAAGATCGCGTTCCTGCGGGTCGGGTGAGGCTTGGGGGGTCACTGAAATGTCACCCGACCCGCAGGTACAGGAGGACCTGTACTTGACACCGGGGGGGTGGCTTTGCTCCCTGTGGCTACGATCGCTTTGATTGGCTGTTTCACTTTCAACAGCCAATCGGAGCAATTGTAATATTTCACCAATGAAACTTGGTGAAATATTACAATCCAGCCATGGCCTATTCTGCAATATCATCAGCCATGGCTGGAAACCGCGATCTGCTGCCCCCACCGTTTGACGGCCGCCATCTGCCGCCGCTGTCAGTATTTCCTCCCCTCTGTCCTGTCCTCGGCTCCCCCACTATCCGATTCCACACCCTCCCCCCCCGGTATCTCCCTGTGTCCCTCCGTCTCCAGGCCCTTCCCTCCCATGGGCGCCACCATCTTCTTCCGGTAAAAAATGGTGGGCGGCACATGGCAGATTCAATTCATTCATTCCAGGTACATTTTGATCACTGTAATAAACCCTATCACATTGATGAAAATAAAAAAATAGTAAAACCCCCCCCCCCCCCCCCTTTATCACCCTCTCAGATAGGGAAAAATAATAAAAATAAAAAAGTGTTTATTTTCATTTTTCCGTTAGGGTTGGTGTTGGAATTGGGATTAGGGTTGGAGTTAGGGGTGTGTTGGGGGTTAGGGTTGGGATTAGGGTTAGGCTTGTGGTTAGGGTTGGGATTAGGGTTAGGGGTGTGTTGGGGTTAGGGTTGTGGTTAGGGTTGGAGTTAGATTTGAGGGCTTTCCACTGTTTAGGCACATCAGGGGCTCTCCAAACGCGACATGGCGCCACCATTGTTTCCAGCCAATTTTGCGTTCAAAAAGTCAAACGGTGCTCCCTCCCGATCCCTGACGTGTGCCCATGCAGTGGTTTACCCCAACATATGGGGCATCAGCGTACTCAGGAAAAATTGCACAACAACTTTGGGGTCTAATTTCTCCTGTTACCCTTAGGAAAATAAAAAATCATTTTTGTGGAAAAAGAAAATAATTTTTTATATTCACGGCTCTGCGTTGTAAACTTCTGTGAAGCACTTATAGGTTCAAAGTGCTCACCACACATCTAGATAAGCTCCTTGGGAGGTCTAGTTTACAAAATAGGGTCACTTGTGGGGGGTTTCTACTGTTTAGGCACATCAGGGGCTCTGCAAACGCAACATGACGCCTGCAGACCATTCCATCAAAGTCTGCATTCCAAAACGGCACCTTCTCCCTTTCGAGCCCCGACGTGTGCCCAAACAGTGGTTCCCCCCCACATATGGGGTACTAGGGTACTCTGGACAAACTGGACATTAACTTTTGGGGTCCAATTTCTCCTGTTACCCTTGTGAAAATAAAACATTGCGTGCTAAAAATCATTTTTGTGGGAGGCACACAGAGGCTCTCCATACGCGACATGGTGTCCGTTAACGATTGGAGCTAATTTTCCATTCAAAAAGTCAAATGGCGTTCCTTCACTTCCGAGCCCTGCCGTGCGCCCAAACAGTGGTTTATAGCCAAATATGAGGTATCGTTGTACTTAGAAAGCATTGCCCAACAAATTTTAGGATCCATTTTATCCTGTTGCCTATGTGAAAATGAAGAAAATGATGGTAAAAGAATATTTTTGTTGGAAAAATTAAAATGTCCATTTTTTCCTTCCACGTTGCTTTATTTCCTGTGAAGCACCTGAAGGGTTAATAAACTTCTTGAATGTGGTTTTGATCAGCTTGAGGGGTGCAGTTTTAGAATGGTGTCACTTTTGGGTATTTTCTGCCATGTAGACCCCTCAAAGTGACTTCAAATGTGAGGTGTCGCTAAAAAGAATGGTTTTGTAAATTTTGTTGTAAAAATGAGAAATCGCTGGTCAACTTTTAATGCTTATAACTTCCTAACAAAAACAATTGTTTCAAAAATTGTGCTGATGTAAAGTAGACATGTGGGAAATGTTATTTATTAACTATTTTGTGTCACATAACTCTCTGGTTTAGCACACTAAAAATTCAAAATTTGAAAATTGCAAAATTGCTAAATTTTCGCCAGATTTTCAATTTTATTCACAAATAAACGCAAAAATTACCGACCTAAATTTACCACTAACATGAAGCCCAATATAATCACAGAAAATTGCCCATTTAAATCATTAAATCCAAATTTTGGGTAATACACCACAAACTTATTAGATAACTTTCATGGTAACCGAATATGACAAATAATTCGGTACCACACAATGGTATATAGATTTAAAATTATATGTTTTATTAACATTAGAATCCACATACAAAAGAAAGATGTCAAACAGATTAAAGAGGGACCAAAAAGTCCATAGGAAATCCCACTACAGCAATTTTACCATAGACACAATGAAACACCCATCTCATATCACTGCGCACAATTATTAATGTTTGGGGAGGCAAAACCCATTGTTAATGTGATACTGCTATTGCCCACCACAGGCATAAATAACCAGCAATAACAAGGTATACTGCTCCCACCACAATGATCCTCCTAACGGCGCTAACTTTATGGAATGAATTAAGGGTGTAAGACAAATGTTCTCTGGTACCTACCAGTGTCAGCTGGTGGAGATCCCTGGACGTCCCTCTTCCCCGACGCGCATTTGGCACTGCTTCTTCCGGAGGCGTGTCAGGGCAGGGGGCACTGCAGTTCAAATACCTAACCCGCTCTCGTTATTGGTCAGTGAAAATAAACACCTGCGTTACTAATAGTTGGATGCTAAACCAGCGCCTGCGCAGTATTAACTAAAGGCCCTGTGCCACTAGTATACTGTATGTAAGGAAGAATGAACGGCGCTTGCGCGGAATCACATGGTTACCGCCGTCCAATCAGGGAGATAGTTAGCGGTGACGTCTGGAAACGCCAGGTCCTATTACAGGACGTGAAGGAACCGCAATCCACTATAGACCACAGCATAAACCCCGGCGGCCCCGTAAACCGGCAAGCGCACAGCTTCGAAAGGATTGAAATTCGTACATTGACTAGTACTTGGGATGGAAATATTAAGGGATCTCACCTGTTCTTTACTTAATCAATAAAATACTAAAATAAAATTGTGAAAGCCTATCCTATACTTAATAATTGTGGCGTGACATTCACCAATATTGTACATGATTATAGCGAACCCCTCTATAAGGCCGCCCCATACAAAGATTACGTATTAATAATAATGCAATAATATAAAAAGATACGCTCACTACAAATATCCTCAAATAAAGTGCATAATAATACATAATAAACTGCATTACATTTACAGCACAGTAATAATGTGCCAATAAAAATATACAAAGTGACACTATCAATACTAAAATACCAAACTAAAATCATATTATAAAAATGTTATATGTGAACATTGAAAATGCATAAAGTGACAATGCAATGCATAGTTACAAAAAAAAAAGAAAAAGCACAAAACAGAAAAAATCTCCCCTATAATAATGTCATGTCTATGTAACACTGAAAACTGAAAAAAATGCCATAATAAAGGACATCACAAAAAAATCTTCATTCTTGCAATATACCAATTTTGACAAGCTAGATTTCATGGCCTTGACAAGCTAGATTTCATGGCCGTGACAAGACATATGGACCAACCTTCATCCTCCCAAGGACCAGAAAAAAACGCAGATGGCAAATATGTTCACACCATGGTGGATATTACTAAAGAAATGATAAAAACAATTAAAACCAAGAAAAATCAATAAATAAATTAATTTATTAAATTAAACCCCCCCACCCAATATTCCCAAGGCTACTAAAGATATGCAATAAATCCTGGACTTTCATTTAATCCTTGGGGGGTTAGTGTCCCTAATTTAAAGATCCATTGGTGCTCTTTTTTTCGCCAATCTCTTTGACACATCCCCCTTCTAAGGCCAAGATCAACAATATCAATCCCCTTGATGGAAAGAAACCTAGAATTACATTGGTGATATTTCCTAAATGCCTATGAAGAGTCTTCAAAGTTGCATCGTCCAATACAGATTTTGCTTTGTCTATATCAAGACAGTGTTCACGCACCCGCACCTTGAGTTCACGACTTGTCATACCTACATAGATTTTCCTGAAAGGGCATTCCGCATAGTACATTATGCCTTTGGACGAGCATGTAATATGCTTTCTGGTGTCAAATTTCCTAGACTGATCAAAATTGAAGAAGGTGGAATCCTTCTTCATGTTAGCACAGCCCTTGCATAGGCCACAAGGAAAAAACCCCTTGTCTTCCCAGTTTCTCCTAGTTCTCTTTCCCTTTGGGTTCATATGAGCTATGGACCAAAATGTCACATAACTTTGGAGCCTTTTTAGCTACAAAGGAGCGACTGGCAAACACCGCTTGAGGACAGGGTCGGTGAAAAGGATTTTCCAATGTTTCTCCACAATTTTTTTTAAGATCAAACCACCTGCTATTATAGTTCTTTTATGAACCTTACCTGAGGATCACACTCCTCCTGTACAGATGGGCAGATTTTAATGCAGAAGTTGATCCCTTGGTATACTTTTGGCTTTCTTATACCCTCTTTGAATAACACGATGACCATACCCACGATCCTGAAAGCATTTTTTCAAAATTTTTGATTGTTCCTCAAACTGGGACTCATCAGAACAAATCCTTTTGGCACGTAAAAATTGACCAATTGGTATACCAGATATTGTTGATTTGGCGTGAGCAGATGAAGCGCGCAGAAAGGAATTGGTTGATGTAGGTTTCTGAAAAATAATGGTTGAAAGATGGCCAATGTGGAGCACTGAAATTGATAAATCCAAGAAGTCGATTTTGCGTCCAAATTTATAAGTTAGCCTAATATTTTGGTTGTTGACATTTAGATGACTCGTGAATAATTCGAGGTCCACAACTGGACCCTCCCAAATTAACAAAATGTCATCAATATAATGGATCCAGTTGTGGACCCGATCAACATTAGCAATGTCTTCTTCCTGAAAGATGGACCACTCCCATGCCCCCATAAACAAGTTGGCGTAAGAGGGGGCACAAGAAGCCCCCATTGTGGTACCCCTCTGTTGCAAAAATACTTTCCCATCAAAAGTGAAAGCATTATGAGTCAAAATGAATCTCAATAGTACCAAAATAAATGATGCCATTTCCCCACTTAATTTCTGTGCCGTAGATACTTATCGACAGCTTTCAAACCATCGGTATGTTCAATGGAGGAATACAGTGCCTCAACATCTGCGTTGACTAATACCATTTCCTCTGTTAGTTGTAAATTCTCCAAATGGCCTAAAGCTGCAGTGGTGTCCTTGATAAAAGATGGTAGTTGAATCACAAGAGGTTTTAAAAAATACTCTACCACGTCACATATGATCTCACATATTCCCTCATTGGCAGCAATGATTGGTCTCCCTGGAGGTTTAAGGGGGTCCTTATGCACCTTTGGAATTAAGTAGAAAGTGACTAATCTAGGGTTGAGTTTCTCATAGATTTCCAAGAGTTTTTTTGGAATGATATTGTCTTCATAGGCCTTTCTCAAAATATCCACCAATTCCATCTTAAATTTGGTTATAGGGTTATAAATCAGTGGCTTATATTCGATGGAATTGCCGAAAAGTTTGTATGCCTGGGCCTCATACATTACATTTGGCCAAATGACTGTCCCCCCCCCCCCCCTTTGTCGGCCATTTTGAAGACAACGTCATCCCATTCTCTCAATTGCTGCAATGCCTCCCTGTCAATCCTAGTCAAATTACTAAATGCCTTATTTTTTGATTTCCTCAACTCCTCTATATCAAACGATACCATTTTGGTAAAAGTGTCCACAGCAGGCACCGTGGACAATGGGGGAACATTTTTTGACTTATTTAGTGTCCTTGTTGGAAAATCAGTACTTACTGTGGAAACATCTTCCTTAATCAAAGATGCCAAAATTTGTAAGGCCTGTTCTTCTTTACTAGAGAGACCTTCATCAACTTCTCCTCTACAATGCATCCTTTTCAAGACCAATTTTCTTGAAAAAAGGTGAAGGTCTTTTATGACTGTGAATGGATCTAAATCAAACGAGGGTGAAAAGGTCAATCCCTTAAATAAATTAGCGTCCAGCTATTAGTAACGCAGGTGTTTATTATTTTCACTGACCAATAGCGAGAGCGGGTTAGGTATTTGAACTGCAATGCCCCCTGCCCTGACACGCCTCCTGAAGAAGCAGTGCGAAATGCGCGTCGGGGCAGAGGGACGTCCAGGGATCTCCACCAGCTGACACTGGTAGGTACCAGAGAACATTTGTCTTACACCCTTAATTCATTCCATAAAGTTAGCGCTATTAGGAGGATCATTGTGGTGGGAGCAGTATACCTTGTTATTCCTGGTTATTTATGCTTGTGGTGGGCAATAGCAGTATCACATTACCAGTGGGTTTTGTCTCCCTAAACATTAATAATTGTGCGCAGTGGTATGAGATGGGTGTTTCATTGTGTCTATGGTAAAATTGCTGTAGTGGGATTTCCTATGGACTTTTTGGTCCCTCTTTAATATGTTTGACACCTTTCTTTTGTATGTGGATTCTAATGTTAATAAAAGATATCATTTTAAATCTATATACCATTGTGTGATACCAAATTATTTGTCATATTCAGTTACCATAAAATTGATGTATGAAGGCCAATATGTCACGAAAAAACAGTCTCAGAATCGCTAGGATGCGTTCCTGAGTTATTACCTCATAAAGGGACACTGGTCAGAATTGCAAAAAATGGCCAGGTCATTAAGGTTAAAATAGGCTGGGTCGTGAAGGGGTTAACATAACTGAAAATAAAGATTAAACAACCACAAGACGAATTTTATCAACCAAGGTATCGTTTTATTCAGTATAACGGTGCCGACCTGACACTGTGTGTAGGTTACTGTGCACAAGCCTGCTGACAGGGGCACTTTAAAGAAAACATTTTGCTGTGAAAATGCAATATAATGTACAGGCACCATGTAATTGAGGAGGTGGAGCTGAACAAATTAATATATACGGTAGTTTGTGACAAAATATTCAGTGTAACCTGTGATTTAATAATTTAATCCTCGGTTCTCTCTGATTTTCAGTCCAGTGTCGGACAGCTTTCCTTGCTTTCCTTGTATACCTGCATAGCTGTCTAGGAACGGCCACTGGACTGAAAATCTGAGAGAACGGAGGATTAAATGATTAAATCACAGGTTACACCAAACCCTTTCTCACAAATGTATATATCCTACTCTGCTCCCCCTGCTCTATAACATGGTGTCTGCAGATTGTACAGCAGTTTCATGGTGACTGGTTCCTTATTAAGCTTTTGTGTTGTATGTCAATTTGTCATCCTACCTGTCTCATCTACCCCTTCAGTGCTGTATATCTGCCTAGGTGGCAATAAAATGAGTCATTGTACTACTATACTTACTTGCCTAGTGTGCAAGGTGCACAGATGGCAACACCATTGTGGGTCTGGTGTGCTGTGCAGACAGCATAGGTAATCTGCATCCTACAGCCCTGACAGTGCACTTGTGTGCTATACCTCACCCCCATATTGTTCTCACCAGTGAACTGTATATGATAAATTAGTGTCTGTCAACACTTTGTTGCCCTCAGAATGGAAACATAAACCTGGAGGCAGAATTCTTTTACTTCATTAAGGTTTCCTCAGCCATTTATTGCCTATCCACACTATGGATGATAAATGTTCGCGACCCCCTGCTAATTTTATAAAATGTGTCCGGAGCGCCTGTCCAAAGGTGGTGATTGCCACTCTACTGCTTGCTTTAATATTCATGAAGCTGACAAAATTGGAAAAGCATTTGGTTTGTATTGTTACATGGCTTAGGCTAGTTTCACACTAGTGTTTTTGAGCGCAGCGACGGCCTGCGCACGGCCGCCGCTAAGCTCCGCCCCTGCCGCGCCTCCGTCGGTAGCTCCACCCACTGGCGCATGACGCTGCATGCGCCCTGCGTCCCCTATCATTATCACTGCGGGCGCAGGCCTTGCGCAGTATGCGTTTGGCGGCGCAGGCGTCCTTTTGACGGTGCGCCGACCTGCGCCAAACGCAACCTGCTGCAGTTTGGTTGCGTCGGCGCACCGTCAAAAAGGCGCATGCGCCGCCAAACGCATACTGCGCACGGCCTGCGCCCCCAGTGATAAAGATAGGGGACGCAGGGCGCATGCAGCGTCTTGCGCCGGTGGGCGGAGCTACCGGCGGAGGCGCGACAGGGGGCGGAGCTTAGCGGCAGCCGTGCGCAGGCCGTCGCTGCGCTCAAAAACGCTAGTGTGAAACTAGCCTTAGTTTTCACAGCATATTGCTAATATTTAATTTTTGTTTTTTTTTTCTTTTGCAGGATTTTAATCGACACTTGGACACCCTTACTGAACATTATGATATTCCTAAAGTCAGCTGGACCAAATGATCCTATTTATATTTTCATGGCAATGTATACATTCTTCCTCGTTGTTGGTTTTTATTCTGTTGTGTAAATAAACTCTTGAGAACCTTTCTGCTGATAGTACTCCTTGCTTGGCTCCATTCACTTCCATGCTCTGGCTTCTGGTGAGAAGTAAAAGCACAACACTGTCGGGCCTGGCATGTGATGGGTTCCAGTGTGCTCAGCTGACTTCTAACATGACTCATGGTGGTTTGTCTTTTTTCAAAGAAAGAATATTGCTGCATGCTGTGCCATTTTTGCAATAAAATGAAATGGAACTGTCAATGAATGCTTGATCAGAGCCATGATCTGTGTGAGACTTAGTGAGATAACTAATAAACCATAGTAGTACATGAAAACCCACTGTAGGTGCAGAAAACACATATTAATGGTTGCACACTACTTGGATTATGTGTTAAAAAAAAATGTCTATCTCCCTACAGCACCATTCCAGCTCTGCTGATGCTTGTATGATATTCTGTCACTTGAGTGCTGCGGTCACTACTACCTGCAATGCCTACAGGTCTGCTGGGCATCTGAGTTTCAGCTGAAGTAAATGAGTGTGGCATAATGTCACACGCTTGCCAGGAGTCCTGATACCCCAGTGTATTAGGGAGTGTAGAAGCTACTCTTGACAATTTTTTTCTCCATAACAATTTGGACAGGTAACTTTTTTTTTTTAAATTTGTTTATTAAACAACAACAAACAGATGTACACATTTTGTAAACAACCAATGCAATGTATACACTATCATCATAATATCTGTAAAGGGAGAAAACCAACAAGTTTGCATATTGAGTTATTTGTACAGATCTCAATTTCACAGGTCCTCACTCTCTTGCGAGGCCTATGGGTAATCTAGGAGTAGTTACAAGAACCCGTTATTCACCTATACAAATGTTTGGCTATGCATAACCCAGAATGATACATTACAACCGAAATATCTAACATAATACAAAAAACAATTACTCCTACCCCGCTGCCAAAACACCCTCCATAGCACTGATGACATTATAAACCTATAAAGTATAGAAACACACAAGAAAAAGTATATGCACCAAACATAGGGATCACCACAAGTCAATATAGTACAAAAAATTAAGTTTATTTTATTTTAGCAAACACCACAAACTAGCATTTAGTTAAAATCAATTAAGTCTGAACTACAGCAGACATGAGACAAAGAAGGGTCATAGTCATATAAAGCATTCTTAAGGTCCTATGTACCCAGACAATAAGTGTGCTTGAGAAAATGCAAATGCTTTCTGACTATTAAAGTCCCAATTTATAGAAGTGTGTGTAACTACACATCAATTATTAACTGTACGCATGCTGTTTACATATATGCCCAAGCTATGGAATACTAAATACACTAGAAGCATACTACAGAGATTATTTTATAAACTGGGTGGTGGCCCGATTCTAACACATCGGGTATTCTAGAATATGGCCAGTGGGTGTTAAGCTGGAGTCACACATAGCGACTTACCAGCGATCCCGACAACGATATCAACGTGTCAGGATCGCTGGTAAGTCGCTATGTGATCGCTGGTGAGCTGTCACACAGCTTCACCAGCGATCAGCACGCCGAAGCAGAGGTGAGGAGCAAGCCCGGGAGCAGCGGACAAATGTGCCTGCTGGTCCAGTCCTCCACCAGCAGAGGGCGCGCCTGCATCCCCGGCCTCTCCTGGCGGCGTCCTGCTGCCTCCTGGTCCCCAGCGTGCGGCGGCAGGTATGCACTCCGCGGGCTCCTGGTCCCCAGCGTGAGGGCGGCACCTGTAACTCGCTGGTAACTAACGTACACATTGCGCGTCCCTTGGATACCCGATGTGTATGTTAGTTACCAGCTGGTCTCCCGCCTGTCACGCAGCGATGCGGGAGATCAGCGACGAAAAAAATGTCCAGAGGTTTCTTGCAGCGATACCGGCAGGGGGGGGGTGGTCGCTGATCGCTGTCACACACGGCGATCTCGCTGGTGAGATCGCTGTTGTCACAAAACTTGTGACTCAGCTATGTGTGACGGGGCCCTTATACTCGCCTTCCGACGGCCCCCCGATCTCCTCTCCACGCTCCCGACATCTTCCGGTCCCAGTAATGCTTAGCGCGAAGGACCGGAGATGATGTCACTCACGACAGCGCGACGTCAACAGCGGTCTTTTGCGCAAAGAATTACTGGGACCGGAAGATGCTGGGTGCGTGGTGAGAGGAGGGAAAGAGTCCGGGGGCCGTTGGAAGGTGAGTATATCACTATTTTTTAACTCTATTTTTTACAGGTTTATGGTACCCAGGGCCTTTCCTCCGGACCCTGGGTACCAGCTGCACATTGAGCGCTGCGCCGGTCATCTCCCGCCTGCGTCGCCGCTGACCTCCGGGCGCGACCAATCAGCGACGCGGGATTTCCGTTATAGACAGAATTAGACGATTATATAGTAGATGATACTAAAAGGCTGTATTCCCACTGGAAGGGGGACACAGACAAATATGACCAAAATTGGTTCAAGTCAGAACAATAAAGCATATTACCAACAAGGAGGCCAACAAGTCTTACAAGCAGGCTACCTCTCTGCCATCCCTCAGCTGGTAAGACACACTCCCCTTGAAAAAGAAAACTCGAAACATGCGTTGGGGTGCAGCCACTACTTAAGGTAATGTAACAACACTTTTTCTTTTATATATCTTCCTTATACCTTAGCTTTCAAATCTAATATGTACTCTGGTCATTTCTGCCACATGGATTAACTTTTCTTTACCCGGAGTTGCATATTTTTTCTTGGACACTTAGGCCTGTTTCACACTTACGTTTATCGTGTCAGTTGGCAGCCGCCAAAAAGGCGGAGAACGGATCCGTGGCCGATGAAGCACCAACGAGAGCTACCGGACCATTGCGCCGGGATCCACCGATATGGGAATGTTAAAGGAACCGTGCTGAAAAAAAAAAAAATACCGCCGATGTAGCGGGATCGGGGAGCCGAGAGCATGCATCTCGCGGGAGCGGGCATGTCGCGGGATCGGGGAGCCGAGAGCGGGCATCTCGCGATAAGGAGAGAGGGACACACATTTGCTCCAGCAGTCAGACAGGATATAGGGTTAAATCTCCAGGAAGTGGGGAAAAATGCGGATCCGACCACACAAAAAACGTTGCATTGTCCGTCCAGTGATGTCAGCGGACGCCAAAATTTTGGCGGATCTGCAGAAATACGGATGTAACGGACGACCGTCAGTCAAAATCCGCCGTTAATGCAAGTCAATGGGGAAAAAAATGGATCCGCCAAGAAATATGGCGGATCCGTTTTTTTAGGCAAAATGACAGATTTTGACTGATGGTGACAAAACGGATGTGTGAAACAGGCCTTAGGCAATTATTTGAGCCTCTTATACTTGGCCCCTTAGTACCATTTAGGACTTATATTGATTCTACTACACATGGGTGCTTTCTTCTATTGTCCTGAGGTTTGATTGCTGCCAAATGTAATAAGATTTTTTTCACTCTTTTTCCATATACTGTTATGGGATTTTTTGATAGCTTTTTACTTACCTTAATGATGTGGCCATTTTTTGCACATTTTGTCCCTATTTTGTACATGTTTTATAGTGTTCTTTTATATGTATTAAATAAAATATTGCAATTTTATTATTTGGCACATAGCTTCCTTTGTTATTAGGATTGGTTTTTGAATATTGAAGCTGCCTCTAGGCACTTACCTTTTTGGTATTGTAGTTCAGACTTAGGCACTTACCTTTTTGGGATTGTAGTTCAGACTTTTAATTGATTTTAACTAAGTGTTTGTTTGTGGTGTCTGCTGAAATAAAATAAACTTAATTTTTTGTACTATATTGACTTGTGGTGATCCCTATGGTAGGTGCATATACTTTTTCTTGTGTGTTTCTATATATCTTCGTATGCATTAGGTGATCCATATTTTATGATATTTAGGATGTGTCCGTTTACTTCATACTTTGATATTATGAACCTATAAAGTATAAGTCAATATAATTTTCACTACAGCTATTATGATAATAGACCACTATCTATGCGTTATAGTAATGTGAGATGTATTCCATACATCCCAAATTTTATTAAACTTCCCCAAGCAACCCCTATTCTGGTACAGTGTCCGCTCATAAGGTATAATTGAATTTACTAGTTCAATCCAAGCTCTAAGAGAAGGATGTTGATTACCTATCCAGCGTAAGGTCAATATTTTTCTGACTAAAAAAAAGTGTGTCCCGCAGGAAAATTCTGACGTGGTGTCCCCATATCTCTTCCTCCAGCACACCAAACAGACATACCAATGGAGTGAGAGGAACAGGAGCATCCGCTCTTCGCCAGTCCTTACACTGGCTGCCCATTCATTATAGGGTCCAATTCAAAGTAGTTGTTCTCACCCACAAAGCTCTCCACAGTGCAGCACCCCCCTACATCTCCTCCCTCATTTCTGTCTATCGGCTTAGCTGACCACTGCGCTCTGCAAAAGACTTTCGACTAACCTCTGCACTAATCCGCACCTCCCACTCCCGACTCAAAGATTTCTCCCGCACTGCGCCAATCCTCTGGAATGCTCTACCCCAAGAAATTAGGACTATCCACAATTTGCACAGTTTTAGGTGCTCTCTCAAAACACATCTATTCAGAGCAGCCTATCACGTTCACTAATCAAAGTCATTTTATTTGCAAGTGTGAGTATGTAGCCCATTCACTATCTCTGTCCCCCACCTTCTCAAGATGGCTGGACCATCATTGTAAATACATCATTGGAAATACACACCTGTACTTTGTATCTCCCCCACCTCATTGTAGATTGTAAGCTCTCATGAGCAGGGTCATCTTATTTTACTTTAATTACTGTATTGTTAACATTGTTACTTATGACTTGTGTTTTGAAACTGTAAAGCGCTGCGGAATATGTTGGTGCTATATAAATAAATATTATTAACAATGAGGTCACCTCGCTCCAAAAAGATAGAATAGTTGGGCATCCCCACACCATATGTATAAAATCGTCACGGGACAATCGCTATTAATGGGATTACGTCAGACAGGGAGTATATTGTTGGTTTGTTTTTTTTTTTTTTTTTTGCAGGTGATCGATGGCTTCGCTAGGATCTGGACATGTAATAAAAATTATGAAAAGATGTGTCGTGTTTTATTTAATTAAAATACTTTATTCTTATGTGTGTGTTTTATTTCACCCTTTTATTAATATAAGACTAATAATGGATAGACGCCTCTCCATTATTAACCGGGCTTAATGACACCTTCCAATACCAAGGTGACATTAACGCCTTATTACCACATATGCCACGGCTACACGGCAGTGGGAATAGAGGGGCTAAGTGCCAGAATTGGCGCATCTTAGAGATGCGCCATTTCTGGGGCGGCTGCGGGCTGGTATTTGTAGCCTGGTTGGGCCAATATCCATGGCTCCTTCCTAGGCTATGAATATTAGCCTGCAGCTGTCTGCATAGCCTTTCTGGCTATAAAATATAGGGGGACTCTACGTCATTTTTTTTTGGGGGGTCCCCCTATTTTAATAGCCTGTAAAGGCTATGCAGACAGCTGCGGGCTGATATTGATAGCCTGGGAAGGGGCCATGGGTATTACCCCTTCCCAGGCTACAAATATTGACCTCCGGCTTTCCCCCTCTGGGGCAGAAAATTGCGCGGGAGCCCACGCTATTTTACCATTTTTTTTTTTAAATATATATAGCTATACATCTATGGATATATAGCCATAGATCTATCCATGGAGAAAGGCTCAGTTGGAGCCGAAACGTCGCCCAGACATGTGGGTTGTATAAATCTTGCACATTTTTTCTATCAAGATTATGGAGTGCTGCCTTCGTTTTTGAAACTTGTATATCTATAGCTATGGATATATCTATATCTGATATGTGCAGCCTAAGCCTACATGCCACTGACAGCTGCTGCCCTAACACCATTACTCTGATGCCACACTGCATCAGCATGAAAAAGGTGGTGTTGAACCAGGAAATTACAGCACACTTTTTTTTTTTAAATATTTGTATTTAGCTCAAAAAACCTTCATTGCTGTATAAAAATGCATGCAAAACACGGCAAAAACACACCAAATCGCGGCAAAAATGCGCGTTTTTGTCACAGGTTTTTCCTGCCAAGAGATGCAGAAATTTCTGCAAGCAAATACTCAACGTACGCACATAGCCTAAAAATAAAAGATATGGCTTTCAAAATAAGTTTACATAAAAGCCTAAAAATAAAAGGTATGGCTTTCAAAATAAGTTTACATAAAAGCCTAAAAATAAAAGGTATGGCTTTCAAAATAAGTTTACATAAAAGCCTAAAAATAAAAGGTATGGCTTTCAAAATAAGTTTACATAAAAGCCTCAAAACCATGTTTTGTTTTTAAAAAATGCATTTTTACATAACAGTGAAATATAAAGCAAAAAATAAAAACACCAATTTGGTATCACTGTAATCATATGGACCAACTAAAAGGGGTGGTCCGGCCTCAAGAAAATTCTGCAGCCCCTCTATTAGGCTATGTGCACCTGTTGAGTATTTGCTTGCAGAAATTTCTGCAAGGTTTCTGCATCTCTTGGCAGCAAAAACCCTGCGGCAAAACCAATGGTTTTGCCACGATTTTGGGTGCGGTTTTGCATGCATTTTTTAATGCATTTTTGTACAGCAATGAAGGCTTTTTTAACTAAAGATATTAAAAAAAAGTTTTGTGATGTAATTTCTTGGTTCAACATCACCTTTTTCATTCTGATGTAGTAGCATCAGCATAAAGGAATTAGGGCTTGGTGTCAGCAGCAGTCACTGACATCTAGCTCTAGGCTTAATAATGAAAAGGTGTCAGCCCTACACCCTCATTACTAAGTCGGTAAGTAAGTAAACAAACACACACACACGCACTCACACATTGTCACCAGCTTATGCAGGAGCATTAACAGAATGAACGAACATAGGCTGTAACTAAACAGAAACTGTTAATTTAAAGAAAAGTAAAAATAAAAAAAATTGCGTGGGCTCTTGTATGATTTTCATAACCAGCAGAGGGAAAGCCAATGGCTGAGGGCTGATGTTAATATTCTGGGAAGGAGCCAATAGCCATAAAGGTTCCCAGGCTATTAACCCCTTCACAACATGTGCCGTGCTAGTACGGCGCATGTTGTGTCTCCCCCTTTGATGTGGGCTCCGGCGCTGAGCTCTTATCTTTTCCGGCACATGTCAGCTGTTTTCAACAGCTGAAATTTGACCATAACAGCCATAACATAGCAAGTCCGCAATTCTGCTACATGCAAGCGATCTGATCATCGCCTGTATGTAGCAGAGCCAATCGGGTTATGGCAGCTTCTAGTCTCCCAATGAGACTATTGAAGCATGCCAAAAGTAAAAAAAAAAAAGTTTTTAAAAATATTAAAAAAATATAAAAGTTCAAATTACCCCCCTTTTGTGCCATTCAAAATAAAACAATAACAAAAATCAAACATACACATATTTGATATTGACGCATTCAGAATTGCCTGATCTATCAATATTAAAAAGGATTAACCTGATTGCTAAATGGCGTAACGAGAAAAAAATTCAAAACACAAGAATTACATTTTTTTGGTTGCTGCAACATTGCATTAAAATGCAATAACGAGCTATAAAAAGATCGTATCTACATCAAAATGGTATCATTAAAAGCGTCATATCGGAACACAAAAAATAAGCCCTCACCCAACCCGAGATCACGGAAAACGGAGATGCTATGGGTCTTGGAAAATGACACGATTTTTTTTTAAGAAACTTTGGATTTTTTTCACCACTTAAATAAAAAAGAACCTAGACGTGTTTGGTACCTATGAACTCAATTACCTGGAGAATCATAACGGCAGGGCAGTTTTAGCATTTGGTGAACATGGTTAAAAAATTTTTTTAAAAAAACAGCTGCAGAATTGCCCTTTTTTTTGCAATTTCACTGCACTTGGAATTTTTTTTCCCATTTTTGAGTATACTATATAGTAAAACCAATGCTGTTGTTCAAAAGTACAACTCGACCCGCAATAAACAAGCCCTCACATGGCCATATTGACGGAAAAATAAAAAAGCTATGGCTCTGGGAAGAAAGGGAGTGAAAATGAGAAAGGGCTGCGACGCGAAGGAGTTAAGATCAGCTGCTTGCTTAACCTTTACTGGCTAGTTTACAGGGGATCCCAGAAAATACATAAAAAACGCACTATGTGAACTCAGCCTTAGGCCGGTTTCACACATCAGTGTCTCCGATACGTGTGGTGACAGTTTTCTTACGTACCGGAAACACTGACATACGTAGACCCAATCAAATGAATGGGTCTATGCACAGGTCAGCGTGTTTTCACGGACCGTGTGTCCATGTGCAAAACACGCTGACAGTGCGGATCACATGGACCCATACAAGTCAAAAGATCCATCTGTGTGCCATCCGTGTACTGTCTGTGTGCGTTTTTAAAGTCATAGGGTTAAAATAGAAACAAATTGTTTCAATACAAGGACACACGGACAGCGACAGCATAATGACAGCACACGGATGGTACACACAGACACATGGATAGCATACGGATTTTCCAGTACCGGAAATATCAGGATGTGTGTAACGGGGGCTTTAAACTGCTGACAATGTGCAGTTGTAACCATACTGTGGTTACTACTCAGAGGCAATGGCGGATCTTAATAGGGGCGGATGGGGCGGTCGCCCCGGGCCCAAGGTTTTTTGGGGACCCAGGGGCAGGGGCGGGCTGGGCCGGGTGGCAGAGAGGCAAATGCCCCCCGGACCGCTCCCCCAGCACCTGTACAGGGCCGGCCGTGCCCTGTGCTGTGACGCCGCCGGCAGCAGACAGCCGCCCGCGTCACATTCTATGAGGGGCCGGGAGCTGTGCACGGCCGTCACCTTGACGGCTGCTCAGCTCCGGCTCCCTCCGGCTGTACTTCCGGGTCAGATGTCGGGCGTGCGCGATGACGTCATCGTGCACGCGCCGACATGTCCCGGAGGATGCTGAAAGCAGAGGCGCTGCTGGGGAGCGAGCCGGCTGTGAGGTAAGTATGGGGAACTTTTTTTATTTTTTTTTATTTATAAAATGAATTAAATGGGGGAGGGGGTGAGTGGGGGCTGTACACAATGAAGGGGGGGGTGACTGGGGCCTGTATATGATGAAGGGGGGGTGACTGGGGCCTGTATATGATGAAGGGGGGGTGACACGGGCCTGTATATGATGAAGGGGGGTGACTGGGGGCTGTATATGATGAAGGGGGGGTGACTGGGGGCTGTATATGATGAAGGGGGGTGACTGGGGGCTGTATATGATGAAGGGGGGTGACTGGGGGCTGTATATGATGAAGGGGGTTGACTGGGGGCTGTATATGATGAAGGGGGGGTGACTGGGGGCTGTATATGATGAAGGGGGGTGACTGGGGTTGTACAGGATGAAGGGGGTGAGTGGGGGCTTCACAGGATGAAGGGGGGATGAGTGGGGGCTTCACATGATGAAGGGGGGTGAGTGGGGCTGCACATGATGAAGGGGGGGTGAGTGGGGCTGCATATGATGAAGGGGGGGTGAGTGGGGCTGCACATGATGAAGTGGGGGATAAGTGGGGCTGCACATGATGAAGTGGGGGATAAGGGGGACTGCACATGATGAATTAAGGGGTAAGTGGGACTGCACATGATGAATTAAGGGGTAAGTGGGACTGCACATGATGAATTAAGGGGTAAGTGGGACTGCACATGATGAATTAAGGGGTAAGTGGGACTGCACATGATGAATTGGGGGTAAGGGGAACTGCACATGATGAATTAAGGGGTAAGTGGGACTGAACATGATGAATTGGGGGTAAGAGGGACTGCACATGATGAATTGGGGGTAAGAGGGACTGCACATGATGAATTGGGGGTAAGGGGGACTGCACATGATGAATTGGGGCTAAGGGGGACTGCACATGATGAATTGGGGGTAAGGGGCACTGCACATGAAGTGGGGGTAAGGGGGACTGCACATGATGTGGGGGTAAAATTAACTGCACATGATGATGGGGGAGTGGGACTGCACATGATGAAATGGAAGTGGGGATAAGGGGCTGCAAATGATGAAGCGGCACTGCAGATGAAGTGAGTGGGTGATAGGGGACTGCAATGGATGAAGTAAGGGGACTTCAAATTAAAGTGGGGACATTAAAGTGGATCCCCTATGGCCAGGATCACGTTGGGCGATTTTGTGCGTATTGGCCGTAGGCCTACAGCTTATGTGCAACGTCTTTTTAGGCCATGTCCACACGTGGTGGAATGGTGGCGGGTTTTCCGTATGGACCCGCAGCAAACCAAGTGCTGCGGTCCGTACGGCTGTCAATTCCCGCACGGGGACCGCAGCGCTCAGGTGGGAAGGGGGGTATAGGGGCCCAGGTTTTATGAACAGCCCCGGGCCCATAGTCCACTTAATCCGCCACTGCTCAGAGGTTTCCATTTTACCAGTAGCACGGTGTCGCAAGCACAGCTGTGCTCCTGTACAAATGTCATCCTTTCCCTCTGAATATTGTGCAATCTGTTCTTTGAAAAAGCTCTGGTGTGTTACCACAATGTCTCACGTATGCACAGTGTTGGGTTGTTAAAGAGCCCCCTTTCTATTTCTACATACTTGAGCGTTCGGAGATGTTCTTTCTTCCAAGAATCCTTACATACATAAAGTGACATAAGTGGAGTTTATAAAATGGGGCCATGTCCAAAAGGCTTAAAATGTAACTATCATTTGGGTGAGCTTTTTATCTATTGAAGTCTCTGTATAGTGTTGCTGATTGGCAAGAATCCAACACCTTAGACCCTCCACTGACTGGTCCTAACACTGCTCCTGCATGAGCTGTGCACAGAGCCTCAGAAATCCCGATTTGCCAGCAAAACCCAACATGACTTTAAGCAGTGATTATAATAAAGTAGTGGGTTGTACTAGGTTCACATTTCCGTTGGCTGTGTGTTTGGACGGCGTTAATGCAGTGTAATGCTGCATTAATGCTGCCATAGAATTAGGGCCTTTTCACATCACGTTTGTGCTGCGTTTGCATGCAATGCGCTTTTCAGGTGCATTAATGCATGCGTTAACGCACCCATAGACTTGTATGGGAAAAACGCATGAAAATGCAATGCAAAACTCGGTTGCGTTTCAATGCATGCATTTTTACCCCAGCGCAGAGGAACGTTGCAAGCAACGTTTCCTGTGCCCTAGGTGAAAACACATGCGTTCAAATGCAACCGAATTTTGCATTGCGTTTGCAATGCGTTTCTATGCGTTAATGCACGTGAAAAAAGCATTGCATACAAACGCAGCACAAGCGTTATGTGAAAAGGCCCTAACTCTATGGCAGCATTACACTGCGCTAACGCTACGTTAATGCTGGTCTATGGCAGATCCGTCCAAACGCACACCCGACAGCAACGTGAGCCTAGTCTGCTGCGTTCACACGTAGCTCATTTCACGCATTTGGAAGCGCTATTTAGTGCTAGGGTAAATGCAGTGAAATCCAGTAGCGTAGCGCATCCCAACAAAAGCAATGGCTTTTGCTGAAATGCGTTCACACAATCCGTATTTTTGAGGACACGCTTTCACTGCAAAGCGTGTCGGCAAAAAGAATGACCATGTCAATTCTTTGTGCCTTTTTCGGCCTGCCACTTGCCACCGCTACAGGGCAAGTGGGAAGAGCGCATGTAATAGATGTGCCTTTTCTGAGAGGCTACGGGCTGCTATTTTTAGGCTGGGGGGGCCAATATCCATGGTCCCTTACCAGCCTGAGAATACCAGACACCATTTGTCTGCTTTAGCTTGGCTGGTTATCAAAAATGGGGTGGACCCCACGCGGTTTTTTTTATAAATTAATTTAAATAATTAAAAAATACGGCATAGGGACCCCTCTATTCTTAATAACAAGCCTTGCTGAAGCTGAGGATTACAGCCAGCAGCTGCCTGTTTTACGTGGCTGGTTATCAAAAGTACATTGGAGACCACGCCTTTTTAAATTTATTTCTAGCACAGGTGGTGGCTGATGAATACTCCCATCAGCTGCCTCCTGCTTTCAGTGTTATTAGTAGCAGCAGGTATAGGATGATGGGAGTAGTAGTTTCACCAGCTGCCGCCTACTCTTGCTGTAATCAGTGGAATATAAATCTCAACAATCTTCTCTGCTTGCGCTGATCACTGGTAGAGCAGAAGAGAGTAATGTAAGCTGTCTTCAGCACCCAGTTCCAGGGAAAGGGAACAGCGCTCACTGTAGTGCTGCTTCCCAGGCACCAGTACTTGTCACACTGATGACACACGGATGTCATCCATGTGTCATCAATGAGCATGACGTTTTGCAGCCCGTGCTGCTGTTAGAAACCAGACATGTCAGCGTATTTTGCCCTCAGGCCGGGGTCACACTGGCGAGGAATACGGGAGAGTGAGAGGCGCAAAAAGCACTCATTAGACACGGACAAATGATTCGCTATGAGGCAGCTCCCAACAGCCATATATTTCTCATCCGTATTCTACTCTCCGTGCCACTCGCAGCATGCTGCGATTGTCAGCGTACTACGCCCGTAGTACGCCAATGCAAGTCTATGGGTGCGCAAAAAATACGGATTACACACGGACCACACATGTGACTTGCGAGAAATACGCACCAGGTGTCTTTTAGAAACCCTGTCATAGGGCTCCATTATATGTCCATTTTGCAAGCCTGCGAGAAAATCTCGCCATACGGATGCCATACGGATTGCATACGGATGCTGACATGCGCAAAATACGCGACCACACCTTGATTACGGATGACATACGGAGCACTGTTTAGGGGTCTGTCATCCGTATTACGCATGTAAAATACTGACCGTATTTTGCTCTGGTTAGTGTGACTCCAGCCTCAGACAAATAGTCAGTGGAAACACAGTGACATGTGCACAGACCCATTCACTTGAATGGGTCTACATGTATAAGTGTCTCCGGTACATGTGAAATCTGTCACCACACACACCTGACACAGTGTCCTCTGAAAGAGGTCTAACAAAGGGTTAGAGAGAGCAAGCAGCAGACACTTTGTGCATTTTTTTTAATTAATAAAGTTAGTTTTTGGATTATCGCTATTCGGAATATAAAACACTAGCTGAAGAGCCCGGCGTTGCCTGGGCATAGTAACCAACTGTGGTAAGTTATAACAAATTATAATGATTATATTGCACACAAAAACCGTGCATCTAATCATATCCTGTGTGATACCGTCTGCTGAGCCGTGTATCTAATACTATTCTGTGTGATACTGACTGCTGAGCTGTGTATCTAATCCTATTCTGTGTGATACTGACTGCTGAGCCGTGTATCTAATCCTATCCTGTGTGATATTGTCTGCTGAGCCGTGTATCTAATACTATTCTATGTGATACTGTTTGCTGATCTGCGTATCTAATCATATCCTGTGTGATACTGACTGCTGAGCTGTGTATCTAATCCTATCATGTGTGATACTGACTGCTGAGCCGTGTATCTAATCCTATTGTGTGATACTGTCTGCTGAGTCATGTATCTAATACTATTCTGTGTGATACTGTGTGCTGAGCTGCGTATCCAATCCTATCCTGTGTGATACTGTCTGCTGAGCCATGTATCTAACCCTATCCTGTGTGATACTGACTGCTGAGCCGTGTATCTATTCCTATCCTGTATGATGCTGTCTGCTGAGCCGTGTATCTAATCCTATCCTGTGTGATACTGTGTGCTGAGCCGTGTATCTAATCCTATCCTGTGTGATAGACTGCTGAGCTGTGTATCTAGTCCTATCATGTGTGTTACTGACTGCTCAGCCATGTATCTAATCCTATCCTGTGTGATACTGACTGCTGAGCAGTGTATCTAGTCCTATCATGTGTGATACTGACTGCTGAGCTGTGTATCTAATCCTATCCTGCGTGATACTGACTGCTGAGCTGTGTATCTAATCCTATCCTGTGTGATACAGTCTGCTCAGCTGTGTATCTAATCCTATACTGTGTGATACAGTCTGCTGAGCTATGTATCTAATCCTATCCTGTGTGATACTGACTGCTGAGCTGTGTATCTAATCCTATCCTGTGTGATACTGACTGCTGAGCCGTGTATCTATTCCTATCCTGTGTGATACTGTGTGCTGAGCCGTGTATCTATTCCTATCCTGTGTGATACTGTGTGCTGAGCCGTGTATCTATTCCTATCATGTGTGTTACTGACTGCTCAGCCATGTATCTAATCCTATCCTGTGTGATACTGACTGCTGAGCAGTGTATCTATTCCTATCATGTGTGATACTGACTGCTGAGCTGTGTATCTAATCCTATCCTGCGTGATACTGACTGCTGAGCTGTGTATCTAATCCTATCCTGTGTGATACAGTCTGCTCAGCTGTGTATCTAATCCTATACTGTGTGATACAGTCTGCTGAGCTATGTATCTAATCCTATCCTGTGTTATACTGACTGCTGAGCTGTGTATCTAATCCTATCCTGTGTGATACTGACTGCTGAGCCGTCTGTCTAATCCTCTCCTGTGTGATACTGACTGCTGAGCTGTGTATCTAATCCTATCCTGTGTGATACTGACTGCTGAGCTCTCTATCTAATCCTATCCTGTGTGATACTGACTGCTGAGCCGTGTATCTAATCCTATCCTGTGATACTGACTGCTGAGCCGTGTATCTAATCCTATTCTGTGTGATACTGACTGCTGAGCCGTGTATCTAATCCTCTCCTGTGTGATACTGACTGCTGAGCTGTGTATCTAATCCTATCCTGTGTGATACTGACTGCTGAGCTGTATATCTAATCCTATCCTGTGTGATACTGTCTGCTGAGCCATGTATCTAATCCTATCCTGTGTGATACTGACTGCTGAGCCGTGTATCTAATCCTCTCCTGTGTGATACTGACTGCTGAGCTCTGTATCTAATCCTATCCTGTGGGATACTGACTGCTGAGCTGTATATCTAATCCTATCCTGTGTGATACTGTCTGCTGAGCCATGTATCTAATCCTATCCTGTGTGATACTGACTGCTGAGCCGTGTATCTAATCCTATCCTGTGTGATACTGACTGCTGAGCTGTATATCTAATCCTATCCTGTGTGATACTGACTGCTGAGCCGTGTATCTAATCCTATCCTGATACTGACTGCTGAGCCGTGTATCTAATCCTATTCTGTGTGATACTGACTGCTGAGCCGTGTATCTAATCCTCTCCTGTGTGATACTGACTGCTGAGCTGTGTATCTAATCCTATCCTGTGTGATACTGACTGCTGAGCTGCGTATCTAATACTCTCCTGTGTGATACTGACTGCTGAGCTGCGTATCTAATCCTATCTTGTGTGATACTGACTGCTGAGCCATGTATCTAATCCTATCCTGTGTGATACTGACTGCTGAGCTGTGTATCTAATCCTATCCTGTGTGATACTGACTGCTAAGCTGTATATCTAAACCTATACTGTGTGATACTGACTGCTGAGTCGTGTATCTAATCCTATTCTGTGTGATACTGTCTGATGAGCCGTGTATCTAATCCTATCCTGTGTGATACTGACTGCTGAGATGTGTATCTAATCCTATCCTGTGTGATACTGACTTCTGAGCCGTGTATTTAGTCCTATCCTGTGTGATACTGTCTGCTGAGCTGTGTATCTAATCCTATCCTGTGTGATACTGACTGCTGAGCCGTGTATCTAATCCTATCCTGTGTGATACTGGGCTCCCCCTGCAGTCTGTGTCAGAGGGTGGTCTGTGTTGGCACGGTAATAAATTGTGTTATTTCCAGCTTTACAGAAGGACGATAACACCATAGAAATGATAAGAATAATAAGCCTCAGTTACCACAACTGTCTACAAGGAAAACTGTTGCTGATAGCAACCAATCACAGATCATTTTTCATCTTGTAAACAGCTCTGGGACAGCGTGGCGTGTTTTGAGTGGCGACTTTTGTGTTTGGACTTTTATGTCGCGAGGTTGGTGTATGTGTGGTGAAATGTGTGGTGAGGGTGGTATATGTGTTGAAGCACGTGGTAGTGTGTGGCGCATTTTGTGTGTGTGTTCATATCCCCGTGTGTGGTGAGTATCCCATGTTAGGGCCCCACCTTAGCAACTGTACGGTATATACTCTTTGGCGCCATCGCCTCTCATTCTTTAAGTCCCCCTTGTTCACATCTGGCAGCTGTCAATTTGCCTCCAACACTTTTCCTTTCACTTTTTCCCCATTATGTAGATAGGGGCAAAATTGTTTAGTGAATTGGAACACGCGGGGTTAAAATTACACCTCACAACATAGTCTATGACGCTCTCTTGGTCCAGATGTGTGACTGTGCAAAATTTTGTGGCTGTAGCTGCAACGGTGCAGATGCAAATCCCGGACATATATACATACCCACATTGCGCTTTATATATTACACAAATCTCTGATTGTTCAGTTTTGATAGAATTCAAATTTCCCTGAATGTGCACAAGTCTGGGCCAGTGACGGAGCGCAGCCAACAGAATCACCAGGATCTACATCACAAAAGGAGTAGTAGTGGAGGAGGAGGAGCGCCGAGAGATGGCTGCTCTGGCATGAGGCTCCTGAGTTTTTTAGTTTTTTTTTTTTCCCTGTTTAATTGTTAATTCTCCCTTTGGTTCACTCACCATTGCGTAGCTACAGGATTCGGCAGAGCTGGGAGTAGTGTGGAGACTGCGATCAGCTGGGACCGGTGTGTGTCTTTCTGTCCTCGTGGAGCTCCGTGCCTGGGTTCAGCTGGGAGAGAGTGAAGCTGCTGGCTGCCTGCCAACTTTCCTACAACTTGTACCCATTTCCAGCAAGCAGATGATCCCAGGATAGGAAACCTGGTGGAGTGTGCGGTGCTGGAGTTGTTCTGGAGATCTTGTGGTCCACGTGGAGCTGTAGGGCTACAGGATTCGGCAGAGCTGGGAGTAGTGTGGAGACTGCGACCAGCTGGGACCGGTGTCTTTCTGTCCTCGTGGAGCTCCGTGCCTGGTTTCAGCTGGGAGAGAGTGAAGCTGCTGGCTGCCTGCCAACTTTCCTACAACTTGTACCCATTTCCAGCATGCAGATAATGCCGGGATAGGAAAGCTGGTGGAGTGTGCGGTGCTGGAGATGTTCTGGAGATCTTGTGGTCCAGATGGAGCTGAACGGGTGAGCTGGGCAGGTTTGGACTGACTGTTGGCATGTCCCCTGATGTCCCTGTCTTGTTGCACCCATGCCCTCCCCCCCCAGCAGTGCTGGGAGCAACCTTTATGGAAAGTTGTACATTTAACTCTGCTAAGCTGTGACTGTTCAGTCTTTATAGCTACAAGCTGAGTGTAATCATGGCCACTGCACTCTGTAAACCTACTCTTATGATTTCAAGGGACGATTTATTATTCTGGTATCATCCGCAATTTCTCATGGACTCCCCTTCTTGGAGCATGATTGCTAATTCAACAATTGAGTACATAAAATCCACTACTTCTGTGAAACCTGTGGAGGTGTACTGCAAGAGAGGTAGGAGAGGAGGCGTCCTGGCACGCCTTCGGAGGAGAGGGTTCAGAACAGCTCTTCCTTCACTCCACTTGGCTAATGTCCGTTCCTTATCTAACAAAATGGAGGATCTGAGCTTACTTTGTAACATGAGATCTGATATGGCCAATTCAGCTGCTCTTTGTTTTACTGAGACCTGGTTGAATGAGACCATCCCTGATTGCAGTCTGGATCTACCTGGTTTTGTATCTACAGAGCTGACTGTGATTGTGTAGCTTCAGGTAAACAAAGGGGGGGTGGGGTATGTCTCTACATCAACACTAGCTGGTGCTGTGATGTTAACATACTGGGAAAAGGTTGCTCTCCAGATCTAGAGTACCTTGCACTCAATTGTAGACCATTTTACTCTCCAAGAGAGTTTTCATCTATGGTTCTGGTTGCAGTATATATTCCCCCTCAAGCATCTGTTAAAGCTGCCATTGGTGAATTAGCTTGCAAAATATCAGAATGGGAGAAAGGATCTCCAGAAGCATTTGTGATCGTAATGGGGGACTTTAACAAAGGAAAACTCAAACCTGGATCTCCCCAAATTTACTCAACATATAAACTGCTTCACGAGAGAGAACAATACGCTTGATCACTGCTATACAGTCATAAAAGGGGCCTACAGGGCAGTGAGGAGAGCAGCAGTGGGCTTTCCAGATCATTGTCTAATTCATTTAATTCCAGCCTACAGGCAAAGGTTGAAAACATCCAAACCTACAGTTTATACAAAGAAGACATGGTCTGAGGAGGCAAAATTGCAACTACAAGCATGCTTTGAATGCACGGACTGGGAGTTATTCCAGGAAACATGCTCGGGTCTGGATGAATGGGTTGATGCAGTGTCCTCATATATCCGTTTTTGTGAAGACACGTTTATTCCATCCAAATCTGTCCACTTTCGGGGAAACAACAAGCCGTGGTTTACAAATAAAGTCAGGTTGATCCGTAAGAGAAAAGAGGAGGCTTATAAAGCAGGCGATATTACTGAATTCAAGAAACTTAGGAACTCGCTATCTAAAGAGATCTAGTTAGCCAAACACGAGTATGCAAAGATTCTGGAGGAAAGGTTCTCATCAAAAGATACTAGATCTGCATGGAGAGGATTAAGAGAGGTCACCAATTATAAAAGCCACCCCACTATAGTGAACCCAAGCAGAAGTCTGGCAGCAGAGTTAAATGAATTCTACTGCAGATTTGAGGCAAGCTCTACACACAGTGGCTATTCATCTCTCAGCTCCTCAGTCTGTTCATATAAAGATCATTCATTGTGCAATACCCAAGTAGTGATCTCCGAGGCAGAGGTGATACGCATCCTGAAGGGACTTAAGGTCAAAAAGGCACCTGGCCCTGATGGTGTATCTCCAATGTGTCTGAAAGTATGTGCTACCCAGCTTGCCCCTATACTGACAAATATATACAATGTGTCACTGAAAGAGTGCATTGTACCTCAGTGTTGGAAAAGTTCCACAATTATCCCTGTCCCCAAGAAAGTGGGATCCTCTGAGTTGAACGACTATAGACCAGTAGCACTCACATCTGTAGCTATGAAAGTCTTCGAAAGAATTATGATGTCCCACCTGATGAAATTCACGCAGAAGCTATGGGACCCGCTTCAGTTTGCCTATAAGGAGAATTGTTCGGCAAACGACACTGTCAATCTGGCACTGAAGTACATTTTGGATCATACAGATGAACGGCACTCATATGTCCGGATTCTTTTCATGGACTTTAGCTCAGCGTTCAATACCATTGATCCGAATTTACTTCATAAGAAAATGGTAGCTCTTGGAGTCCCTTTCAACTTATGCTTATGGATTTATAACTTCCTGACAGCCAGGATGCAGAGTGTAAAAGTTGGACCATTCACTTCGGACACCTTGGTCACAAACATCGGGGCACCTCAGGGGTGTGTTTTGTCCCTGTTACTGTTTTCTCTCTATACGAATGATTGCATCTCTTCAGCAGACTCAGTAAAAATCTTGAAATTTGCCGATGATATGACACTGATTGGTCTCATCAGGGGAAATGCTGAAGACTTGTATCGGAGTGAGGTGGAAAGAATATGTGACTGGTGTAAAGCCAATAATCTTGTACTCAACACTAAAAAAACTGCTGAGATGGTTGTGGATTTTAGGAAAGATCAACATGAGATACTTCCAATCTACATCCATGACGAAGTGGTTCTTAGGGTCACAGAGACCAAATTCCTTGGTGTTATCATCTCTCATGATCTTAAATGGGAGAAAAACGTGGATGCTGTTATAAGAAAAGCACAACAGAGGATGTTCTTCCTGCGTCAGCTGAAAAGATATGGTTTGTCTAAGAATCTGCTGATCTTATTCTTTAATGCTGTCATCAGATCTGTGATTTGTTCCTCTCTGATAGTCTGGTATGGGGGAGCCACTGCGCTTGAAAAACTCCGCTTACAAAGGACTTTCAGAACAGCAGAGAGAATTATAGGTTCCCCCTGCCTAAAATCCAGGATCTTTATGATAAGAGTATTCGATCCCACGCATTGAAAATTTCATCCGATCCCTCTCACCCGGGACACTCCTCATTCCAACTACTCCCTTCAGGACGTCGCTTCAGAGTCCCCAAATGCAGCACCAACCGCCATATGAACAGCTTCTATCCACTCTCTGTTCAACAATTAAAGTGTCATGTGTAGACTATATACTGTATCTGTCTTGTTAGATGTTACTTGTTGTATCTGTTGTTATATATTATGTTGCCTCTTTGCCACAAAGAATTCCTTGTATATATGTAATATGTACTTGGCGATAATAAATTTGATTGATTGATTGACAAAAGTGGTGAAAATTGCACCAGAAATGTTCTCCGGTGACCCTGGACATTCCTGTAATAATTCACATCACCACCGTGTTATATAGCAGGAATGTTGGTGGCGCTCTGTTATGGTGACTGTCGGTTGCGTTCTTTTATGATGACTCTGTCGGTTGTGCTCTGTTATGGTGACTGTCGGTTGCGGTGTTTTACGATGACAGTTGGTTGCGCTCTGCTATGATGACTGTCAGTTGCGCTCTGTTATGATGACTGTCAGTTGTGCTGTTATGTTGACTGTCGGTGGCGCTCTTTTATGACTGTCAGTGGCGCTCTGTTATGATGACTATCGGTGGCGCTGTTACCGTGACTGTTGGTTAGGCTCTACTATGAGTGTCAGTGGCGCTCACTTATAGTGACTGTCGGTTGCGCTCTTTTATGATAACTGTTGGTGGCGCTCTTTTATAATGACTGTCAGTTGCGCTGTTATGATGACTGTTGGTGGCACTCTTTTATGATGACTGTCTGCTGCTGTTATGATGACTATTGGTGGTGCTCTGTTATGATGACTGTCGGTGGCGCTCGGTTACCGTGACTGTCGGTTGCGCTCTATTATGATGACTGGTGGTGGCGCTATGTTATGATGACTGTTGGTGGCACTCTTAGAGTGACTGTCAGTTGCGCTCTTTCATGATAACAATTGGTTGCGCTCTGTTTTGATGACTGTCGGTGGTGCTATCTTATTATGACTGTTGGTGGCGCTCTCTTACAGTGACTGTCGGTTGCGCTCTTTTATGATGACTGTCGATTGCTCTCTGTTATGTCAGTTGTGCTCTCTTTCTCCCAATGAAGCTCCTCCCACTTCTCACAATGTCGCGGCTGTGGACAGACGGGAGACGCCACATTCTGGTGACACTGAACAATCAGCGCTGAGTGTAATTATTTGTATTACAGAAAGTATAAATGTAAGATTTATAAATCAGAGAAAAAAAAAAAAGAATTTTAACCTAATCCATAAAATATAGAACAATGTAAAGAACCTTCCTGTCTGACCGGTGAGGTCTGCGCCATTAACCCCTTCCTGTCTGACCGGTGAGGTCTGCGCCATTAACCCCTTCCTGTCTGACCGGTGACGTCTGCGCCATTAACCCCTTCCTGTCTGACCGGTGATGTCTGCGCCATTAACCCCTTCCTGTCTGACCGGTGACGTCTGCTCCATTAAAACCTTGAGAAATTCCATAAAAACTCATTAAAAAGGTAGAAGAGGGGACTAGAAGAGAGGAGCTCAATAAATCAACCCTGTGCATACTGGTCGTAGGTATTATTGGCCTCTGGGGGCGGCCATGCATTTGTACACCCGTCCCCTGCCGCCTGACACACTGCAGGACACAGCCTCGGGCGTACCGCACAGGCTCAGTAACGAGTTGGCCAGGCTTCGCTTCCACCACGGTGTTTGTGGGGTCAGGGGACATGAACGCAGGCCGGCGGCCGCCATGTTGGTAGGGGACTGGCTTTTTGCCTCACAGCGATGACGAGCAATGTCGTTTCCGAGCAGCCATCTTGAGTGTGGAGGGCTCTATGACAGGGATGCCCGGAAGGGATGCGAGGGCGCTTCCTGTGAGCAACGCAGACCGCTACACCGAGGTATAACGGGGATGAGCAGGGACTGAGGCCTCTGTGCTGCTGCAGGTGGAGCGCGCGGGAAGGCGGACACGGCCGTGGGAGGATGTCGGCCAGCGCCGTCTACGTGCTGGACCTGAAGGGCAAGGTGAGAGGCTGTCACACGGCTGGCATCTCCGGGCACCGCGGCGTGTGCTGCAGTCACGGGTTCCCCAGTGTGGAGCCATGATCACGGGTGCTGCTGGCCATTCCCTGCCTCAGCACTGGCCACAAAGGGAGAGGCCTGCCGCTCACCCCGAGCTGGGCGCCTCCACAACAAGCCGCAAGGCTTCATTCACACTGCCAGGTCTGACTTGGCTCTTTATAAGGCAGTAAAGGGTGATGGAGAGGGGATCAGTTTTTCAAGGCTGCTGTGAAAACACTACACTGATGGCTCCGGTGTGAACAGAGGCGACTGGATAAATCACCTGTCAGACAGTCCTGATCCCAGAATGTGAGCTTGTAGACTGAGCACTGATGTGTGACGAGTTCTCCTGTTTTGTTATTAAGTTCCTGCCGCTTGCTCACTATGAAGGTACTGTCACACTTAGCGATGTACCAGCGATCCCGACCAGAGATATGACC
This sequence comes from Dendrobates tinctorius, assembly GCF_039654945.1. Taxonomy (NCBI): domain Eukaryota; kingdom Metazoa; phylum Chordata; class Amphibia; order Anura; family Dendrobatidae; genus Dendrobates; species Dendrobates tinctorius. The sequence continues at coordinate 115,276,197 of NW_027361679.1, forward strand.
CGGTCAGGATCGCTGGTACATCGCTAAGTGGTCGCTAGTGAGCTGCCACACAGGCAGATCTCACCAGCGACATCGCTGGGGACGCGGGTCGCTAATTACCTGTCAGACCAGGCGATCCTGCGTCGTCCCGCCCGCGTCCACGCCTCGCTCGTCGTCACAGCAGGAAGCGCCACAGGAAGCTGACGACGAGAAACAGTCCTGAACATTCTCGCGCGATCAGCGATTACCAGCGGGGGAGCGGGTTGTAGGTAAGTATCAGACACAGTGATATCGCTAGCAATATCGCTATAACGTCACTAGTTATAGCGATATTGCTAGCGATATCTCTTAGTGTGACATGCCCTTGAGGCTACGTTCACACGTAGCGGAAATTACCGTGAGAATTCCGGAATTCCATTCCGCGGGAAAATTGCATTTTAAATTCCCGCAGATAAAACTAGCATTTTCCAAGTGATCTGGAGCATCGCTTGGAGAAATGATTGACAGGTTGGTCACACTCGTCAAACATAGTGTTTACAAGTGTGACCAACTTTTTACTACTGAGGCAGCCTATGCAGCCTCAGTAGTAAAAGATTAAATGTAAAAAATATTGTTGTTCTCACCTTCCGGCGTCCCGCGCAGTCTTCCCGCCTCTCTCCATGCTCCCGGTCCCAGTGATCCTTTGCACGAATGACTGCAAGACGTCGCGCTCCCGCAAGATCTCGACGTCATCGCTGTCATTCTCACAAAGGCTTACTGGGACTGGGAGCGTGGAGAGAGGCGGGAAGGCTGTGCGGGACGTCGGAAGGTGAGAACAATATTTTTTATTTTAATTCTATTTTTTACAGGGATATGGTACCCAGAGCCCGGAGGACAGTCTCCTCTCCTCCGGACCGTGGGTACCATCCGCAAGTGTTCTGCTTACTTTTCGCATGGTGTGCACAGCCACATGCGGGAAGTAAGCGGAACAATGCATTCCTATGGGTGCAGGATCGCCGCGATTCCGCTAAATTAATGCGCATGCTGCGTTTTTTACCGCGAAGCGATTCTGCCACAGAAAAACCGCAGCATTAGCACAGCATTGCGGAATTCCATAGGATTGCATGGGATGCTCATTTTTCGCGGCAAAATCGCTCGTTTAAAACCGCCGCAAAAACGTGAAAAAACAGCGACGTGTTAACTCAGCCTAAACATAATAAAATCCGCTGTGCTGCCCGCCGGGGCTTCTTGGCCGGTGGCATTGGAATAGACCCCTGCCCTGCGTGACCCCAACATACTTCGCACTAGACTGCTGAGCCCGGTGATTGGCTGCAGACGTCCCATGCGTTGTATTCATGTCATCACCGCTCCAGCCTGTCAGTAAGAAGGGGAGGCGTCCCTCGCCGTACAGAGGGGGAGTGAAGTCTTTTTAGGCTAAAATAAAGGTATTTAAGTAATAAAATGCTGCCCGCGGTCTGTAAGTGCCTTTTCCAGTACCCTTATTTTTAATAAATTCCGTTTGTGTTAAATTGCGAAGAATAGAATCCAATATTATCTAATCGTGAAGTATAATAAGATTTACAATGGCTAGTTGTATATCAGTGATCAGACAGCTATAACTATATACCCCCCACTGACTTGGTGGCTACCATGCTCAAGCAATCGACAGAGGAGTAATATAACTTGGCGACATACTGGTTCACTGGCATTTTTCTAAACAGAACAATAGGCGCCAAATGCATTGCTTAAAAAAAATAAATGTAACTCTGAAATACTACATTGTAGATATCACTGAAAGAAATATTCCAGTTGCAAGTCTTTATTCGTTATAGTGGAGTGAGTTGACAACAATAAAACATAAAAATGATCAATGTAAATCAAAATTAATATCCCATGGATTGATTCTCAAAATCAAAGTGAAAAATCAAATTACAGGCTGATCTAACCTGAGTGGAAATTGGTAAAGACAAGGAAATGATGCTCAGTAGTGTGTGTGGCCCCCACATGCCTGTATGACCTCCCCACAACGCCTGGGCATGCTCCTGAGGGGTCTACTCCCAGACCTGGATTAAAGAATCAGTCAACTCTTGGACAGGTGGTGGATGGAACGAGACATGATGTCCCACATGTGCTTGATTTGGATTCTAGTCTGGGGATGGGCAGGTCAGTCCATAACATCAATGCCTTCCTCATGCAGGAACTGCTGACACACTTCAGCCACATGAGGCCTGGCATTGTCATGTATCAGAAGGAACCCCGTGCATCTGCATATGTTCTCACAGTGGGTCTAAGGATCTCATCCCAGTACCTAATGGCAGTCACGGTACCTCTGGCTAGCACATGGAGGGCTGTGCAGCCCTCCAAAGAAATGCCTCCCTTCACCATTACTGACCCACTGCCAAACCAGTCATGCTGGAGGATGTTGCAGGCAGCAGAACGTTCTCCACGGCTTCTCCAGGCTGTAACATATGCTCAGTGTGAACCTGCTTTCATCTGTGAAGAGAACAGGGAGCCAATGTCGAATCTGCCAATCTTGCTGTTCTCTGGCAAATGCCACTTGTTCTGCATGGTGTTGGGCTGTAAGCCCAACTGTGGATATTGGGCCCTCATAGAACCCTCATGGAGGCTGTGTCTGAGAGTTTGAGCAGACACATGGATGTTAGTGGCCTGCTGGAGGTCATTTTTCAGGGCTATGGCACTGCTCCTCCTTGCACAAAGAAGGAGGTATCAGTCCTGCTCCTATGGCCCCTTGAAATGTCTCCTGGTATCTGCTCCATGCTCTGGACACACTGATGACAAACACAGCTACCCTTCTTGCCACAGTTTGCATTGATGTGCCAAGTGAGAGCAATGACAAAATGCAAAAGTGTCCAACATCAACAGCCAAAATGAGAACGGAGAAATGGTCTGTGGTCACCCCCACTGTAGGAAGGTGCTCTGTGCAGTTTGGGAGACTATTCTGGATTATGTGTAAGGGCTTTTCATGATGGCGCATTCTGACATAGGGAAGAGAAGCAGCTGGGACTTGTCCGCTGTAGCCCTGTAAATCCGATTTTCTTGGCAACCTTTCGATTCGCCCCTTCTACCTGACTTGGTTTACCGTGCGCTACAGTATATGATAGGCAGTGCTGATGTTTGTTTTTTTTTTTTTTTTAACGAAAGCCCTTTGGGTGTGTTCTAAGTGAATGCTTGTTTGCGTCTTGTCACTTGAAGCAGCTCACATGTTGTGCCGTTCAGCAGGCTATGTACAGGACTTTCTCTAAATCTGAGCCGGAAAAGATTACGAGTCTTGGGGCCCATGCGGTGCTAGGCTGCTTAGTGAGCAGTACGTGCTGCCTTTTATATGTCAGTGCTCGCTGTAGTAATCTCGGGGATGTGTAATGTGAATCATGCTGTATGGCTGAGTGAGCAAACCACATTAATTTTTTAAAGGGAATCTGTCACTTCATTTTTGGCCTATGAGATGCGGTCACTGCCATCAGGGGCTTATCTACTGTAAAGCATGCTGTAATGCTGTAGATAAGCCCCTATGTAACCTGAAAGATAAGAAAAACGAGTTAGATTATACTCACCTGGTGGTCAGGTCCGGTCCGATGGGTGCCGCAGTCCCGTCTGGTGCCTCCCATCTTCTAGCGATGACGTCCTCCTTCTTATTTCTGCCGCGGCTCCTGCGCAGGCGTACTTTATCTGCTCTATTGAGGGCAGAGCAGAGTACTGCAGTGCGCAGGTGCTGGACCTCTATGACCTTTACTGGCCCCTGTGCACTGCAGTACTCTGCTCTGCCCTCAATAAAGTACGCCTGCGCTAGAGGATGTCATCGCTAGAAGATAGGAGACGCCGGACCGCGACACCCAGCAGACCCCCCCCCCGCCCCGTCGGGGAGTATAATCTAACTCTTTTTTTCTTCTCTTTCAGGTTACATCGGGGGCTTATCTACAGCATTACAGAATGCTGTAGATAAGCCCCTGATGGTGGTGGCCGCATCTCATGGGGCAAAAATGAGGTGACAGATTCCCTTTAATGTCAGTCTTCACTTTGATGTGCCTTGACTTACATAGAATGCAGACATTTTGCTTTTTTTACCCTTGAATTGCCTCCTACTTCATTTACCGTATTCATAATAATGTGTTATATTTAATCGGCCCTTTTTTTAAAAAATTCTTTCAGGTCCTCATTTGTCGAAATTACCGTGGAGATGTGGACATGTCCGAAGTTGAACACTTTATGCCGATCTTAATGGAGAAAGAAGAGGAAGGGGCACTTTCACCCATTTTGGCTCATGGCGGAGTGCGCTTCATGTGGATTAAACACAATAATTTATATTGTATCCTTTTTCTCTGGTTAGAATAGAGGTACATTTCCAGTTAGAGGTTCTCCATGACTTTCTTTAAACTGGGAGAAGGGTAAGATATGTATTAAAATTCTGAAATGGGCATTAGTTGCCCCTCAAACCTAATGCCACGTCACATTGGTTGAGTGAGTCCCATGCAGGTATATCGACACCGCTCCACTGCCAGGCATACCATCTGGGCTTTCTGATAGCCAAGATACGGGGTGACATGTCGAGGCATGAAAGGTGAAAGATAAGTACCGTATATACTCGAGTATAAGCCGACCACCCTAATTTTGCCACAAAAAACTGGGAAAACTTATTGACTCGAGTATAAGCCTAGGGTGGGAAATGCTCCATAGATTATTCCCCCATATACTGCCCCCATTAGAAGCTCCATATTGTTCCCCCATATGCTGCCCCCATTAGAAGCTCCATATTGTTCCCCCATATGCTGCCCCCATTAGAAGCTCCATATTGTTCCCCCATATACTGCCCCCATTAGAAGCTCCATATTGTTCCCCCATATACTGCCCCCATTAGAAGCTCCATATTGTTCCCCCATATGCTGCCCCCATTAGAAGCTCCATATTGTTCCCCCATATACTGCCCCCATTAGAAGCTCCATATTGTTCCCCCATATACTGCCCCCATTAGAAGCTCCATATTGTTCCCCCATATACTGCCCCCATTAGAAGCTCCATATTGTTCCCCCATATACTGCTCCCATTAGAAGCTCCATAGATTGTTGCTCCATAGATTGTTCCCCCATATACTGCCCCCATTAGAAGCTCCTTAAGATTATTTCCCCATGTGCTGCCGCTGCTGCAGCATGTAAAAATAAAAAAAATGACATACTAACCTCTCCGTCGCTGGGTGTCAGATACTCACCTGTCCTGCGTCCATGGCTGCTCACCGCTATCTGCTACGTCATCAGTCAGTGACGTTCAGACTGCAGGGGGCGCGGCGCGCACTAACGACGTCACCGCGCCCTCTGCTGTCTGAAGTCACTGACCGATGACAGACACAAGACAGCAGCAAGCAGCCATGGACGCAGGACAGGTGAGTATCGCTATACTTACCCGTCCTGACGCTGTGTCTTGAGCCCCCAGCTTCTCCCCGTGCTCTCTCTTCCTGCCTTCAGCGGTCACGTGGTGCCGCTCATTAAAACTCATGAATATGCGCATATTCATATATGATCGACTGAATTGAATGACCTTAACACCTCTATTACACTAGCTCTATGACTAGAGAATCTGAGCACAGTCAGCTGACACTCTCTGATCAGAGTTTGATTGCAGTGTCATTTACATAATGGATTGTCTCGCAGGAGACACTCTACGTTCATGTGATGACCCTGGCCTTAAGCTGAGAGTCTGCACTTTAAGCCCAGATTGATTCTCTAACTGTATCTTAAATATGTTTTAGTAAAAGTCTAAAATGCTAAACCTTGCCCATTTCTGGACCAAACTGTATTTTCAGTTCTGTAGACTTATGTTGATGTATTCCCTCTTTATGCATGCAATGTCTCCAAGTATTTCTTCTAAGATATTTTAGTCCTGTATTGCATGTTCTGTAAACCTTTGACTTGCCGTTGTATTAACCTTAGCAGTGCTCCAGTGGTTGCAACCTCCAAAAAGAATGCTTGTGTGTCCTTGGTCTTCTCCTTCCTTTACAAGGTGGTTCAGGTGAGAAGAGTTCGTTTTGTCTTTTACCCTTTTACAGTGGCTGAGGCTTCATGAGATATGATCTGTAATGCATGAAGACAGTCATGTGGGTAAGATGACGTCATATTAATGCACGTATGGGGTAAACCAGACAGGTGTTTTGCTGTTAACAGTGTGCATCATTTTAACAAGCATTGCCTCTAGTTTTAATATGTAACGTGGCTATAAATGTTAAAGGGTTATTATCATTTTGTGGCCGAAAGGCTGGGATTGGAGTTAAGGGCCCGTTACACATAGCGATATCGCTAGCAATATCGCTATAACGTCACTGGTTTTTGTGATGCAGCAGCGATATTGCTAGCGATATTGCTATGTGTGATACTTACCTCCGACCGCCTCCCCCGCTGCTTATCGCTGATCGCGCGACAATGTCCTGGACCGTTTCCCGTCGTCAGCTTCCTGCTGTGGAGACGAGCGACGCGGGCGGGAGGACGTCAGTATCGCCTTGTCTGACAGGTAAGTAGCGACCCCCGACCCCAGCGATGTCGCTGGTGAGATCTGCCTGTGTGGCAGCTCACTAGCGACCACTTAGCGATGCACCAGCGATCCTGACCGCGTCATATTGCTGGTGCATCGCTAAGTGTGACAGTACTTTAAGTTTCATCTACGTTGGGGTATCGTCACACTTGGCAGTAACACAGTGGTTTTCCTATTGATTGTGAATAGCTGTGGATTTTTGCAGGCAAGCTGTTTGGTCATTAGCAGTTAATTTGAAAACACATGGATTTGTGGTAAAACTGCTTGTCGACGTGGTACCTACATATAGCTGTATTACAACGGTGGAAGAAAACATTGCCCATACGTCCCCCTGACTGAAAGTGTGTAAAAATTTGCTGTTTGTAGACATGAGAAAGAAACTGCTCTTCCATTGAAAATGCAAGTACAGACACGCACAATAAAGGGAAATGCAACCCATTTTAACCCTTTCGCGTCAGAGCCTGTTTTCACCTTCATGACCAGGCCAAATTTTACAATTTGGACCAGTGTCACTTTATGTGGTAATAACTCTAGAACACTTCAACTGATCCCAGTGATTCTGAGACTGATTTCTCGTGACATATTGTACTTGTTCGATATGACTTGTTTATTTGTGAAAAGTTAGAAAATTTAGCAACTTGCAAACTTTTTTAATTGTGTCCCTAACCCATTCTCGACATGCGCAGTATATATATATATATATATATATATATATATATATATATGGTACCAGGGAGCTGCGTTCCCTCAAGTCGCCGTATATACTGCGCTGCCATGATCACGCTGAGTGCTGCTGTGATCAAATGCGGGTGTCGACGCTATGAGAGCTGTCACACGGTAGCAACCTTCACATTCAGCACTAACACCGATCGCAGGCATTTAACCCGTCTGATAATGCACGAGGAACAGAGTAAAAAATAAATAAAACCAATTCTTCACCTTCTGTTGATTTGTTCATTCTGCCTTCCAAAGATCACAGTAAGGCTTGGAGCACATTTATCCTGTGCTCTGTGCTCTATTCCGTGTAAATCTCTGAAATACGTGATTCAGATGGAACTCGGTGCAAGATTCCCTGTAATGAGGCGGATGGAGGCACTGTGGACGCTGTCTGGCCACCTATGATCCAGCGCTGTCCTTCCACAGAAACGCGATCCACCACAGTTTTGGGCACATCTGTAAAGGACTATGCTGAACACAGGCCAGACGGAGTCCAGAGTAAAGCCCCCGTCACACACAGCGATCTCACTAGCGAGATCGCTGCTGAGTCACAAGTTTTGTGACGCAACAGCGATCTCACCAGCAAGATCGCTGTGTGTGACAGCTATCAGCGACCGGCCCCCCTGCCGGGTATCGCTGATCTTGTTGAAACGTCTGGACATTTTTGGGGTCGCTGGTCTCCCGCTGGCCAGCACGCATTGCTGCGTGTGACAGGCGGGAGACCAGCGAGCATGAGCTGGTAACCAAGGTACACATCGGGTTTCTAAGGGGCGCGCGGCACTTAGAAACCTGATGTGTACCTTAGTTACCAGCGCGCTGATGCAGGGAGCTGGTAACCAAGGTACACATCGGGTTTCTAAGTGCCGCGTGCCCCTTAGAAACCCAATGTGTACCTTGGTTACCTCTTCCCTGCATCAGCGCGCTGGTAACTAAGCGACGTGCATCGTTTGTTACCCGCGTGTCGCTGGTCCTGATCGCTGGTGAAGCTGCCTGTTTGACAGCTCACCAGCGATCATGTAGCGACACACCAGCGATCCTGACAAGGTGATATCGTTGTCGGGATCGCTGGTGCATTGCTGTGTGTGACGGGGCCCTAACTCTGCTGCTGCATTATAGTGAATGGATCCCTCGGGGGGGAAGGAACCATTCAGCCCTGATGTAAGTGCTCAGCGTAGAGCGCCGGATAATTGTGATACCAAATATTATGTATAATGTTCCCAACAAACACTTCAATTCAATCTACCAAAAAAAAGCAAGTCCCCGCTCAACTCTGTCATTGGTTAACAGACATATACACTGTGTTCCAAATTATTATGCAAAAAATATTTCCTCATATTTTCTCTAAATTACCTATATGAATTGCAGTCATTGTTATTTTCCAGTCATCTAATATTCTAGTATAATTGTAATGTTTTTGAACAAACTGCCTATGAAAACAGTATATTTTTAAAAATAAGAAACACTCAAAATGCATGTTCCAAATTATTATGCACAGCAGAGTTTTCAACCTTTTTATTTTGAACAAAAAAATGGAAAATTGTGAAATTATAAGCATTATCAGCTTATTACAGAATGAAATCAAACAGTTTTCAAGTCAAAACTTTATTCTAGGTGATGTTACATTTGCACATAGGACCCCTTGTTGGAAAGAAGCTTCTGAACACTCTCGTCCACTGAATTTGTCAGTTTTTGAATGGTTTGTGCTTCAATTGTTTTGCATATGGACAGAATACCCTCCCAGAGCTGTTGCTTAGATGTGAACTGCCTCCCGCCATCATAGACACTCCTTTTGATGATGCTCCAGAGGTTCTCAATGGGGTTGAGGTCAGGGGAAGATGGTGGCCACACCATAAGTTTGTCCTCCCATAGCAGCCAGAGATGCAGATGTGTTATTTGCAGCATGAGACGGTGCATTATCATGCATGAAAATGATTTTGCTGCGGAAAGCACGGTTCTTACTCTTGAACCATAGCAGGAAGTGCTGTTTGAGAAACTCCACATAGATTATGGAGTTCATCTTTACCCCTTCAGGGATCCTAAAGGGGCTGACAATCTCTCTCCCCATGATTCCAGCCCAAAACATTACTCCACCTCCTCCTTGTTGGCGCCTTAGCCGTGTTTTCATGGGGTGTCCATCAACCAGCCATCCTCCAATCCATCCATCTGGACCATCGAGCGTTGCACGGCACTCATCGGTGAACAAAACAGTTTGGAAGTCAGTCTTCATGTATCGTTTGGCCCACTGGAGCCGTTTCTGCTTGTGTGCAGTGGATAGAGGTGGTCGACAGGATGGCTTACGCACAGCTGCAAACCTCTGAAGGACCCTGCATCTTGTTGTTCGGGGGATGTTGGAGGCACCAGCAGCTTCAAAAACTTGTCTGCTGCTATGACAAGGCATTTTTGCAGCTGCTCTTTTAACCTGACGCAATTGCCTGTTGGAAAGAGTCCTCAATTTTTCCTTATCAGCACGCACACGTGTGTGCTGGGAACCAGCTACATACTTCTTGATTGTGCGATGATCACGATGAAGTGTCTTGGCAATGTTGATTGTAGTCATGCCTTGACCTAAATACTCCACAATTTGTTGCTTCTCAGCAGCCGACACATCCTATTTCTTTCCCATTTTGGCAAAAAATGTCGGCTGCTTAATAATGTGGAACAGCCTTCTTAAGTAGTCTTGCCTTTATTTGGACACACCTGCCAAACTAATTTGCACAGGTACCTGCAATTGCTTTCAGTGATATAAAGAGCCCTGACACACATCACCATCAATGAGTTTAAATGACAAACAAAAAAATTCTAACCTTATCACTCCTAAACTCTTTTTGCATAATAATTTGGAACACGGTTTAGGAGTAGTACAAACAAAAGCGTTATAGCGCCTAGCCGTCCAAAACAAATTAAGGAAATTCTGCTCTCATAAATCCAAATGCCCCCTCCCTTCTGAGCCCCACAGTGTGCCTAAACCACATTTAGTGATCACATGTTTGGCATTTCTGTATCAATGACAGCTTTCCTAATTAACAGGTGCATGTCTCCAGAAGCATGAACTGGGCACTTCAATGTACTGGGCTCTACAATGGCAGTTTGTAATTTTCACTCCGCAACATCCACCGCTGCTTATTTCTGGAAAAAACCCATGGAGACAAAATTTCCAAAATGGGGTCATTTGAAGGGGGATTCTGCTTTTCTAGCAGTTAGGGACTCTGTATATGGAGTCTCCAAACTATTCTAGTAATTCTGCTCTCCAGGATCAAAATAGCCTTCCGTCCCTCCCTCCCGATTCCTGCTTTATGGCTAAGCATTACTGTTCAGTCACATATGGAGTATTTCCACATTCGGCAGAAATTGTAGGACAAATTTTGGTGCCATTTTACCCATTTTTTCTCCAAAAAATTTTGGTGGAAAACGTGGGTGCGTCTTATAGTCGGACTATACGTACAAATACTGTGACGGCAGCAGGAGTCGGGTGATTCTGCGGCTGACCCGGTCCTACGCTGCCGGGCGATTATTCACACTCCCCTCCCATGTTGGTGCTGTAGGTTTGGCGGTGGTGTGGGGGTAGTTGGGGGGTAGGCTCCCCAGCTTTTTGTGAAAACCCAGAGGCCCCGCATATCCATTTCTGCGATGCAGTGGCCTCCGGGAAAATAGCCGCCGGGGCGCGGCGCATGCTCAGATTGAGATCCCGACAACGGCGGCCTTTTTCTCGGAGGCCACCACATCGCAGCAATGGATATACGGGGCCTCCGGTCTTTCACAAGATGTCCCCTGCACCACAGTGCACCACCACTGAACCTGCCGCACCAGCCTGGGATGGGATTTCCCGGAGGGCCATCGCATCGCAGCGATGGATATGCGGGGCCTCTGTGCTTTCACAAGTTGCTGGCGGAGCCCTGAGCACCACCGCGGAACCTGCCGCACCAGCCTGTGATAGGATTTCCCGGAGGCCACCGCACCTGCTGCACCAGCCTGGGATGGGAGTCATATTTCCAGACCACCGAACATCTCCTGTGACCCTGCTCCACCAGTGATGCTGATCCTCACCGCGTAAGCTGAATTCGGACTGTAAGGCTGTGTTCACACACAGCGTATTTTTAGCGGTTTTTCCAAAAAAACCGCTAAAAATAAGCTTCCCATTCATTTCTATGCATTTTGCATTTTTTGTGCATATTGATGCGTTTTTTACTGCGAAAAAACCGCATCGCGGTAAACGCAGCATGCTCATTAATTTTGCGGATTTTTCCGCGTTTCTGGCTAGTTCTATGCGTTTTGAAAACGCGCTGAAAAAAGCAAAAACCGCGCTTTCTGCGCAAAAACCACGCAGAAAATGCGCTGAAAAAAACGCACGGTTTCTGGGAAGGGAGTTAGGTTTTTAAGCAGAAATTTTCTGCTACATGTGCACTTAGCCTTAGACGGACCCCCATTTGACACATTAATTTTTTTTCCCTTATTTTTAAAATTTGGGGTGCGTCTTATGGGCCAGTGCGTCTTATGGGCCAGTGCGTCTTATGGGCCAGTGCGTCTTATAGTCTGAAAAATACTGTAATTATTTTTTCTTCACTTGCCCAATAAAATTCTGTGACACACCTGTGATGTCAATATGATCACTGCATCCGTAGATAAATTGAGAGGTGTAGTTTGTAAAATGGGGTTACTTATTGGGGAGTTCTATTTTTCTGGCACCTCAGGGGCTCTATGAATGTGAGAGAGCACCCTCAAACCAGTTCAACAAAATCTGAACTCCAATATGCTGTGTCTTCCCTTCTGAGCTTTGCACTGTGCCTCAAATGTAGTTTTCAACCACATATGGGATATTGGTGTATTCAGGAGAAATTGCTCAACAAGTTTTGGTGTCCATTTTTCCCTTTTGAACATGTGAAAATAAAAAATTTGGAGCTAAAAAAAAATCTTTGGGGAAATTTTTTTTTTCAGTTTTCATGGCTCACCTTTATATATTTATGCAAAGCACCTGGGGGTTCAATGTGCTTACCACATATCTAGATAAATTCCTTGAGGGGTCTAGTTTCCAAAATGGGGTCACTTGTGAGGAATTTCTACTCTCTAGGCACATCAGGGACTCTCCAAATGCGACGACATGGCATCAGCTAATGATTCCAGCAAATTTTGCTTTCAATAAGTCAAACATCACTCCTTCCCTTCCCAGTCATGCCGTGCACCAAAACAGTAGTTTTCTCCCACATGGCGTACTTGGGAGAAATTGCACAAGAAATTGTGTGGTGCAACTTCTCCTGTTACTCTTGTGAAAATACAACATTTGGGGCTAAAACTCATTTTTGTGTGGAAAATTTGATTTTTTTTTTTTTTTTTTTTTTTTTTTTTCCCTCCCCTCCATGGCTCAACGAAATTGATTTTATAGAACTTTATACCATTGAGTGAGAAAGAAAAAATACATTTTTACCACTAAAATGTTTTAAACCCACTTTTTACGTGGGAAAATATCCCAATTTTTTCAATACCCCATATGTGGCTGTGCAGTACTGTTCGGCAACATCACTGAGGAAGAAGTTCTATTTGACTAATGGAGCAAAGATTTTTCCTAGAATAAGTTTGTGGATTCCATTTATAGAGCAGTTAAGCGTATAACACAAAAGAATTATATGTGGCCACATGAAATAAGTAAATGACTAACTTTTTATACCAGGTATATGATTTTTGTGATACCTGATATGGCTGTAGAACCTGGTCTGCAAGGTCCACACACCCCATGTATTTGTTGTAATCAATTACTGATACAGGTTTTTGCTTTGGTGTATTGGATCCTAGTTCTACAATAGCCCTTGTGGCATCTGTGTGGATCGAGATGAGGATAAAAATATCTTCTCTTTATACTCTAAGTCTAATCCTGTCTATTTTAATTTTAAGAATATAAAAATATTAATTAGGAGTAATCTAATTTATCTAGTCAACTTATACTAAACACCTACCATATCTAACCTTACATCCTAACTAATAGTAAACACCTACCGTATCTAACCTTACATCCTAACTACCGTATATACTCGTGTATAATCCGACCCCCCCCCCCAATTTTGCCACAAAAAACTGGGAAAAGTTATTGACTCATGTATAAGCCGAGGTTGGTGCTGCACAAGGGTTAATGATGGTCCAAGAAGATGCCCCACAGATAAATACCCCCCATAAAATGCTGCACAAGGGTTAATGGTGGCCCAACAAGATGCTCCATAGATAAAAAAAAAAAAAAACCCCATATGCTGCTGCACAAGAGTTAATTCTGGCCCAAGAAGATGCTTCATAAATACCCCCTATATGCTGCTGCACAAGGGTTAATGCTTGCCCAGGAAGATGCTCCATAAATACCCCCCATATATTGCTGCTGCCGATGCTGCAATTAATAAAAAATTTTAAAAAAAATGGCATACTCACCTCTCGCTGGGGGCCAGGTGCCGATGTCGCCGCTTGCTCAGGCCCCCGGCAACTGGCGATATTTACCGGTCCCCGATCAAACGCTGAGCGCCGCTGTGTCTCCGGGGCTCTGCCGTGACGTTCAGCAGAGGGCGTGCACTGACTACGTCATCGCGCCCTCTGCTGAACGTCACAGCCAGAGGACCCGTAGACAGAGCGGTGCACGGCGGTGGAACGGGGACATGTGAATATTGCTCTGCCCCCCGTCATACCCCCTCCTGGCGCACGGTCTTCTCTGCAGCCCCTGCTTCTCCCTTGGTCGTCGTCTTCCGTCGTTCAGCGGTTACGTGATACCGCTCTTTAAAGTCATGAATATGTGCATATTCATGACTTTAATGAGCGGTACCACGTAATCCTGAACACAGGCACAGGAGACCTACAGAGAAGCAGGGCCTGCAGAGACGTGCCAGGAGGGGGGTGAGTATGGTCTCTGACACCCCCGGTATATGACTCGCGTATAAGCCAAGAGGGGGACTTTCAGCCTTGTAAAATGGGCTGAAAATCTCGGCTTATACGCGAGTATATACGGTAATACTAAACACCTACCATATCTAACCTTACTGCCTAACTAATAGTAAACACCTACCATATCTAACCTTACTGCCTAACTAATAGTAAACACCTACCATATCTAACCTTACATCCTAACTAATACCAAACACCTACCATATCTAACCTTGCATCCTAACCAATAAATTGATGGGACTAACTGGGAAAAGTGTGAGAGTGATTTTACGGTATAACAAGATTGCTCACTGACACAGCTGTTGTTAGCAGCAGTTATCACACTGCTTCTCCTATGAATGCTCAGAAGATCGGAGGAGAAACAATGTTTTATATATGACGCAAATCATATAAAATGACTACATCAAACTTTCCCAGCAATTGCGATCGTTGGCTGGCATCCCGATGTTTACAGGTACAGGTGCCAATCTGTGCATCGGTGCTGCACAAAGCCCAGCAAGCACCAGACCCATTTGAAGTTCGCCAGTGACCATTTGAATGATCCAGAGTAGTCATGGGAGAAGGTCAGGTGGTCAGATGAGACCAAAATAGAACTTTTTGGTATCAACTCCACTCGCCAGTATTGGCACAACCCCAAGAACACCATCCCAACCGTGAAACATAGTGCGGAAAAACGTCATACTTAGGGGGTGTTTTTCCGCCAAGGGAACAAGACGACTGCACCGTATTGAAGGGAGGATGGATGGGGTCATGTATAACATGATTCTGTGCATCAACCTCCTTTCCTTCATAAAAGCACTGAAGATGGGTCATGGCTGGGTCCTCCAGCACGACAATGACCCGAAACAACACAGCGAGGGCAACGGAGTTACTCCTTTTCAAGGTCCTGTAGTGGCCTAGCCAGTCTCCAGACCTGATCCTAATAGAAAATCTTTGGAGGGAACTGAAACTCAATGTTGCACAGGGAAAGACCTGAAAGATCTGGAGAAGATCTGTATGGAGGAGTGGGCCAAAATTCCTGCTGCTCTGTGTGCAAACTTGGTCAAGAACTACAGGAAACATCTGACCTCTGTAATTGGAAACAAAGGTTTCTGTACTAAAAATTAAGTTCTGTTTCTCTATTTTATCAAATACTAATTTCATGCAATAAAATGCAAATAAATTATGTAAAAATCTTACAATGTGATTTTCTGGATTTTATTTTAAGATTCTGTCCCTCACAGGTGAAGTGTACCGGTGATAAAAATTACAGGCCTCTCCATTCTTTGTAGGTAGTAAAACTTGCAAAATCGGCAGTGTATCAAATACATATTTCCCCCCCTGTATGTGACATAATCAGAAGTCTCATCTGCTCTGACATGTAGTATAAACTGCAGCGGGTCAGCGCTCACATGACAGGACCATAGGAAGCGCACGTGTGGGACCTGAGTAATAGATTTTCTTATTTTACACTGAGACTTGGGCAAGAAAGTAGGGGTGTCTGAGTACTGTACAGCTCTAAAATAAGTTAAAGTATTTGTCTGAAGATTAGACTGATGCCCAAATTTAAGATCTGGGGCAAAAAATGTTTTATAATAGAGTGTACAGTTTCCTGGACAAGAGTCAGCCGGCCCCTGCTTATATTTAATACAAAACATTGATTGCTTGTTTTATAGAGAATAAAAAAATCTGTGGACATTGAAAATGAAGGCTTGTTTTGTATTCACCAGAGTGCAAACCTCTTCTGGTTTTATCACTTTTTTTTAAAATTTTGATAGTGATCTTTGTAAGGCTTCTGTTACACTTACCGGGTTTTTTGCGTCCCGTTATTGCAGGCCGTATGGCCGCAATTTTCACGGTCTGCCGCAATAACGGATCACAAAAATCTTGCGGATTGCTGTTTTTCGGGTTTCAAATGCTATGGAAAAAGTATTGGGAAAAAAAAACGGCGTTCCACAAAACCGGAAGTCCACGGTGCACCACAAAAACAAACTTCCATTGTTTCTGCGGCCCCATTGATTTTCAATGGGGGCCATGTCCGTAAGCCGTGAAAAAGATCGAGCGGCTCGATCTTTTTTTCACGGTCATAAATACGGCGCTCCGTGGAAATATTGCGGCCCTATAGAAATCTATTGGGGCCGCAAAAACGGGGTGCAAAAACATGGTAAGTGTAAAAGAAGCCTTACACTACTGCATGGCACAACTGATGCCCAGCTACAGCATTAATATAGTGTATATATGCTCACGGAAGCCTACACCCACTGATTATGCAATTAGTAATAATAACAGTTTCATTGTAAACACAATTTTTTAGGAAAATCAAAAGAAAATTAAATTTCAGATTTGTATCATTTAAATAAAAAAAAAAGTTTAATGTTTCTTTCCTTTGGAGATTACAAGCCTAAAGGCTCCAGTACTGCAGTGACATGATAGACCTTGTTCAGAGATGTGCAAGACCCTTTAAGCACCCCAGAAATGAGAATATGCTTTAGGCTAGAATCGCATGTTGGACAAAGCTAGACATTTATGGTAAAGGAATGGTAAAAATGAAGGCTACGTGCACACAGGTTTTTGGGGGTTTGTCCCCTGCAAAAAATCCTGCGCAATTTCTTTAAAAATTCTTAATACACTCTTCCTGTTCATTTCTATTGTAAAACCACTTTGCAGTTCATCTATACAGTGTTTTAAGTGTATTTTTTTTGCAGGTTTTGTAAAATGCCTGGTGGGGAAAAAAAAGTGTATGTCACGTCTTCAAAGTGGCTCCTGATGGAATCGTCTCAGACGTAGGCACTGTCCAATGCAAAAATGCTGGGAAAACAAAGCTCCAAACACTGTTCTTAATTATGTTGCTTTTTCTGCAGCCATACCCTGATCTCTTGGCAGTAAAAAAAAGCTGAAGACAAAATCCAGGTTTTATTGGCTTTTTTTGCTGCGTTTTTAATGATCCCAAATTTCTGTTGTGTTTCCACCATGCAATCATGAACCAGTACAAAGTGTTAGGCGAGGTGTATGTGAAACCATAAAACATTTTTGGACACAAGGGCAATTTGATCAAATTGTTTAGTAGAAAATGTTTGTCTGAAAAAAGTTCATATGGGTTCATTAAAAAAATGGGCAGGGGAAGTTGAATTGATCGGGCTTTGAGTTGGTAAGACATTGTTCACATTCCTTAACGATCAGGGGTATTTTTGGTTTTTGCAGTTTCATTTATGGCGCTCCTTCTTCCCAGAGCCGTAACTTTTTTTATTTTTTGGTCAATACGGCCATGTGAGGGTTTGTTTTTTTGCGGGACGAGTTGTACTTTTGAACAACACCATTGGTTTTAACATGTCCTGTAATAGAAAACGGGAAAAAAATTCCATGTGCGGTGAAATTGCAAAAAAAAAAAAAGAGTAAAACAAAACACTTGTTTTTTTTTTTTTACTAGGTTCATTAAATGCTTATAGTGACCTGCCATTATAATTCTCCAGATCATTGTGAGTTCATAGACACTAAACGATGTGTAGGTTATTTTTTTCTAAGTGGTGAAAAAAAAATTCCAAAGTTTTTTTTTTTTTTTTTACAAAAAAGTTGCCATTTTCGGAGACCCATAGCATCTCCATTTTTCAGTATCTGGGGCTGGGTGAGGGCTTATTTTTTGAGTGCCGATCTGACATTTTTATTGATATCATTTTGGAGCAGATACAATCGTTTGATCGCCCGTTATTGCATTTTATTGCAATGTTGCTGCGACAAAAAAAATATAATTCAGGCGTTTCTATTTGTTTTTGCTACACTGTTTACTTATTGGATTCTTTTTTTATACAATGATTTAAACATTGAGCGATTCTGAAGGCGGCGATGCCAAATATGTGTACATTTGATATTTTTTTAATTGTTTTATTTTGAATGGTGTGAAAGGGGGGTGATTTGAACTTTTTTAAAAAAATATTTTTAAACATTTTTTTTTTTTTTTTCTTGCTTCAATAGTTTCCATGGGAGCCTAGAAGCTGCAGTTGTCCGATCACCTCTGCTACATAGAGCAGGGCTGCAGCCCTGCTTTATGTAGCAGATATGCGCACTTGCTATGAGTGCCGACCACCAGGTGGAGCTCATAGCGATCCAGCATTAACAGCCACTGGAGTCTCTTGCTGACCCCGGGTAGTTGTGCCAACCCATCAGCGACCCACGGTCATGTGACACAGGCACTGATGGTAGGAGGTAAATATGCACTTCCATTTTAAATGCCACTGTCAGCGTTTGACCAGCATTTAACATGTTAACTGCCGCGGGTGAATCGCGATTCCACCCACGGCTGTTCTGGGCACACGTCAGCTGATCAGATCAACTGTCATATGCCGGAAAAGGTGCTGGGTCATCGCCGGAGAGGTGTCCAGTGAGGGACTATGTCCGTCATTGGATGTTAAGTGGTTGGTTGGGCACTATTTACCTTCACACATTATAAATCCAACTGACCCTAAAAGATAGGGAGAAAAAAAGGGGAACAGGCGCCGTGCACGATCTAAGGCTGGTTTCACATTAGTGTTAGCTTAGCTACCCTAATAAACGCTAATGTGAAAGTAGCCTAAGTGTAGTACAAACTGTTTCTAAATTACACGTTATAATAGTTCCACTCATCAGAAACAGGCGAAATGAGGCATAGACAGGATCCCAATGGGTTTCACATCATGTACCAAAAACTCTGCATTGATGACTGCGTTTTTGCAGCTTGTTTGAACTTTCTCATTGGTTTCTATGGGTGAAAAAAATGCTGCTAAAACTCTGAAAAAAGTGACATGCTGCAGTTTTCAGAAACACAGCAGTTTTCTAATTTAGTCATGAAATAAAGGGTTGGTCAGGACTATTTTTTTTTTTTTTTTTTTTAACTATGGTCTTAAAAATTAGCATACAGGTAGGTGCTAACGTAGGCAACTACCTGCTTGTTTTAACCGGCGCCGGTACATTGCAGTCACCGACTGCTCCTGCCGGCGATTCAGCATCAGCTCTTCTTCCTTGCTGTTGTGTCGATGAGGTGTGACTGCCGGCGTCACGCTGATTGATCCGCATGATGTCATTCATGCTCCCCATTAACGGAGCAGAACGGAAGAGAAGTTTTTGCTCTGTCGATGTGATGTCAGCTGAAGCACTGGCAGGAGCGTTTTGTCACCTCTCTGTTCCGGCAGAAATCGGTGCCGGGCACAACAGACAGTTAGCAACTACCTACCTGTTAGTTCTTAGGCTGTAGTAAAGGAATGAAATAGCCCTGGATAACTCCTTTTTAGTGGCTTTCACTTGAAAAACTTTAATCTTCTTAAAATAAAACCTCCCATCTGTACATAACTTTTAGGCTATGTGCCCACGCTAGCGTTTTTAAACGCTCAGGAATCGCATCCCCTTTCCCAGAAAACGCGTGTCTTTTTCCACGCGATTCTTGCGAGGTTTTTGACGTTTTTTTTGACACGCGATTTCTGGGAACATTGGGGGAATGCTAAAAACGCTCAGCTATGCGGAAATTAATGAGAACGCTGCGTTTTTAGACGCTAAGCAATTCCTGAGCGGCTAAAAACGCATGCATTGACACAAAAAGCCAAAAATGCATGCAAATTAATTGGAAGCATCTTGTAAGCGTTTCTGCAGAGTCTGATCCGGCACAAACGCTGCGGAATCGCTTACAAAAACGCAACGTGGGCACACAGCTTTACACTTCTTCCTGCTGAATGCACTCCTAGTTCTTGTTACCAAAGTGCTCCAAGAACTGTATTGAAAATTGCATTTTAAAGATGAATGATGCATTTTATGTGCCTTTGGACATTTAACTATTACATTCTTGTTGCTTTTAGGTATTTTCTGAATATTTCAAAGAATTGGAAGAAGAAAGTATCCGGGATAATTTTGTTATAATATACGAGTTGCTAGATGAATTAATGGATTTTGGCTACCCACAAACTACTGATAGCAAAATTTTGCAAGAGTGAGTATTAACAATTTCATCTGTTTGGAAGGTTTACTTCAAATATATCACTTTAATATTTTTTTTATTTCTTTTTTTTTTTACTTGCCACTTTCTGAGACCCACCACTTTTTCTTTGCTTTTCATTTAAGCTGTTTGAGGGCTTGTGTTTTTCTAGAACAGGCATTCATTTTCACTGTTACAATTTTTGGGTGCAAATAACTTTTTAAACGCCTCGTGGGTGCTTTCACACGTGATTGTGGAAAATGAACGCACAGCGGCGTTAATCAGTTTGTTTGCTAGTTCACACGAACCTTCTTCCTTATTGACCAATAGTCTATGTGGAGAAAATATCAGCAACCAATATTTTGTGTCTGACTTGTCATAGATTTCAATAAATTCCTCCACTACCTCCTAAAAAGAAGAAAAAAAGAATGCCATATGGATGCCATCTTTAAGGCATTCGTTTTTAAGTATCTATTGCATCTATTAACATAGGAAACTGTATGTGGCTTTTTTTAACTTGTTTTTTTTTTTTGTTAAATATCAAATGTATGCCAAAGGGATGTAAGGCAGACGTATAATTGCATACAGAATAAATGGAGTATATAGTCCAAAGTATAATACAAAGAAAGACTTTAATTCATGATTACATAGGGTGGGCCATTTTATAAAGTTGGATCCAAAATGGCCGCCATGGTCACCACCCATCTTGAAAAGTTTCCCCCCTCCCATATACTAATGTGCCACAAACAGGAAAATGATATCAACCATTCCCATTTTATTTAGGTGTATCCATTTAAATGGCCCACCCTGTATATTCAAGGTAACATTGTTCAAGGCAGAGACCGGGTACAGAAAAGAGAGGGGCGTTGCACCACAAATATATAGTGCGATCAGGGAGAGCATAATAAAATTAATCTCAATATAGAGACAGTGCTACATATTTCGAATATAATACTGTGGAGGCATGAGAGCATATCAAAGGAGATACAATTATATTACATATGGTGAAATCCTGAGACTCCTTACCGACATTAATAATGGCCTCATGCACCTGACAGTTAATAGCTCTTACCCATGTTCTTATCTGAGGTGCCACGCGCACATCTCCAACGCGCGTTTCACGTTGGCTTCCTCAGGGGGCACTAGGCCCACTCCACTGAAATTGCTGGAGAGCCAAGAGTAGCCTTTCCAGGTGTAATCTCCTAAAGATAGCTGTTGCTTTCTGAAGATCAATATCAAGTGAATTTCACCTTTTGAAAGTTTTTTACAACAGCGTTTATTCCTCAGTGTAAATATTATGTTGTCTGTGAACTATTTGTCTTGAACAAATTAAAGCGTGTCCACATTACTACTTGGGTTTTCTAAAGCGCAGTTATGTCATCCATGACACAAGTTGCAAGGAAATTTTTAGAAATATATACGTAAAAACAATCTTCTATTTGTCTTATTTGTGAAGGTACATCACTCAAGAAGGACATAAGCTGGAAACTGGAGCTCCTCGCCCTCCTGCCACAGTCACCAATGCTGTCTCTTGGAGATCAGAGGGAATAAAATATAGAAAAAATGAAGTGTTTCTGGATGTGATTGAGTCGGTCAATCTACTTGTAAGTGACTGCATCCGTAAAAGATGGCCAGGTCATGAGATGCATTTTTAAAATAACTTTTTTAAAGTTTCTTTCATGGTTTCACAGAATTCCAGTTCTTTTTTTTTTTTCCCCTGTAAAATGGCTTCTCAGATTAATCTATACACACTGTGCGGTGGTGGTCTGAGACCTTCCAGCCTACTTTCCGATAGACATGTTCTAATGAGGTGAGGAGTGTCGCAGATCCCCAAAACCCAGGGCGAAGCTGCCTGTAAAGGCTGCTCCTGAGGAATCATGCAGTATATGTTAGGTAGTGTTTGGAGCCTCTGCCATAGACTACACAATATTTGCTGGAAAAAATGGCACCAGATGTAGTGTTTTTATTTTTTTTTGGTTAAATGATAGTCACCATGACAAAGACTTTAAATTTGGCAAGTAGGTGGGAAGGGTGCACTGGGTGTAGCTGCTCTCCATCAATTGATTGGATTCAGCACTGTCATTTTCAATTGTCTGTTAGTATGGAAATGTTAGCACTCATGTGAATCCAGACTTAAAGGGGTATTCTCAAGTTATTAAATGGCATTAATTAGACTATCCAAAAAATAAGGAAAAAACCAGCACACTCCGTTTACCGCATCATAAAAAACCTAAGTCCTTTATTTCAGAAAAGCATACATGGACAAAGTTTGAGTGCAGGCATGCAGGCAAGAAACAGGACTACGGCCGTTTTGCGTTAAACACGCTTCCACGGGACGAGATTAATTAGACTATGTGGGCAAAAAAACAAGACTTTTTCAATCTGCTGTCATTCTCCTGCAAAGAGTGCTTTTGTCTTACACAGTGTACAGCTTGTTTCCTTGGAGCTTGGTCACCAGACCCTGGCAATAGCTACATTCCTGGAGAGTAGTTGCCATCCCAGCCACCTCTCTCCAGCTCATTGATTTCTGTACAATAGCTGCTTATCTCCGGCCCCCTCTCTGACATCACCTGACAAGCTGCTCTTATCATTCCTGTGTAATCACAATCCATTGGGCTCTTCAGTGCTTCCTTGGTGTGGCCTATGCCTTGGTTCATAGTTACGCCGTCTTATTTGCATCTTAAAATCCAGTACCTTTTTTTGATAGACAGATGATTCGCTCCATTGATGAGAGTGAATGTTGTCTAAAATCAGTTTGCGTATCTCTGTTAGCACACTGGAGTAATCTCAGTAAGACGCTCCCAACTCTCAGTGCAGGTGATCTCCTAATGTGGCTGTGGATGCGCTCTGACATCTGGTTCCTGGCCCCTCCTTGGCCGCCACTCAAGTGGCTTCAGCGGAGGAACATTGAAGTGAGCAGAGAGCAGGTGGATGTCACAGTGCCATCTCCTGGCCAGTGAAGCCTCTGGCTACACTTTTGGGTGCATTGAGCAGCGGCCTCAGACAGGCAGAAGCCAGGTGTTAGAACATACCCGCAGCCATATTGTGTGCATGCCTGCACTGATACTTTGGAGTGTATCGGTATGCAAGTGCAGACAAGAAGACTTATTTTAGGTTTTGTACACTCTTACAACGGAGTGCTGTCAATCAAGACAAGGAGCTGGCTGTATTATGGAAATAGGAGGGTGCATTGAAGCACCCCCATTTGTAAATTAATGGATTTTTCATTAAATATTACGCTAAAGGGAACCTGTCAGCAGGATGGTGCACAGTAACCTACAGTGTCAGGTCGGCGCTGTTATACTGATTGATACCTTGGTTGATGAAATCCGTCTTGTGGTTGTTGTGTAATCTTTATTTGTAGTTTGGAGATAATGATCTGCTCTTGCCCCGGGGTGGTCTGTGGAGTCTTCATGTGGTGCTCAGGTTAGGTATTCATAGTGCAGACTGCTGAAAGGTCACTGATCCCTCACTGACCTGCCCCCTAGTTTGCATAATGAAACAAAAAACAAAACCCTCTGCATGCGGGCACTGGCCCTGGCACCTGCGCTTCAGCTTTATCATAAGTGTAAAGTGCATAGAATTATTATGACCGCACCTTCGCAGTAGCAGCTATCTGTGTATATAGATGTGATTCAATAGCTGCTACTGCGCAGGCGGTGCCATTTTCAAACTGATTTTCTTTTTTTTTTTTTTTTTAAATGTCAGGATCACCTCAATCATAATAATTATATGTACATTACGCATATTATGCTGCCTGCAGACTTTTTTTTTTTTTTTTATACATTCATTATGTAAACTATGGGGCAGGTCAGTGAGGGATCAGTGACCTGTCAGAAGCAATCAGATGAATAGCTAATCAGAGCACCACATGAAGACCCCACCACAGGCCGCCCCAGAGCACGGACATATCATTAACTCAAAACTAAAAATAAGGCTATGTGCCCACGTAAGTAGATTTTTTCCTGAGAAAAACAGGACTCCTCAGGAAAGCCGCATTTTTTTCGCGTTATCGCGTTTTTTGCGCGATTTTTTTGCGGAGCATCCTAATACAATGAACATAGTGGCAAATCCGCAGATTTTAATGAAAATTAATGAACATGCTGCGTTTTTTTTCCGCGATGCGTTTTTTTGCGGAAAAATAACGCACCATGGGCACAAACATTGCAGAATGCATTCTAGTAATAGGATGCTTAATGTATGCGGTTTTGCAAGGGAAAAATGCTAAAAAAGAGAAAAAAATGCGAAAAAACCTGAATGTGTGCACACAGCCTTAGCATTAAGCAACAACCACAAGACGGATTTCATCACCCAGGTATCACTGTAATCAGTATAACGGCGCCGACCTGACACTGTCTGTAGGTTACTGTGCACAATCCTGCTCACAGGCTCCCTTTAAGCTGTATCTCACCGGTATGATTTTTGTAGGGGCTGCTTCCTCTTCACCCATGTTTATGCAGTTTAATTGGCATTTTGAGGGTGACAGACTCCCTTTTAAATTATTTCTATGTTAAATGTTATAGAGGTTGCCTGATTCTGTTCCATGTCTCCCCTCCGTTCCTTTTATTTGTCAAGAACTGCTGTAACTGAGCACCATTGACTTTCCATCAGCTAAGGATGATTACCAGCTCGGTATACATGGATAATGTTTTGTAATGGATGTACTAAGCTCGATTGGAATCTTAGGTAATGGAGCAGGGATGTGTAGACTGGTGGGATCAGATGTATGTGTCCGTTTGTAAATGAAAGGCTTTTTGCTAATGGTTATCTTGGCTGATGACTAAAGCATAGTTCACATGTTGCATTTTTGCTGCTTTTTTTTCCGGCAGGTTAATCCTGCTCTTGGCAGTAAAGACACTGCTTACAAAAAGCACGCATTCTTTTTAGATCAGCAAAGAAGCTCTGAGCTTACAGATAATATCCACCATGTAGAAAACTAGGTGACCTTTTAGCTTGTGTTGTCCAGCCCGGTGTATCTTTTTTTTATTTATTTTTTTTATACCAGCACCGCCAATAAATATTCTTTTGAGAGGAACTCGTCAGCACGTGACCACACAATGGCCACTGGAGCGGGATCCTAACAGTGTGTACCCACTGTGTGGATTTCTGCAAGCTACAGTGCTTGCCAACAGTGTCACTGGGCTGGACAGCAGATATAAGGGCCTCGGGCACACTCTTGGCCGATTCTGAGACCAATAGTTAGAGAAGAGGGACCGTCACACCCATCCCCCACTATATTTTTGATTTGAATATACATTAATTGGCTGTTATACTTTTGTGATGCAAATGGGAGTCTTCATGAGTATATCAGCCATAGAGGGATGCTGCTGCATGTTTGGCAGTATAGAGGCAACTAAACAGCATCCAGTAAATATTATCCATGGATCCAATTTATTTTAAAGGGAAGGTGCCCTCAAAAAATTTTTTTTTTCTGTAATTGAAAAAATGTACAGAATTAATGTTTACATTTTCTTAAATATTATTTGATTATAATTTAGTAAAATATGAAAAATAATTTTAAAAAATTTGGCATTTCCACTTTTAAACACTAGGGGGAGCAGCTACTGAAATTTGACAAAAACCTAGTGTACAACTAGCTCGCATTACTGCACTGCAGTAAATATGGGCTGAGTCTGCTGACATGTGTGATGTCACTCATCCCCCTAGATACACGGCTCAGGAGACAGTATCACACAGGATAGGATTACATACACAGCTCAGCACAGTATCATACAGGATGGGATTAGATACACGGCGCAGCAGACAGTATCACACTTGGGAGGATTACATGCACAGATCAGCAAACAGTATCACAGAGGATGGGATTAGATACACAGACAATAGGACTGAGCTGTGCAGACTCCTCACCCCCCACAGCTGCAGTAGCTGAGACAACTCACTTCTGTATGTGTGTGAGTGAGAGGAGCGTTCAAAGGTCAGCTGCTGCTGGCTCTTCACCCCTCCACGCCCTCGATAATTACCTCACTGCTCCTTCCCCCCCCACCATCGTGTTGCATTTTGGTGCAGCCTGCGCGCCGGCAAAAGCATACCTGGCACGGCCTGTGTACCCAATGCTAAAGATAGGGTACGCAGGTCACATGCAGCGTCATGCGCCCATAGGCGGAGCTGACTGCAGGAGGCACGGCAGGGGGCGGAGCTTCACGGCGAGTGTGCCCTGCGCCGCAAAACGCTAATGTGAAACAAGCCTTAGCATGATGAGACTGGAGTATTTTCTTTGAAAGTAATGTCTTACTATATAATTTTGTTATTAAAATGAGCATTTCATGAGATCAAGGGTAGTCAGTCTTCGGCCAGCCAGATTGGCAGCTGCAGCGTGTATGGAGCAGTGTGAGATCCCTGCAGCAGGGATACTGAGGAACTGTCAGTAAAGCTAGTTGTGCATTATACAGCCTTTATGACAACATTTGAAAGTAAGAATACCAGCCTTATTGGGTTTAAGAGATCTGTACAATAACGCAAGCATTTTATATTGTGACATTTGATGAAAGATGCTATAAGACCATGGTCACTCTAACAGTATTTGGCTTGTATATAAAGAAGTGGTGATGTGTTTCTATTATACTTTTCCTCTGACTGCCCCTCTCCTGGTTGTGGCTTTTAGATACTGATGAAGAATACTAACCAATTACTGATAGTGTGAATGTGACCTAAGAGTTATGCTGTGCATGTAAAGTTGTACCGTACTAGTCCTAAGTTACACTGCGTAAGGGAAGCCCCTTTTGTACGTTGAAGCTATGCCAGCAATGATGGTCCTGTGTTCTAAACAACTGTTACCAAAGGATTAGTTCTGTGCAGCCACGTATTTGTGATAGCATGTGGCTTTTTACTCTGGTTCTGAGATAATGAGGATTACTGGGAGATTGCATATCTGTAAAATCCAAATTGCCTATTTAAAATTTTACAGACCTGCACAGATCTGGAATAGCATAGTACTTATGTTGCCACATTATGGACATAAGCGCACAGCATGCAGTGAGTGCCACATTACAGATCCAGTCTAGTTCTTACAGCCTGCCTTGTGCCCACATTACAAAGGTAAGTAATAGATTGGATCTGTAATGTGGACCTGCATTCTGTGCGCCCACGTCTCGTGTGACAATGAGTGCCACATTACGGATCCAATCTAGTTCTTACTGCTGTCGGCTCTCGTCTGTATTGGGGACACCCTAAGTACTAGATTGTATCTGTAATGTGGCACTTATGTTGTAACATTACCAACATGGGCAGTGAGTGCCATCTTTTTACAGATCGTACTTACTGCCTACTGTGGTTGCACATCCATAATGTCACAACGTGAGTGCCACATTGCAGATCCAATCTACATGGATCTTTAAGGCTATGTGCTCAAGTTGCAGAAATGTTGTGGAATTGTCCGCAGCATTTCCGCAACTGCCCGCCGCGGGTAAAATGCATGCAGAATTCGCATGCGTTTTCCCGCAAAACAAGCGTTTTGTAAGCGTTTTTAGCTTGCAAAATACTTGCGCTTTTTTTTTAAGCATCGCTTTGAAAAGTGACAGGTTGATCAAGTATGTGACCAACTTTTTACTATTGATGCTGCCTCAATGGGGCATCAATAGTAAAAGAATGTAAAAAAATAAATAGAGCTATACTTACCCTCTGTCTTTCCCCAGAGTCCTCCCGGCCTCATCGGTGCTGCCGGCATCTTCCTTTCCCAGGGATGCATTGCACGAATTACCTCTGATGACGTAGCGGCCACGCGCAATGCATCCCTGGGAACGGAAGTTGCTGGCAGCGCCGATGAGGCCGGGAGGACCCCAGGGGCTGACAGAGGGTAAGTATATCTCTATTTTTTATTTTAATTCTTTTTTTTTACAGGAATATGGTACCCAGGGCATGGAGGAGAGTCTCCGCTCCTCCAGACCCTGGGTACCATCCGCACATGAAGCGCTCACTTCACACATGGTGGGCATAGCCACATGTGTAAAGTGAGCGCTTCAGTGCAATCCTATGGCGGCGGAATCGCTGCGATTCCGCAGAATTGATGGATATGCTGCAGATTTTACCGCTATGCGATTCCACAGTGGAAAAATCCGCAGCATGGGCACAGCAATTGCTGAATCCCATAGGATTGAATGGGAATGCGTTTTTTTAAGCGTTTCCGCAGCGGCAAAGACACTTAAAAAACGCAACTTGGGCACACAGCCTAAAACTGAGTGCATGCAAGATGCTGAAGTGTTTTCTGAAGTGGACTATAAGCATGTATATTATTTTCAAACCTGCCATTTCCTGTGTTTTTTTTTTTTTCTTCCGAAAATGCTCATGAGAAATCTAAAATGTTCTTTTATCTTAGGTGAGTGCCAATGGAAATGTCCTGCGAAGTGAGATAGTTGGGTCCATAAAAATGAGAGTCTTTCTATCCGGAATGCCTGAACTGCGCCTTGGGTTGAATGACAAAGTTCTCTTTGAAAATACAGGACGTAAGAAAACTATTTTCTTGTGCATTTTCCAGCTTTTCTAGAAATGTAAATAGCATGTTCCATCTACCCAGTATCCTAAACTAATATGTAATAAGAATGGAACACAGAGCTTCAAGCTTCTGCAATGGGCTTACTACTTTAACTCTTTGGCCCCAATCCATCGTTACATTTGCACCTGTTTTTTGTATGATTTTTGGTGTTTTGTGCTTTTTTTTTATTTGCATTCTCAATTTATTTCTTTGCTCCCTTTTAGAAGTCTATTTTATATATGCTCATCTGTTTATGTTATATTCACTAAAGGGTTGAAACAAAAGCGCAATAGGGTCTTATCCGGGTAAAATGTACAAATACTGAAAGTATTATACTCACCTTCTCAAAGAGAAAGTAAAGCCTGCATAGTAAGTCAGCCTGCTGCACGTCCAACGGTCCACAGCGGAACCGCACCACAGTTCAATAAGGAATAAATTCTTGGACTTTAAGTGCGCTGCCAGACAGATTCAATAACCACACAAGGTTAAAAAAGTTAACCCTTTAATCCCTACGCGTTTCGAAGCATAACGCTTCTTCTTCAGGGGTATCAACCCCTGAAGAAGAAGCGTTATGCTTCGAAACGCGTAGGGATTAAAGGGTTAACTTTTTTAACCTTGTGTGGTTATTGAATCTGTCTGGCAGCGCACTTAAAGTCCAAGAATTTATTCCTTATTGAACATCTGTTTATGTTCTGCTTTGTGGGCCAAGTTTAGTGATTCCAGGTGTTTTCAAGTGATTCATCAATTACGACTTTTTAAAAAGTCACACAGTTTGGCACAATTTCACCTCCACCCACCTCCTGGAGTTTTTTTTTTTTTTTTTTTTCCCCTTGTCATTCAAAAAGTCACATCTCTTGTCACAACTTTTTCAAAATGTTGCGTTGTCAAGAATTTGCAAAAATAGTTAAGGCAATTTTTATTTAAACTTCGTGCCAAATTCGTGAACCGAGTGCGCCATTTTGATGAATTTGGCACAATAAACATCAGCGAAAATCTCAAGAAAACAAGTGACTTAACCCCTTCCCAACCTTAGACCCGTACTCAGTACTTACCGATCTTGGATGTACTGAGTACGTCCAGGCAATTTTACATGCACAGTAGCTGTGCGCGCTTGATAGCCGCCAGCTGTCACCTGATTCTGACAGCTGATGCTCAGCACTAAGTGCAGAAGTGGTGTTGGCACTTTTACTAGCAGTTTAACCTCATAAATGCTGCAATCAATAGCGTTCACACCATTTAGAAGGCAGGAGGAGAGAGCTCCCTCTGATCGGCGGCCCCTCAACATCTTCATGGGGGGCCCGATCGTTGCCATGGTGACCCTATGTTGTCATGACGACATCTGGGTCACCAAGCTACAGCAAGCCCCTCAGACCATGCGCAGAGCACGGTCTAAGGGGCTTGTCAGTGCAGCACTGCCTGTTATAAACCATTGCAGTGCTCTTGAAAGTGAAAGTCCCATAGTTAGGTGAATAAAAGTTATTAACAGTAAAAAAAAAAAAAGTTAAAATAAAAATCAGAAAATAATGAAAAAAATAAAAATACACTGACAAATTTTGATTTTTTTTGTTGGTAAAAACGAAAAAAAAAAGTATGTTTGGTATCGCCGTGTCCAGGAAGACTCATAAAATTGTCACATCATTTGTGGTCTGGATTATAGCTGTTATTTCGGGAAGAAATTTGGCAGTTACCTCAGTCTCTAAAGATGAACAGTCCACCAGCTGTTCTTTACCTCCTGATATTAAGGAATTATTTGGTTTGGGCGGGATGACATGTTCGTCACTGTCCTCTGTAAGTAGGTTCTGACCGTCCATGTCTGAGGCTGGTGCCGTCTTCAAGTTATCATGTGAAATTGAAGGGTGGGAGGACAATGGTTGTTTTTGCCCGCTGCAGAGGAGGTAACAGTCCATAAATGTAGGCTGCAGAAGGAAAAAAGCACTTATCACCTAATCTCATCAGTAGTCCAAGAGCAGGTAGCTCAGATATTAACTATTGTTTTGTGTTTTCTCTTTTTAAATCATAATGACAACCCAAAACATCCAAATGACCCTCATCAAAAGTTCACATACCCTATTTCTTAATACCATGTATTGCCCCCTCTAATATCAATGACAACTTGAAGTCTTTTGTGGTAGTTGTGGTGGATGAGGTTCTTTATTTTCTCAGATGGTGAAACTGCCCACTCTTCTTGGCAAAAAGCCTTCAGTTCCTGTAAATTCCTGTGCTTTCTAGCATCAACTGCACACTTGAGATCTCCCCAGAGTGGCTCAATGATATTGAGGTCAGGAGACTGAGATGGCCACTCCAGAATCTTCACTTTCTTCTGCTGTAGCCAATGACAGGTCGACTTGACCTTGTGTTTTGGATCGTTGTCATGTTGGAACGTCCAAGTACGTCCCATGCGCAGCTTTCGGGCTGACGATTGCAAATTTGCTGATAACATCCTGCATTTATCTTTCCTTCAACTTTGACCAAGTTTCCTGGGCTTTTGTAGCTCATACATCCCCAGAACATCAGTGATCCACCTCTGTGCCTTACAGTAGGAATGGTATTCCTTTCCTCATAGGTCTTGTTGACCTCTCTCCAAATGTAATGTTTATGGTTGTGGCCAAAAGTTCAATTTTGGTCTCATCACTCCAAATAACCTTGTTCCAGAAGTTATGAGGCTTCTCTCTGTGCTGTTTTGTGTATTGTAGGCAAGATACTTTGTGACATATTTGCACAGTAATGGCTTTCTTCTGGCGACTCGACCATGCAGCCCATTTTTCTTCAAGTGCCTCCTTATTGTGCATCTTGAAACAGCCACACCGCTCGTTAACACCGTCCAGTATTTCAGTTGATGTTATTTGTGGGTTTTTCTTTGCATCCGGAACAATTTTCCTGGCAGTTGTGAACAAAATTTTTGTTGGTCTACCTGTCTGTGGTTTTGTTTTTACAGAGCCCCTAATTTTCCATTTATTGTTCACAGTTTGAACGCTGCTGACTGGCATTATCAATTCCTTGGATATCTTTGTGTTTTCTTTTCCTGTTTTATACGGTTCAACTACCTTTTTCCGTAGATCCGTTGACAGTTTTGTTTTTTTTTTTTTGTTTTCCCCATGACTCACAATCCGGAAACGTCAGTGGCTGGATGAAAGATGCAAGAGTCTGTCTGGATCCCAGAAACTCACACAGCTTTTATGCACACACACTGATTACAAGCAAACAGATCACAGATGAGGATGTTACCTTTAGTAGCCATTCAAACCCATTTGTGTTAACTTCTGTGCGTGTTTTCAGGTCAAAATCACCAGGGTATGTGAACTTTTCATCAGGGTCATTTGGATGTTTTGGGTTGTCATGATTTAACAAGAGAAACCACAGTAGTTTGACAATAATTGGCTTCACCCAACCACTAACCATGAGTGGAGAAAAAGTTTTGGTATTATCTTTTATATTCTCTGAAAAAGGCCAAGACAGCAAAAATTCTGCCAAGGTATGTAAACTTTTGAGCACAAGTGTAACTTAGTTGTGCAGCAGGAATGATATTTTGTTCCTTTCATGCTCCCTACATACACAGGGAAACGTATCTATGATTGCAATTGTTTCTTTGTCCGCAAGATGGCTGCAGAGAAACAGAATGTGCTTGATTGCAGACTTTTGTATATGTAATGCAGTAGCGTATAAAAGTTTGTGCATCCCTGGCCAAAATTACTGCTACTGTGAACAGTTAACCCCTTACCTACAATTGACGTAATATTCCGTCCATGTGACCATGGACCTAATTACCATGGACGGAATATTACGTCACCATGATCAGCGGCGCCCACGTGGTGAGCGCCGCTGATCGTGGCCGGGTGTCAGCTAATTATCATAGCTGACACCCGGCACAATGTGTCAGGGGCGGTCACGGACCGCCCCCGACACGTTAACCCCTTGCACACCGCGATCAAACGCGATCGCGGTGTACCGGGGGTTAAAGGGAAGCATCGGCAGGGAGGGGGCTCCCTCTGTGCTTCCCTGAGCCCCCCACAGCAGCGCAATGAGCAGCACAATGTGCAGCGCTGCTGCGGGGGGCTCCTTTCCTCCAGGCCCCCGAATCCAAGATGGCGACGGGGGCCTTCGGGGGCCTGAGGAAGCTGGCTGAGGAAGCGCAGGCATGAGGAAGTCTGCAGCAGTGCCTGTGACAGATCGCTGATCTGTCACAGTGATCTGTGATGTGACAGATCAGCGATCTGTCACAGGACAGTGATGTCCCACCTGGGACAAGGTAATAAATAAAAAAGTGTTAAAAATAATTTAAAAAAAATCGCTAAATAAATTAGTAAAAAAAAAAAAATATTCCCCAATAAATCCATTTTTTCAAAATAAAAAAAACAAAAACAATAAAAGTACACATATTTGGTATCGCCGCGTCCGTAATGACCTGCCCTATAAAACTGTCCCATTAGTTAACCCCTTTAGCGAACCCCTTAAAAAATAAAAATAAAAAACGAAGCAAAAAATGATTTATCATACCACCGAACAAAAAGTGCAATAACGCGCGATCAAAAAGACACATATAAATATCCATGGTACCGCTGAAAACGTCATCTTGTCCCGCAAAAAACGAGCCGCCATACAGCATCATCCGCAAAAAAATAAAGTTATAGCTCGCAGAATAAAGCGATGCAAAAATAATTATTTTTTATATAAAATAGTTTTCATTGCATAAAACCGACAAAAACATAAAAAAAGACCTAAATGAGGTATCGCTGTAACCGTACTGACCCGAAGAATAAAACCGCTTTATCAATTTTACCGCACGCGGAACGGTGTAAACGCACCCCCCCAAAAGAAATTCATGAAATGCTGGTTTTTGTTCATTCTGCGTCCCAAAAATCGGAATAAAAAGCGATCAAAAAATGTCACGTGCCCGAAAATGGTACCAATAAAAACGTCAACTCGTCCCGCAAAAAATAAGACCTCACATGACTCGGTGGGTCAAAATACGGAAAAATTATAGCTCTCAATATGTGGTGATGCAAAAACTACTTTTACAATAAAAAACGTCTTTTAGCGTGTGACAGCCGCCAAACATAAAAACCGCCATAAATAGTAAATCAAACCCCCCGTTATCACCCCCTTAGTTAGGGAAAAGTAATAAAACTAAAAGAAAATGTATTTATTTCCATTTTCCCGCTAGGGTTAGGGCTAGGGCTAAGGTTAGGGCTAGGGTTAGGGTTAGGGCTAGGGCTCAGATTAGGGTTAGGGGTGTGTTGAGGTTAGGGTTGGAGTTATAATTGGGGGGTTTCCACTGTTTGGGCACATCAGGTGCTCTCCAAAGGCAACATGGCGTCTGATCTCAATTCCAGCCAATTCTGCGTTGAAAAAGTCAAATGGTGCTCCTTCCCTTCCAAGCTCTGCCATGCGCCCAAACAGTGTTTTACCCCCACATGTAGGGTATCAGCCTACTCAGGACAAATTACAAAACAACTTTTGGGGTCCAATTTCTCCTGTTACCCTTAGGAAAATAAAAAATTGGGGGGCAAAAATATAATTTTGCGGAAAAAAATGTTTTTTTTTTTTGTTTTCACGCCCAGGCGTTATAAACTTCTGTGAAGCACTTGGGGGTTCAAAGTGCTCTCCACACATCTAGATAAGCTCCGTGGGGGGTCTGGTTTCCAAAATGGGGTCACTTGTGGGGAGTTTCAATAGTTTAGGTACATCAGGGGCTCTCCAAACGCACATGACACCTGCAGACCAATCCATCAAAGTCTGCATTCCAAAACGTCACTACTTCCCTTCCGAGCCCCGACGTGTGCCCATACAGTAGTTTTCTCCCACATATGAGGTATCAGCGTACTCAGGACAAATTGCACAATAACTTTTGCAGTCCAATTTCTCCTGTTACCCTTGGTAAAATAAAGAAAATTGAACCTGAAGTATTTTTTTTGTGAAAAAAAGTTAAATGTTCATTTTTTTTTTTTAATATTCAAAAAATTCCTGTGACGCACCTAAAGGGTTAATAAACTTCTTGAATGTGGTTTTAAGCACCTTAAGGGGTGCATTTTTTAGAATGGTGTCACTTTTGGGTATTTTCTATCATATAGACCCCTCAAAGTGGCTTCAAATGTGAAGTGGTCCCTAAAAATAAAATGGTGTTGCAAAAATGAGAAATCGCTGGTCAATTTTTAACCCTTATAACTTCCTAACAAAAAAAAATTTTGGTTCCAAAATTGTGCTGATGTAAAGTAAACATGTGGGAAATGTTATGTATTAAGTATTTTGTGTGCCGTATCGCTGTGATTTAAGGGCATAAAAATTCAAAGTTGGAAAATTGCGAAATTTTCAAAATTTTCGCCAAATTTCCGTTTTTTTTCACAAATAAACGCAAGTTATTTGAATGCAATTTTACCACTAACATGAAGTACAATATGTCACGAGAAAACAATGTCAGAATCACCGGGATCCATGGAAGCGTTCCAGAGTTATGACCTCATAAAGGGACAGTGGTCAGAATTGTAAAAATTGGCCCGGTAGTTAACGTGCAAACCACCCTTGGTAGTGAAGGGGTTAAGCAAGTTGAAGATGAAAGGATTTCTAAATGGCCTAAACTTAAAGATGATACATTTCCTTTGTATTTTAGGCAAAAATATAGCTTTATATTTTAAAAATTACAAAAGGTTAAATGGGCCCATGAAAAAGTTTGGGCACCCTTGGAGATTTCTGTGCTCAGATAACTTTGACCAAGATTTCACACCTTAATTAGCCTGGTATGGCTATGACTTGTTCACGATCATCCTTAGGAAAGGCAGGGTGATGCAAATTTCCCAGCTTTATGAAAACCAGCCTCCTTTAACTTTGTGCCACAAAACAGCCATGGGCTCTTCTAACCAGCTGCCTTATGCTCTGAAAATGGTGGAGGCCCACAAAGCAGGAGAAGGCTATAAGAAGATAGCAAAGCGTTTTCAAGTTGCCTTTTCCTCGGTACAAAATGTAATTAAGAGTATGGCAGTTAACAGAAACAATGGTGGTCAAGATAAAGTCTTGGAAGACCAAGCAAAATTTCAGTGAGACGTACTTGTATGACTGCTAGAGAGGCAAATCAGAACCCCTGCTTGCCTGCAAAAGACCTTCAGAAAGATGTAGCAGACTCTGGAGTTGTAGTATATTGTTTAACTGTTCAGAGGCACCTGCACAAATATGGCCTTCATGGAAGAGTCATCAAGTGTTTTATAAGCTGTGATACTTTCAAAAGGGGGTGCTACCAGGTACTAACCATGCATTGTGCCCAACCTTTTGTATTAGCCTATTGTCCTTTTTATAAATTTTAAAATGTAAAAAACTTCTTTTAGAGAAAATTTAATCTTCAACTTGCTTAAACTAATGGGTCTGTAATAGGCAGAATTGTTGCTGGTTGGTAGGTGGTCAAATACTTTGTTCATGCAATAAAATGCTATTTAATTATTTGAAAATCATACAATGTGATTTTGTTTTTTATTTTTAGATTCTGTCTCTTAAAGTTGAAGTGTACTTACAATAAAAATTACAGACCTCTCTATTTATAGGTAGGAAAACTCTGCAGTGTATCAAATACTTATTTTCCCCACTGCAGGTGACTGGATGTCCTTCTCCATTCACATCCAGTGACACCACTCCTAGGCTTGCCTCAGATGCCTAGTGAGGACGGGTTGTCAACACAACACCAACTTCATGGACTGGAATGCATCCTCCACCTGAAGGTTCCACCGAACCATGATCAATTTTCTTCCCTTTAAGAGATCTGTAAAATCAGCCAATCTCCTATCAAAATTAGATATAAACCGTCGGTAGTACCCAATGATGCTGAGAAATGCTCTCACCTGTTTCGTAGTTAGAGGCAGAGGTTTTGATAGGCCTCGATTTTATTTGGGGTTTCATAACCCCACGGCTAATCATGTACCCCAAGTACTAGGCTTCCTCTAGACCTAATGCACATTTTTTGGTGTTTGCCAACAGCCCACGGCTCGAAGCGAATTCACTACCGCTTGCACCTGGGACAAGTGGATATGCCAGTCGTTACTAAGGAGGACAATATCATCCAAATACAACAAGACATACTTCTGATGGGGTTCTAAAACTATGTCCATCAGCTTCTGCAACGTGGCTGGGGCCCCATGTAACCCAAAAGGCAAGACGACAGTGATAGATACCTTCCGGTGTAAGGAAGACGGTATTTTCTTTAGCTGACTGTCAGGCATCTGCCAGTAACCCTTGGTCAGATCAAGCGTCATGAAGTACTGGGCCTGTCTCAGTCTGTCAATCAGCTCATCTACCCAGGGCATTGGATAAAGTTCAATTTCCGTAAATCGTTCCAAAATCGTAACGATCCGTCCGGCTCCAGAATCCTTACAATGGGACTGGCCCACTCACTCCTGGACTCCTCAATAACTCCTAGCTGTATGATTTTTTTTTTTCACCTCAGCCGAAATGGCTTGCCTCCGGCACACTGTTCGTTTTCTTTCATACTCTTACCTGCGGCTCGGTGGCAATGTCATGTCACGGCCGGGCAATTCTGAGAATACATCTGTATTGTGCTGCATTAATTTTCCAGCCTTCTGTCGCTGCTCTCTAGATAGAGTGTCACTTATCTTTACCATGTTCCTGTCCTCCCGGGCCAGTGTCAGAATGTCCACAGTCGATATGACCGATATGATCGCATCGATAGCCATACACTCCCGGTATTTCCACGCATTTAACAGATTTACATGATATAGTTGCTTTATTTTCCTCTTCCCGGGTTAATATATCCTGTAATTCATCTCAATATTTTCACTGACTTCATATTGCCCCTGTTATTTGGCCAATAGCTTTACTTTCTGCGGTTGGCACTAAGACTGTTATACTCTCTGCTCTGTGTTGCCTGGGCATCCACAGGGTGTTCCTTTACAATAAGCATTACCTTAGTTGTCTGGTTCTGCATACTGACAACATGCTCTGTTGCGCTTTTATGGGCAGTAGGCTCCTGTTCCCATGTCTCTTTGGCTCCGTCCAGCAGAGACCCCTCTGGGATGTTTGCCATATAATGGCTAGACGGTTGAGAACCACGTTGAAGAATGTGGTAGCTCTCAGATGGCAAACATTAAATAGTGCAGTAACATCTCCCAATCCCTTTCATCTTTGGAGACCACTTTTGTGAGCATAGATTAAATGGTTTTGTTAAATCTTTCAACTAGACCATCGGTCTTTGGTTGATACGGCGTTTAATTGTTTAATCTGGAGCAGCTTAAACAGTTTCTTTGTCATCTTGGACACAAAAGGAGTCCCCTGATCCATAAGGATCTTCTTGGGTAGTCCAAGGCAGCAGACCATGGCAAATAGCTGCTGGCCAATAAGTTTAGCCTAAGTGTGACTAAGCAGAATTGCCTACGGGTAACGAGTAGCATAATCCACTACCACTAATGTGTTGATGGCCACGGGTGGATTTTACTATTAGCGCCACCAGATCCATGGCAATCCACTCAAAAGGTACCTCAATAATAGGCAGAGGAAACAATGGACTACGGTAATTTGAAGTGGATGTGGTCAGCTGACACTCTAGGCGAGACTCTGAAACCTCTGCACCTCGGCATAAATCACGGGCCCAAAGAATCGCTGCAGAATCCCCTCTTGGCTCTTTAACCCCTAGGTGACCACCCAGGAGGTGTTTGTGGGCCATCTCGAGCACCGCCCGTCGGTACAACTCGGGGCACTAACAACGTTCTACTACTTCGTTCTGGAGTTCGTCAACCCAATATAGCACCTCCTGGTTGACCGCCGTACTCAAAAAAAAAAAACAAAAAAAAAAACAAACAAACCATCTCTGCGCCAGGTTGCTGAGCCATCCCATTTATCTCTGACACCCTTTCCCGTGCCCGGGTTAGTGTGGGATCCTGGAGCTGAGCTCTCCCAAACATTCTTCGAGATACTTCCAGCTGCAGGATTGATAGGGTCTCTTCAACCTTTTCCTACCAACACCTAGGGGAAACCTATCGGGTTTCCCTATGAGGTTGACCCCCTACGACAGGTATCCTTGACTCGGGTTCTTCAGGTTTTGCACCCAGACATATCTTTTATCCTAGGAGGGTAAATTTAACTCTCTTATAAGGACCAAAACAGGGGCAAATCTCTTGCCAACACAGTCCTGTAAGGAAGGGTCTTTACCGCTCCCACAACATGTTTAACCTCCCCGGACAGAGTGGACCTTCCACCATCGGATACTCCTGGAGTTCACATGGTATACTAACAACCCCGACTTTTCCCCCCAGTTGGTTCTAACCCAGAGATCAATGACCCATGGACGAGTGTTGCTAGGCTCCTGGAGTCCGAGAGCCTCTGCTCTGCGTCCATTGATGCTCATCTGGCACAGATTGGTTTCACCAACTACAGTTGTGGCCAAAAGTATTGACACCCCTGCAATTTTGTCAGAGAATACTCAGTTTCTTCCTGAAAATGATTGCAAACACAAATTCTTTGGTATTATTATCTTCATTTAATTCGTCTTAAATTAAAAAACACAAAAGAGAATGAAGCAAAACATTGATCATTTCACACAAAACTACAAAATTGGGCCAGACAAAAGTATTGGCACCCCCAGCCTAATACTTGGTTGCACAACCTTTAGCTAAAATAACTGCGACCAACCGCTTCCGGTAACAATCAATGAGTTTCTTACAATGCTCTGCTGGAATTTTAGACCATTCTTCTTTGGCAAACTGCTCCAGGTCCCTGATATTAGAAGGGTGCCTTCTCCAAGCTGCCATTTTTAAATCTCTCCACAGGTGTTGTATGGGATTCAGGTCTGGACTCATTGCTGGCCACCTTAGAAGTCTCCAGTGCTTTCTCTCAAACCATTTTCTAGTGCTTTTTGAAGTGTGTTTTGGTCATTGTCCTGCTGGAAGACCCATGACCTCTGAGGGAGACCCAGCTTTCTCACACTGGGCCCTACATTATGCTGCAAAATTTGTTGGTAGTCTTCAGACTTCATAATGCCATGCACACGGTCAAGCAGTCCAGTGCCAGAGGCAGCAAAGCAACCCCAAAACATCAGGGAACCTCCGCCATGTTTGACTGTAGGGACTGTGTTTTTTTCTTTGAATGCCTCTTTATTTCTCCTGTACACTCTATGTTGATGCCTTTGCCCAAAAAGTTCTACTTTTGTCTCATCTGACCAGAGAACATTCTTCCAAAACGTTTTAGGCTTTTTCAGGTAAGTTTTGGCAAACTCCAGCCTGGCTTTTTTATGTCTCCGGGTAAGAAGTGAGGTCTTCCTGGGTCTCCTACCATACAGTCCCTTTTCATTCAGACGCCGACGGATAGTACGGGTTGACACTGTTGTACCCTCGGACTGCAGGGCAGCTTGAACTTGTTTGGATGTTAGTCGAGGTTCTTTATCCAACATCTGCACAATCTTGCATTGAAATCTCTTGTCAATTTTTCTTTTCCGTCCACATCTAGGGAGGTTAGCCACAGTGCCATGGGCTTTAAACTTCTTGATGACACTGCGCACGGTAGACACAGGAACATTCAGGTCTTTGGAGATGGACTTGTAGCCTTGAGATTGCTCATGCTTCCTCACAATTTGGTTTCTCAAGTCCTCAGACAGTTCTTTGCTCTTCCTTCTTTTCTCCATGCTCAATGTACACACAAGGACACAGGACAGAGGTTGAGTCAACTTTAATCCATGTCAACTGGCTGCAAGTGTGATTTAGTTATTGCCAACACCTGTTAGGTGCCACAGGTAAGTTACAGGTGCTGTTAATTACACAAATTAGAGAAGCATCACATGATTTTTCGAACAGTGCCAATACTTTTGTCCACCCTCTTTTTTTATGTTTGGTGTGGAATTATATCCAATTTGGCTTTAGGACAATTCTTTTTGTGTTTTTTCATTGAAGACAAATTAAATGAAGATAATAATACCAAAGAATTTGTGTTTGCAATCATTTTCAGGAAGAAACTGAGTATTATCTGACAGAATTGCAGGGGTGTCAATACTTTTGGCTACAACTGTAGGCCGACAATATCCACGGTGTAGACGGTCTGGGTATGCATCAACACCCAGCAAGTAAACCCGCAGTCCGTGGGTTCAGGTGGTGTTAGCCACATGTCTTGGCTCTCATCACCACCAGCACTGCTAGTCCATGAGACCAGTTTAGGGGGATCTAGTCTCCTGCCACCCTCACTCTTTGGTACTCCCTCAGTTTGGGCTCAGTTCTGACTGACCCTCCCTTCCTTTTCCAGGCTCTTGCGCTTGCAAGGGGCCGACGTGATACCCACAGCAGGGCAGAGTCCCATATGAATTCCTGGGTGGCCACATAATGCTCGATCAGGCTAACCAATTGATCTAGGTTTTTTGGTCCACTTGCCCAACCCAGCACTGTATTGGCTACTGGCAGAGTTCACCTCAACCGGTCAACTAATATCCTCTCCACCAGGGATTTCAACTTTTGAGTTTCCCATAGTCCTGGGCATCCTCCCAGCTGAGATCAAAGAGCGCCTTCTGGTCAACGCTCATCAGGAATGGCGCCACCACTCAAGTCCACTTAGAAATCGTCAAGCTCTCCCGCTTTGCTGTTCTTTCAAACACAGTGACAAAAGTTTCCATGTTGTCCTCCGAACTTAATTAGTGCTGACCTGACTTTGTACTGGGTCAGCTTTGTCTGTCAGGGCTGAAATCGGTTGCAGTATCATTATCAGTATCGGTTGCTGCTGTTTTTGCAGTTGCTGCTGTTCCTGCTGTTGCATCTGAAACTGCAACTGCTGCTGTTGGGTGAGGACCAACTCCTTTAGTATTTCCTCTATCTTGTCGGCAGGCCTGAGCTGTAGCTTTTCAGACTTGATTAACGACGTAATTTTCTTTGTGGTATGCCTTAGTTCACACTATCCGCATTGTAAGGCAGCTGCTTTCATGACAGCGTGATAATGAAGCAATGACCCAGAATAGTTCAACTGAAACATCTTTATTTTTGCAACTTAAAAAGAAATAACTCAAACGTTATCCTTTGGTTCACAGCCGGATCGTCCTTGACAGCCCATAGTAATCTGTTGCCATGGGCAATTGCACCACCGTGAGTGCGCCAATGGCTTTGCTCTCTCTAGCACTGACCTAGTTTATACAGAGCTCCTGCTCTCTTGCTTGTAAAATCGATACGGACATGCCCAAACTTTAGGGGTTATGTGCACATGATCAGCAACTGGCAGAGCATTCGACGCAGCACATGTTCGCTGTGTCCAAAGCGCTGCCGGCTATTTGAATGCAGGTAAATCCGCTGTGTTCATTGAACCATGCGGATTCCCCATGTTCAATACATTGTATGAGTGACATTTCTCTTACTAAGACTTGCATCTCCGCAAGAGAGTTAGACATGCTGCAGTCTGGAGAGACGCGCCGCATGTCCGTCTCCGTGGGTGTGCTATAACATCTGGATGCTGCAGA
Organism: Dendrobates tinctorius; assembly: GCF_039654945.1. NCBI lineage: Eukaryota > Metazoa > Chordata > Amphibia > Anura > Dendrobatidae > Dendrobates > Dendrobates tinctorius. The sequence continues at coordinate 115,318,131 of NW_027361679.1, forward strand.
AGTACGCCGAGTCCAACTTGCATCACTTACTGATCGTCTGCACGTACCCTAAGTGAAAGGTTAAATGTGAATTTTGGACTTGGGCCACTCCCAAGACTCGGAGTGGAGGGAGTGATCCACCCCTCTACCATCCTAGAGAGCTCTCCAAAATTAAAACCCATGTCAGGTTTTCTTTGACCAAATCCACACACTCTTCTATTTTGTATTGTAACCAGAGCTGTGGCTGGAATTACAATGCTCTCCAGTGGGTTTAGTATGTTTCTATCCACATAACACCTCGTATATGTTTCCCCTTACTGCCTCACATAATATATATGATATACACAATTATATACTAATACTGTACACAGTAAAGTGTCAGTAAGAGGCGCAGATAAAATCTCAGTGCCAACACAAAGCGTGTGACAGTCTCATCAGAAGTAGGTGCTCAGATTGTCAGTGGCAAAAATAAGCTGCAGACTGAAGATGGAGGCCCAGGTTTAGGTGGCGCTTTGGTTGGGTGTAATATGTACAAAGCATGATGAGACATAGAGCATGGGAAGCCTCGTGAGCGGAAGTCCAACATGTAAGCATCAGAGCTGCAGCCTGCAAAATGGAAGAGCTGCTGAATGCATGGTAATAGGAAGATATTGCTAAAATAAGATTTTGGGTGTATTTAGAGGTACATAATAGCATTATTTATGTAAAAAAGTATTTGGTTAGTGTACCAGGTAAACTCTTTAAGAGCATACTTTATTAAAAAAAATTACCATTACTGAAATGATTCAATCAATAAAAAGAATTTAATTTTTTTTTTTTGTTCAGAAAAAATTTGCCTGTCAGTTCATTTTATTTAAAAAAAAAACAAACAAAAAAAACGGTGATTGTATATAAGCTGCAGCAGTGGTGTTACGTCGACAACACTGAAGACAGTCGCCGAGTTCTAGACAGCACATGGCACGGAGCTCACTGGCTGCGGCGCTGTCGACTTGACTTCACTGCTGCAGCCGAACAGAGACTGGGGGGGGAAGTAAAGTGTTTTTTTTTTTTTGTTTTTGTTTTTTTTTTACTATTCATCTGAGCCAGCAAAGAAAAGTTTTCTGAAAAAGAACAACCCTTTAAGGTAATCATAAACGAATGTTACGTTGTAGTCAAAATGTAATAATTAGAAAACACAGTGGACTCCATTCATGGTGATTGCCATGCTCTGCTGCATTGATTGATGTCCCTCAGTCTGTGCTGAGGGACAGAAGGGAGATGTCAACGATCCCTTCTGACATTTTGAATTTGTCTGCCACAGATAGAAAAATTAGAATAATCCATTGTAACTTAGGAAGCAATCATAAATGCAGATTGGTTTTAACCTTTTATATCCTCCAATATTTTAGACTCGTTGTTTTTATAGTGCTTTAGATGCCTCCATTAGCCCCTTACATGCTGCATTTAATAGAGACCACGGCATGTAAGGAGTTTGACAGAGAAAGATTACTCCCGCACGATTGCTTTTCGGAAAGTTGATGGTTGCTATGCAAGCAGAGACTTGATATTGGCCTTCAGGTCTACAGTGGGGAAATAAGTACACTGCCTATTTTGCAAGTTTTCCCACTTACAAATAATGGAGAAGTCTGTAATTTATATTGAAGGTACACTTCAAATGTGAGAGACAGAGTCTAATAATAAAAACCAGAAAATCACATTTTCGAAACGTTGGACCATATCTGTTTTTGACTCCTTGCCGGATCAAAATAAACTATCACTGCAGCAAAACTTACAGTCTCAGTTTCTTTTGTGGTGCTGAGGTTCCTTCCTGAACAAACCAAACACCATGAAGACCAAGGAGATCTCCAAATAAGTCAGACAAAGTTGGGAAGTACAACGCAAGCGTTGGGTTATATATAGTTGAGCGAATATGTTTGGAATTGGTCGCCAAATCTGAATTTGCCATATTCGTGCCATATTGTTACCCTATTCATGACTAATTTATGTATGGTATACTTGAAATTAGTCCAAAGACCACATATATTCTGGCACTTTAAAATATCAGAAACAAACATTTTTGGGCCAATATACCATGACGGCACCAAAAATCATGAAGAGATCCAGTATGAGAATAAAATATCAAATTTTATTGAAAAAACATTAAAAATACTATAAAATTACAAAAATGCCCAGCAGGAGGCGCTCAAAACATTCATGCCATTGGTTATTATAGTCACATATATAAAAAGCGGGATTGTATATCCAACAGAACAATTTTTTGAAATAGCAATGGATAAAATTTAGCTTTTATTAGGGTTTCATTAAAATAAAAAATAAAATCACCCTTGTGAAAAACACAAAAAATAAAACCACAAAAACCTTGAAGACACACAATGGAAATAGAAAATCGCAGATGATATCTGCCTAAAGAGAAGTGTGAGGCGTCTAATAAAGTAATATAATAGGTGCTCTTTTTAGTTTTTAGTTCACAGATGGAACCCCCGTATCAGACAATGTATGACTGCGGTCCGTTAATGAAAACCACCCCTGTGGGTCAAGCCATCAAAATAATTGTCAATATAGCATTGGATTAGGAGTAAACCTATAATGTTCTTAAAACAACCAACAAATAGTTATTCCCTTTGTGTCAGATGGAACAACAACATTTTGGCATATAAGCATAGATTTTTTTTCAATGTAAATAATTCTTACGCGGCAGCCAAACGGTCGTGCTAAAACTCCCCTGATGAGTATACTATAACGAAACGCGTCGGGAGATGCATCACTTCAAGGCAGGCAGCATTGGGTACCGACCAATATGGTCCTGGGGTCATGATTAAAACACATTGGAAGGACAGGATCTTCTATTGGGTGAGACCTTCCAATTTCGAACATTGCAGTAGTATGTGTTAATACGGCATTGTTGATTTTGTATTTTCCATGGTCATTTGGAATGCTCACTTATCTGTGGGGCAGCATGGTTCCTTAATATGACTCCATGGTAACATTTTCTCCCCATACTGCCTCCATTTATCAAGCTGCTTTTTACAGGAATAATTTATTGGCCTCTTAGTAGCATTTATGTAAGAATTATTTACATTGAAAAAATCTATGCTTATATGCCAAAATGTTGTTGTTCCATCTGACACAAAGGGAATAACTATTTGTTGGTTGTTGTAAGAACATTATAGGTTTGCTCCTAATCCCATGCTATATTGACAATTATTTTGATGGCTTGATCAACAGGGGTGGTTTTCATTAACTGACCACAGTCATACATTGTCTGATACGGGGGTTCCATCTGTGAACTGAAAACTAAAAAGAGCACCTATTATATTACTTTATTAGAGGCCTCACACTTCTCTTTAGGCAGATATCATCTGCGATTTTCTATTTCCATCGTTTGTCTTCAAGGTTTTTGTGGTTTTATTTATTATAGTCACACAGACAAATGTGAATCCTTGCACCTAAGTAAGTAATTATAAATAATTTCCAACAAGAGTATAATTTCTATAAATCTAAAGAATATTCACACCACAGTATTAAAAAAATATATTGACTATAAATCAGGCCCGATATATGTAACTTAATTAAATAACCTCAGTGTCAAAATAACTAAATATGTCGTGGCTGAAAAAAATACAGTGTAGTACTAAAAACCCACATTAAATTGCACCTGAATGGTCGTGGCCCTATCTGATATAAGCTGCAGGTTAAAATAAAAAGCCTCACTATCAGCAAGATTGAATGGTATCACAGCTGAAAAAGTGCTAGAGGATTGCTGCATAAAGCCTCAAAGGTTCAACATTAAGATTCAAAAAATACTGTGTGGAAATAATCTGTGCCAACACTACAGGCAACTCACTCTGAATGTAATAGAGACCCACATTAAATTGCACCTGAATGATGGTAACCCAGTCTGATATATACTGCAGATAAAAATAACCTCAATGTCAGCACGATTGAATAATATCACGGCTGAGAAAGTACTAGAGGATTGCTGCATAAATCGACAAAGGTTATACATAAAAGGGAAAAAAAAAGGTAATACTTATGAAAACGCTGATGCCAGGTCTCTGGTGAGTGTGAATGATGAGACCTCCTTCACCCCAACACGTGTTTCGCACTAGCTTCTTCCGGGGGCATTGCCGGAAAAAGCTAGTGCGAAACACGTGTAGGGGTGAAGGAGGTCGCATCATTCACACTCACCAGAGACCTGCCATCAGCGTTTTCATAGATATTACCTTTTTTTTTTTTTTCCCTTTTATGTATAACCTTTGTTGATTTATGCAGCAATCCTCTAGTACTTTATCAGCCGTGATATTATTCAATCGTGCTGACAGAGACTTCCTGTTTCTGCATAAAGCGAAGAAAAGAGAAGAATTAGCTGAGTAGAAAGGCGAAATGAGCAACTGTAAGTACACAGTGCTATATACAGTTAGGTCCATATGTATTTGGACAGAGACAACATTTTTCTAATTTTGGTTCTAGACATTACCACAATGAATTTTAAACAAAACAATAATTCAGATGCAGTTGAAGTTCAGACTTTCAGCTTTCATTTGAGGGTATCCACATTAAAATTGGATGACGGGTTTAGGAGTTTCCGCTCCTTAACATGTGCCACCCTGTTTTTAAAGGGACCAAAAGTAATTGGACAACTGACTCCAAGGCTATTTCATGGACAGGTGTGGGCAATCCCTTCGTTATGTCATTCTCAATTAAGCAGATAAAAGGCCTGGAGTTGATTTGAGGTGTGGTGCTTGCATTTGGAAGGTTTTTCTGTGAAGGAAACAAGCGGTCAAAGGAGCTCTCCATGCAGGTGAAGCAAGCCATCCTTAAGCTGCAAAAACAGAAAAAACCCATCCGAGAAATTGCTACAACATTAGGAGTGGCAAAATCTACAGTTTGGTACATCCTGAGAAAGAAAGAAAAAGCACTGGTGAACTCATTATATTGCATTATATTAAGATGATAAAACTTAGATGGGAGTGCTTCGTTAAAGGCGTAAAATACTGCTTGGCTTTATAGGTGTACCATATCTTATTTCAATAAGGAATGGAGCACATTATGATAATGTAATTATTTATTGTGATTTAGTTTAAGGGTTAACCTACAAGATGTTTCTTATACATTTTTTATGTAAAATATGAGAAGATTCAGCATGGCATGTGAGAGAGGATAATTTTAGACATGTTCTCACTTATGTTGGGTCATAGTGAGTGGGCTTTCTCAGGCTACCATTGTAGCACTGGTAAATATGGGCCATGTCTTAAATAGAAGCTGATTTCTGGCAAGTATGTCTGAAGAAGTCTTATATGTAGATCTGCAAGCATACTGTAGATGACTTATAAGAGTTGTGCCCCTTTAGGTGGAAAGAGCAAGTCTGTGGAACTAGAAGATGTCAAATTCCACCAATGTGTGCGCTTATCCAGATTTGAAAATGACAGGACGATATCTTTCATTCCTCCAGATGGGGAGTTTGAGCTCATGTCTTATCGCCTGAACACTCATGTAAGTGCCCTCATATTGTACACATGCACTGTGCTCTAGGAGAAAACAAATGGAGACAATCGCCCATAGGCTATGTTTACATGAACATTGCCATTTTCAGGAGAGTCACTTCTGATGTGTCTGGGTCCACGTTGCGTTTTCTACCTGGGTTATCACTGCACTCTAGGGCTCATGCAGATGACCGTATAACTCGGACGAGTGCTGGCTGTCGTTTTGAGATCATGCTATTCAATGAGGCCGCACACATGTCTGATTATTTTTTTTTCCCATGGGCTGAGGATACAAATCACAGCATGCACTATTTGCCACTCGTAATCGGATGGCACGTGCCCATTTGTGTCTATGGTTCCATGGAAAACATTGGACCGCATTTGGGTGACATCAGAGCCTGATCAGAGTCATCTTGGCATAATCAGGCCGATTTTCTCAGATGTGGCACTGGCCCTAAGGAATAACATTTTGGCTTTATTTCCACCCTTTTAGGTGAAGCCTCTCATCTGGATTGAATCTGTAATCGAAAAACATTCCCACAGCCGAATTGAATACATGATCAAGGTTAGTACATGTAATCTCAAAATAGTTTGGAGGCAATATAAATGCCTACTGAGGCAGCCTTACCGATTGCATAAACGAGCAGAGAATTGTGAGAGTTGGGAGGAGGAGCGCACCGCTCCTGCCCGAGGGAGCACATCGGCCAAAGTATGAATCAAATCGAAAGTCATAGGCTTTCTATTGAAACCATACTCTGCTCTTCATATGACCCCACCAACCTGCTGGCATTTAAAGTGCTTATGAACCGAAAAAGGAAAAGCTTTAAAAATGTAGTTCTTTTTATGTCTCTGTCCACGATGCCCGCATTACATATGCATGTTATTTTTTCATCCCATTTTCTTGGGAAATCTCTGTGTATGGACTGAACTTATACACTGGCTGTTGTGTGAACACCGTCTAATCTACCAAACACTTGTTCATAGTGTAAAAGCTAATTAAACAATGCGAAAAGTAACGCTAGCCATACACATACTATGGCTGTCTACAGCGGACCTCTGTCTCGATCAAATCTGCCATACCTATGAACATTCAGCTTGGGCTGAGCGCTCCTGTGTTTTTAATGGGGAAAGTGGAGAAATCCTCTGTGTTTATAGCTCTGGCAGCTTTTCTACTGGAGGATTCAAACTACCTGACCCTTATGATGTCCGGTGAGAGTAGGGAGGACCACACATTCAATGATCAGCTAATATCTGTAGGTTCAACCATCTCTGATGTATACTTGCAGTAGACAGTCTTGTGTTGCTTACTACGGTACAATTTAATGTTGAGCTATAAAAAAAAATTATATATGTTGTATTATATAGGACTTTTGAAGGGGGTGTGAGGATGAATGTGCATTAGTGCCTTGATACTAATTTCTTGATACCATGAATTGTAGAGTAAAAGGGTAACCAGCAATGATGATTCATTTCTTCATATGGGGATAAGGCAGGAAAAGAAATAAAATCTAGATTAAGCAGGCAATTTTTGTCCTGTTAACACTATTTTTCTGCAGATTGCGTTCCATATTCTGCATAAAGATCCACATCCCATACTCGTGAATGGGATTTCTACAGCCTGTTCAGATGTCTCTAACCTTTTCTGGTCAGACGGGAATATACACGTGTGAGTCCTTGTAACAAATGCATAAGCCTAGGAGCGCTGTATGGTCGTATTTGGGCTCAGTGCTCTCTGCGGTATTAATAGGAGACAGCAGAACAGTGAAATCACCTGTGGGGTCTTTTTGGGCCATTTATACATGTGGTCTGTGTTATTTTATCCTCACATTTTTCCAAAAGATATTGAAGTTGTGTTAACCTGTTGAAGAAAGCCCAGCATACTGCAGTGAAACGCCACAAAGCAAGACCTTGTATATGGTAACATTTAGCATAGGTCGCTGTCCTACTGTACTTCAGACAGTATAACGATGCGGCAAATTTATAGTTAAAGGTCTAATCTAAGGTCACACCATCCTTTGGTTGCTTTACTTTGTGTTCTGGATTTTTCCCATGGGATGTACTTTATGTGAAGCTTTACTTGATCACTGACCAATTCTGTGCAATGTGAGGAATAGCGGGTCTCATTTTAGTGATGCTTCTTAGATACATACAGTGTCCTGTCAAAGTTTGGGCCCCCCTAGTCAAAATTACCTTTATTGTGTTAAGCAAGTAATTCAGAAGTTTTATGGGGTGCAGAACACTCTTTTGATGGGGGCTTTGGATCACACTTATGTAATTTGCATATTATTTCTCTTCCCTTTTTTTCATAGGCCAAAAGCCAATTCAAGCGCCGTTCCACTGCCAACAATGTGGAAATTCACATTCCAGTCCCAAACGATGCCGATTCTCCCAAGTTCAAAACCACAGTTGGCAGTGTAAAATGGGTGCCAGAAAATAGCGAGATAGTGTGGTCAATAAAGTCTTTCCCGGTAAGAACCGATTCAATGTTGACTGCATTTCTAGATTACTCAGATTAAAGTATCAGGTTCCTTTTGCTGGTATCACTAAGTATTATTTTTTACGGTAATGGCAGTAAGGTGTTGGCTGGGATATATTTTTATAATTCAGCAATTAACCTCTCCAGGACTGGCTCATTTTCAACTTAAAAGTAAGTATTTATTTTGCTGGTCTTTTAAAGGCCACTATAAGGTTCCAGTGATTTGGGACCTTTTTTTTTTAGTTTTTGTGATCTTCACTAAAGGAGGGTTTATTCTCAGGATTCTCTGGGAGTATGTGTTTACTCTGTGAACTAGCCCCCATAGTAAGGACCATCAAAATTTAGCTCCAAATTAAACGGCTTATGTCTCTGGAACCGTACGGCAGATATGGAAAAACAAAATACCTAATAATCAAAATGCAATATTAGTAATTCCAGCATAAGAAATGTTATTTATTAATGGCTGATCGACACATCCCAGTTGCCATAGTATTATTTTTTTTTTTCTTTGGCAATGTAGCTGAATGAGATCTTCTTATTTCTGTGTTAACTTATTACCTAACTCACTAACTCTTTATGGAGAGAAATAGAAAAGAAAAAATGAATTCTGCAGTTGATTTAAGTTAACATTTCACAATATTTATGCTATTCAGTGATAATTTTGTTCTGTGGGTCAGCACAATTGTGGCGGTATCAAATTAATGTGTTTTTCTACTTTTGTACAGTAAATACTGTTTGAAAAAAATGTTTTCTTGTTAATAGCAATACAAAACTGTGGTTATCCGCCCTGCCACTATGAGGCTCCACGGTAGGTGAACAAAAAGGTGTGGGCTCTGCCTAATGGACTCTATACCCTCTCCTTAGACACTAGGCAGCTCAGCTTTAGCTCATCGTCCATAGGAAGCAAACTTGTAATGTATCAAGCCTTCTGCACAGTATTTCTTTTGTTTTTCTCATGTGGTGCGGATGTCCCCCACTTTAGGTCACCATCCCATGGAGGACACACCATACACTCCATAGTACTGTACCTCCTTGCAGACTCTATTCACCTATCCACCCCTCACACCCACATGACTATTGCCGGGGCCGAAGTATGGTGTGCTCATAATCTGTGCAAGGCCACTCAATGAGTCACCCTGAAGACATTGGATGGTTGAGTTTAATTCCTCCAAAAATTTCTCCCACGGATTCTGGCTAGAGTCAGTCACCTCGGGTGGTCTCCATTCTCTTTATTTTCCCTAGGCCATCCTTCCCTCCACCTTTCCAGGTTTTTCCTTTACTGCCCCTTTGGCTGTATTCTACACTTTCTCACCCATGACAGCACCACGGAGAGAGGGGATCCGCCCATCCTGGACAGGAACCTACAGATAAAAAAGCGGTACCTCCCCTCCGCCTTCAGTTGGTTACAGAGCATCAGAGGGTCTCCAGTTGGGTTCCTGTCCCTGACGGGTGACCTACAGAACCAGCAGCAGCAGCTTACCAAAGAGGAGATCCAGGGCCGTCCCGTCCGAGGATTGACAGCGGTGAGGCCCCTGTCACGGCGGGGTCGGTTCCTGAAGCCGCCACCGCTGCAGCCGACGGGCTCGACAGGGTGGGCGGGGGGCTATGAGGACCGAGCCACCGCTCCGGAAAGGAGTCTGGGGCTGGTGGGGACACAGGTCACGCGTGGGCCGCGCTATGGTACAGAGGTGTATCAATATGGCGCTGTCTCGGAAATGAACAAACTACTTCCGGGTCGGCGCATGCACACGGCGCATTCCCCGGACAGAGCGGTGCAGCCTGGGAGAGGAGGTGACGTCACACGCCGGGAAATTCGAAAATGAAAGCGCTGGAAGTGTCCCGGAAGTGGGGGACAGGAGAACAGCAGGAGCAGCAACCCAAGTAGGAGCCAGGCAGCAGCGACACCACCATCTCCAGCAAAAAAAGAGCGGACAGGCGTGGTGACCGGTCTAGTAGCCACTCCACGCAGCACAGCAGATCGGCTGCAAGGAGCGGTCACCATCCTTGGATCAGCCCGTACGGGACCTGAATCCACCTCCCGAACTGGTATCTGCAACCGCGCATACCCGGTGAGTGACCTTCGAGAATGTTCACCATTGTTAACAGACTTCTTTTCCCTTATCAGGGAAATAAGAAGGGGGAAAACAAAGAACGGGGTATACCCCACTGGTAGCAGAGCCCTACCAATTGAGATCATGAGATAAGAGGCTCCGTGAATTCCGCGGACCGAAGAGCTGTAATCAGTTCAGAGTACCCCCCTTTTCATCCCTGACATGGGGGGGGGGGGGGGAGTTAAAGGGAGGGACGCCATAGCGGGTTCCCAGTCACATGTCTCGACGTCAGAGGAGATTACCTCACATACCTCGGACACCGGCTCATCATCCTCGGACGAGCAAACGGGAGGCGTCATTTTTTTCCCCTAGAGGAGGTAGACAACGCTGGTAAAGGCAGTAAGATCTACCATGGGGGTGGCAGACCCTCGCCCTGATCGGCCAGTCCAGGACATAATGTTGGGGGACTGGGCCAAAAGAAACGCAGGGTGTTCCTGCTAAACGAGAATGTAATGGAGAAAAAAAAAAAAAGGGAAAAGCCGGATAGGCAGTCTCTTCCCTTAAGAGGAAATATCCCTTTGACGAAGGGGCGTACACATCTTGGGACAAGGCCTCGAAATCCGAAGTAGCTGTCGCCAAGGCCTCCAAAAAAAAAAAAAAAAAAAGTTTGCACTCCTCTTTGAGGACAGGGGTGCTCTGAATCACCCCTTAGATAAAAAGGCTGATACCTTCCTCAAGGGTGCTTGGGAAGCAATAGGCCAGCTATAGCGGCAACATGTACCTCCAGAGCTTTATGGTATGGGTGGATCAACTAGATAAATAGTTGAGGGAAGGTACACCCAAGGGAAAAGATTCGGGAATCTATTCCAAGAATAAGGGGAGCAGGCGGCCTTCTTGGCGGACTTATCAGCCGACTCAGTAAGATTATCAAATCCAAAGCGGCAGCCCTGTCAAAACGCAGCCCGAAGAAAGTTGTGGCTCAAATGTTGGCCAGGGGATTTACAAGCTTAAATGAAGCTATGCTCGATCCCCTGCAAAACGAAGTTCCTATTCAGGGAGACGTTGGATCACATCCTCCAAAGGCAGGGGATAAAATGAAGGGATGCCCAAACCTGGGGCCTATAGCTTTTAAAAGGTCCTTTCATAACAAAGTTCTTTCAGAGGAGGTCACTGAGGGAACAGGAATGGGATGAGAGAAGAGGAGATAGAGGTCCTCTTCGGTAACTTATCCTGAGACAAGAAACCTTCTAACTGACAGTTTGTGGAATGAAATCTCGGACAGCCCTTGGTTATTAATTCTGATCGCCTCGGGCCTAAGGATAGACTTTCTCTCTCTCTCTCCCACCTCAAAAAATACGTAGTAACTCCACTAAGATCCTCGAAAACGAGGTCCTAAGCTTAGTAAAGAAAGGAGTCCTCCATGAGGTTTCCCTGCAGGAGAGGGGCAGAGGCTTCTATTCCCCTCTTTCTGGTGACCAAACCGGACGGCACAGTCCGGATAATTATAAATTTGGAAAGTCTAAACGTTTATGTCAAAAAACAAAAATTCAAAATGGAGTCAATCTATTTAACCACCAAAATCCTGTTCCCACACTGCTTCAGGACAGTATTAGATTTCAGCGATGCGTACTATCGCGTCTCCATCCACGAAGACTCCAGAAAATACCTCAGACTGGCGATCGCTATAGAGGGCGAGATAAAAGGGGTCCAATACGGGACCTTGCCGTTCGGAATAGCTATAGCCCCACGAGTATTCACAAAACTAGTAGCAGAAATGATGGCCTGCCTAAGGGAGCAGGACAAATTAATAATCCCATATTGGACGACTTTTAATAGCGGCGCTCCCCTAAAATGCAAGGAACAGAGGGACAGAGTGATGAACACTCTACAGAACCTCATCTAGCTTCTGAACCTGAGAGAATTGAGGTTGGAGCCAACACGTTCGGGAGTTCCTAGGACTAACACTGGACTCAAACACCCCAGAGCAATACCTCCCGGACCGCAAAAAAGAGAGCATCGCTCAAATGGTAGCAAGAGCGATTCAGAACCCTTCCATGACATTAAGAAAAGCAATGTCATTACTAGGGTCTCTCTCTGCCTGCCTACGGGCGGTCCAATGGGCACAGCTACATACGAGACCTCTCCAATGGGATGTATTAGCCAGCCAGTTATCATTACAAGGTCACTTAGGGGGCCGCATTACCCTAGATTTTAAAACTATTCATTTCCTAGCCTGGCGTGGAAACAAAGACAACCTATCCAAAGGGATTTCTTGGGTAAAAAAAAACCCAAAAAAAAACAAAAAACGCACATATAATTACCCTGGATGCCAGTCCCACAGGATGGGAAGCATAAATGAACAGCAGGGTGGCCCTGAGGGAAGGGTGAGGCCAGGAATTAGAAGCCTCCTTGAACCAAAAGGAACTTGGGCAGTAGGCTATGCCTTAACACACTTCCTACCCGTGCTGTGAGGTCATCATGTCCGCATATTTTCGGACAATCAGGTGATGGTGGCTTATATAAATCATCAGGGAGGAACCAGGTCCCGAGCCCTAATGAACACATCTTACAAAATCCTCACCCTATCCGAGTATCTCTCTCGGCACTGCACATACGGGGAACAGAGAACTGGAGAGCAGACCTTCTGAGTCTCGCACCATATTACGCCAGGGAGAATGGGTCCTAAAACAGTCCTATTTTCTGCAGATTATAGCAATGTAGGGAACCCCAGACATAGATCTGTATGCCAACTACAAAAACAAAAAAGTGAAATCTTTTTTCGTTCCCTAGACCCCAGGGGGAATCCTTGGGCCCTGGACGCTCTTATGCTCCCGTGGACACAGAGCCTAATGTATGCCTTTCCCCCCGATCATTCTCAGTCCGGCAGTCATAAGGAAAGTCAGAGAAGACGGAGCGAGAATGATACTAATGGCTCCCTTCTGGCCAAACAGAACTTGGTTCTCCTGGCCGAGAATGCTCTCAATAACCGACCCTTGGGTCCTACAAGATCTCCCAGACCTACTGTCTCAGAGACCAGTGTTACACTCTCGAGCAGTGATCCTCCATTTAACACATGGAATTTGAAAGGGCACTGCTGAGGGAAAGGGGTTTCTCTGAAAGCCTCGTTTCTACACTACAAAAGAGTAGGAAACCGGTCTCCTATGGGAGAACTTGAAGGAAGTTTCTGTCCACCTCCAGGGTCCAGGATGGAGTCCAGATTGACAAAATTCTTGAATTTCTACAGAGGGGCTTAGAGCAGGGACTGGTGGTTAACACACTGAAAGTACAGATAGCGGCCTTAGGTGCCTTTTATAACCAGGATGTGGCAGGCAATTCCCTGGGTAGCACGGTTTATCAGGGCCGCAACCAGGTCTAGGCCAATAGTTAGCCTGAAATTACCATCATGGGACCCGAATCTCATACTATCTGCACTAACGGGTCCCCCATTTGAACCTATCCAGTCAGCTTCCCTTAATATCTTATCATTAAAACCGTGCTTCTAGCGGCGCTAGCATCATCTCACAGGGTAAGCAATATTCAGGCTCTATCAACAGCGCCACCGTTGACCAAAATTCTAGAAGATAGTCATCTTGAAGCTTTTCATAGGTCCCAAGAGGTAGTCCTTCCTTACTTCTACACAAATCCCAGGAATAGGGGAGAAGAAAGATTTCACACCCTAGATGTGAAGAGGTGCCTAGTTCAGTATTTAGAGGCCACCAAAGGATGTAGGAAGGAAGGCTCTCTCTCTCTTTGTGTGTTTCCAGGGACCTTGGAGGGGACTCAAAGCATCTAAGAGTACCCTGGCAAGATGGATAAGGGATGCGATTGGCATATACATCCAGTGGGAATACCTTTCCGGAGGGGTTGAGAGCTCATACCACAGGAGCAGTAGCGACCTCGGGGACTGAAAGATCCAAGGTAACGATAGAACAGATCTGTAAGGTGGCCACCCGGCCAACACCTTCTACCTCTTTTCAGACACTGTCATTTAGAGCTAGCCTCTATGTCTGACCTGACTTTCGGGAGAAGGGTCCTTCAGGCGGTGGTCCCTCCCTAAGCTACCAATCTCTGTAATTCTCTCCGTGGTGCTGTCATGGGTGAGAGAGAATAGCTTAGTTACTCACCGATAACGGTGTTTCTCGAAACCCATGACAGCACCCGCTTATTCCCCCCCTTCACGAGTGTAGTGAGCACGTTTTACTGTCCGTGGAGTGTTTCCGTTTAGGCACGGTGCTTCTTGATAATAAGCAATATTATAATGTTGTGTATATACTTCTGTTTAACTAATCTGGAGACCCTCTGATGCTCTGTAACCAACTGAAGGCGGAGGGGAGGTACCGCCCTTTTTATCTGTAGGTTCCTGTCCAGGATGGGCGGATCCCCTCTCTCCGTGGTGCTGTCGTCATGGGTTCCGAGAAACACCGTTATCGGTGAGTAAGCTATTTTGTGCGGCTCTTTTCCAGGGCCCTGGCATTCTTTTTTGCGTAATTTTTAGGCAGGGTTTGATTAATTCATTGGTTCCACCCTTCCTGCTCTGTAGCAGGCCATTATTTTCTGATCTTTTGGTCACTTATGTACCAGGGTGTCGTGCCTCTGGGTATCCTCACTAATTGCAAAGTTTATGTCTATAGGTCAATTCTCAGCCATCTAGGCGTTCCAAGATATTTCTCTCCCTCTGCAACTCTTCCCACAGAAGCGACTGGCAGCACTTGTTCTAGCCTAAACCTTTGTGGCATATCCGTCCCAAGACAGCGAAGCCTTTCACTTCCAGGTCTACAAATGCCGGGGTCAGGGAAGTGGTATCTCTGGACTACAAGATCAAATTTTGTCTCCCTGCCCCCAAACAGGTTCCTTACGTCATCTCCAAACATCCATCCTGCACATTCGCCGCCTTTCAAGCTATCTATGACTTTCAGCTACAAGAATTAATTGTCCCAATTCCAGATGTGGAACGTTTTCAGGAATACTACTCCAGCCTGTTTTCAGTTACAAAAATTGATTGTGGATTTAAGAGACTCGACAGATTTGTGTTGATACATAGATTTCGCATATAATCCCTGCACTCCGTGGTAGCGTCACTGAAGCTAGGAAAAGTCAGCTCTTTACGTGTCTTCACATAACCATTGCCAAATTCCACTAGTGTTTTCTTCGCTGTCCTGTTTATTTCCAATATATTTCACTCCACTTCGAACAGTTGATAGTATCCATGATCTTAACAATAGTTCCATGATAACACTCCTATGTGCCAGAAGAGTAGCAATCATCCCCTATCTGGACAACCTTTTTTTGCAAGCTCTCTCCAGGGAGAAGAATTGGCCTACTCTGCAAAAATAACCTTGGATTCCTTTGTAGCTCCTCAGTTGCATCATTAACAGATAAGTCATATCTGAAGCCATCCTAGCACCTGAATTTTCTGAGCATGACCTTTGACACCCAGTGGATCAGGTTTTCCTTCCACCAGCGAAGCGCTCTCCTTTTTAAGTTCAAGTTTCTCATTTGCGGATGTAAACCTTGTGGTCCATCCAATGTTGTATGTGGGCTCTAAGAAGGATTGTCTCAGTTTTCGATTCGGTACCATCCGCCCATTATCACACTCGATTCTGTCTTTCTGTAACAAGTCCGTGATTCCTTGGATTGTTGTATTCCTCTCCCTTTTCAAGTCCACCTAGCCCTTTAATGGTTGATAGTGCCTGCCTGAAATTAGAGCAGGTGCTTTCTTCATTTTGAATGACAAGTGGTTGATGACCAACACTAGTCTCTAGGACTGGGAAGCGGTTTTAACTATTACACCACTCAGTCTTTGGTCTCTAGAGGTATCCCGCCTCCTCATCAACCATCTGGAACTAAGAGGTATCTTTCTTGCTCTTTTCCATTAGTCTTCCCTCCTGATTGACCGCTCGTTTCAAGTACAGACTGGCAGTTTGACTGGGATGGCTTACCTGAACCATCAGGAGATCAGACATGAGAGAAACGACCAGGATCCTTATATGATCTGAGCTACATGTTCCAGTTCTTTCTGAGGTGACATACCAAGTGTGGAAAACTGGGCTGTGGACTTCCTCAGTCGAGAAACTCTGGATCCAGAACAGTGGGCTTTCCTCCCTGAAGTCAGCTATGGCTTCCCTGGAGCATCACCAAAATGGACGTCTTCGACAGGGCTGTGGAGTCATTAAACCAAACCAAAGACTCCTGATTCAGACTCCTTAATTTTCCTGACTTCTGCCTTCAAATACGACTCCAGCTCCACAGCAATGCCTCACTACTGAGCATGTACATATAGTGCAGCACAAATGTATCTCAACTATAAGCCGAGATCATGAATAGAACAGACATTTATAGGACATTTAATAACTCCCATAGTCTTATGAAAACATTTACAACACATCCTGCATTGAACTGCTGAATCCAATTTATTATATATGTAAGGAGTCGGTCCATTTTATACCGACTCAGACTTTGTGACTCCACAGACCTGCTCTTCGCATCCTGTTCCATCCTATGTCACATGGGCCCGAGGATCTTTGTGGTAGATGCCCTGGTCACTCTATGGACAGAGTTCTCCATGCTTTATCTCTTCCCTCTTTATCCTCTGTTTTACCACATTTTCAAGTGGGTCAAAGCGTAAAGCATTCCTGCAATCCCAATTCATCCAGACTCGCCTTGCTGGGCATGGCGTTTTGACCATTTGCTTCATCTGCTCCTCCATTCTGATTCTGACCTTCTTTCACAGGGTCATTTGTTTCACCCTCCTTTACATCAGCTGGGTTTAATGGTGTGGCTCTTGAAGTGGAGATTCTAAAATCCAATGGTCTGTTTAAGGCTGGAATTACATTAGCAATTTTAAAATCTGTCTGATTTTGTTACCGCAAAGTCGGATGAGCATCATGTAAGAGTCATGTGTTTTTAATGCTAGTACAATCTGATTTTCAACACCTAGCATCCGATTTACATCCGATTGCAGTGCGATTTTTACATAGAGCAATTCCCAGTCATTTACACACAGTTTTCAAAGGAAATGTTTATATCTCTCGCTCTCTCTCTCTGGATTACATACAGTATATACACACAATAGATAGAGATGTCAGTCACATATATAATTAGTTCATTGCAACTTACTGTAAATGTATTTTATTAAAATATTATTTTTCTGAAAAAAAAATGGCATTGGTTCCCATGTAATTTCCTTAACCAGCAAAGGGGAAGATGTTTATAGCCTGGGAAGGGGATAATGCCCATGAAGCTTCCTACGCTATTAATATCGTCTCACAGCTGTATTCTTAGCTTTTATTGCCTATTAAAATGGGGGACACCACAAAAAAATGACGTAGGGTCCCCCTATAATTAATAACCAACAAAGGCTAGGCAGAGAGCTGCGGGCTGATATTAATAGCCTAGGAAGGGCCATGGATATTGCCCCCCTCCTCCCCAGGCTAAAATCATCAGCTCTCAGCTGCCACAGAAAAGATGCATCTTTACGATTTGCTAATTTTTACACTTAGCCTCTCTCTTCCCACTTGCTCTGATGCAGTGGCAAGTAGGGTGATAATTGGGGGGTTGATTTCACCTTTGTATTGTCAGGATGCAGTGGACCCATATAGTTAAGATGGCGGCAGCACAGGTGCAAGAATACCAATGAGACAACCGCTCACATCCTACCAATCCATGGAGGGGGTGTCTGCTTGGTATATAAATGCATAATGAAAACTTGTATGTGGCGCTGTTCACACTATGGCAATGCACAGCATCCAGGTTAACAGCCTATTAGTAACGCCCTTCTATTAGATCAGGCGGGCTGCCCAGCGCTGTCAAGATGCATCCAATGTGAACAGACACCACAGTTTACAAGACCAAATGGGCCCAACTGCACCTCGAATAAAAAAGTGCAAAAAACATATTAAAAAATGTGAGATATTAGTTGATATTTTGGCCAAAATATGTAAGCTCGTAATCCTCGTCACAGATCCCCACGTTTACGAGTCCCTAACACTAAACAGCAATAGCACAAAAAGAGGACTTAAAAATATCAACTATCAAGATGCATCCCATCTGAACAGACACCACAGTTTACAAGACCAAATGGGTCCAACTGCACCCCGAATAAAAAAAAAGTGCAAAAAACACATTAAAAAATGTGAGGTATTAGTTGATATTTTGGCCAAAATACGTAATGCTGTGCATTGCCATAGTGTGAACGGCGCCACATACGTTTTCATTGTGCTTTTTTATACCAAGCAGCCGCCCCCTCCATGGATTGGTAGGATGTGAGCGGTTGTCTCATCAGTATTCTTGCACCTGTTGCTGCCATCTTAACTATATGGGTTCACTGCATCCTGCATTTGTTTGGAGGCCTTGGCAGGTGAGCATCTCTGCCTTTTTTGCTGTATTTTTGAATTATTGGAGGATTTTTAAGTCCTCTTTTTGTGCTATTGCTGTTTTGAACTATACAGCCTGCCATCCAGCAGAGACACTGAGGAGCGTCTGCTACCGCTCGCCAGTGTCTCACGGCGAACGTCACCGCGAGCGTGAGAAAGGTCCTAGGAGTACACAGCCAGTTAACTTGCTTCACCTAACTGACGTCAGCGCGAGCGCCATGTGACAAACATACGAAAGAATAGGAAATCAGGAAGAGGATAACCACTTTTTCACACCACTGTATATCTGTGTGTGTATGCATATAATGTGTGTGCGTGTGTAGCATGAATATATGTATTCATTAAATTTTTCACTCCGTTTCATTTCAGCCATTTGGTAAATTCAAAAAAGTTAATTTATTTCTCATTAATGTACACTCTGTACCCCATCTTGACTGAAAAAAAAACAAATGTAGAAATTTTTGCAAATTTATTAAAAAAAGAAAAATTGGTGTGGGTTCCGGCGGTGAGCCCACATCTTTTCTGGCACATGTCAGCTGTTTTGAACAGCTGGCGTGCCGCTAACAGCCGCGGGAGGAATCGCGATCCAAACGTGCCTGTTAAATGCCGCTGTCAAACTCTGACAGCGGCATTTAACACGCGCTTCCGGAAATCCTGCCCATTGGCACCCATGTGACATGACCGCAGATCGCCGATGGGTTGGCATGACAATCAGAGGTCTCCAGCAGACCTCTATGGTTGTCACTGCTGGATTACTATGAGCGCCGCCTGGTTGTCGGTGCTCATAGCAAATCACCAATTCTGGTACATACAGGCGAACTGATCATCGCCTGTATGTAGCAGAAGCGATCGGGTTATGGAAGCTTCTAGTCTCCCATGGAGACTATTGAAACATGCCAAAACTAAAAAAAAAAAAAAAAAAAAAATGTTTAACAAAGAAAATGTTTTTTTTATAAAAGTTCAAATCACTCCCATTTTGCCCCATTCAAAATCAAACATACACATATTTGGTATCGCCGAATTCAGAATCGCCCGATCTATCAATATAAAAAAGTATTAACTCGGTTGCTAAACGGCGTAACGAGAAAAAAGTCAAAGCGACAGAATTACATTTTTTTTGGTCGCCGCAATAACGGGTGCTCAAAAGACTGTATCTGCACCAAAATGGTATCTTTAAAAACATCATCTTAGCGCTCAAAAAATAAGACCTCACCCAAACAGAGTTTACGAAAAATGAAGACGCTATGGGTATCGGAAAATGGAGCAATTATTATTTATTTTTTTATTTTTTTTAGCAAACTTTGGAATTTTTTTTCACACCAAACATGTCAAAGTTCTTTTATCTTTGAACTCGTAATGACCTGGAGAATCATAATGGCAGGTCAATTAGTGAACCTAGTAAAAAATCCAAGCAAAAAACAAGTGTGGGATTGCACTTTTTTTTTTTTTTTTTTGCAATTTCACCGAACTTGGAATTTTTTTTCCTGTTTTCCAGTACACGACATGGAAAAACCAATGGTGTCGTTCAAAAGTGCAACTCGTCCCGCAAAAAATTAGCCCTCACATGGCCTTATTGACGGAAAAATAAAAAAGTCATGGCTCTGGGAAGAAGGGGAGCATAAAACAAAAATACCTCCGGCCATGAAGGGGTTAAAAAAAATGCAGAAATGAAACGCCTTTTATTTTTCTTTACATATTCTCCAAATATTTGCAAAAAATATATAAATGTAAGAGTTGCATAAATTAAGCACTATGCATTGCAAAAAAGTATTTTAACATCTTAACGAGAAAAAGATTTATAATAAAATTAGAGTTCTTAAAACGGGGCGTACAAAAATACCTGAAAATGGGGACTTGAATGGGGAGTGAGGAAATGGGCCGGTCTTGAGTTGGTTAACCACATGGTTTTATTGTATATTATTGCTGTAGGAGAAGCAATGTTGTATTTTTTTTCTTGTGGTTTGTGCTGCTGCAGGGTGGAAAGGAGTATCTAATGAGAGCTCATTTCGGCCTCCCAAGTGTTGAAGCTGAAGACAAAGAAGGAAAACCTCCAATAAGTGTGAAGTTTGAGATTCCTTATTTTACCACATCCGGAATTCAGGTTTGACACATCGTCAATGGCTTTTCTCTATCAGCCCAGAGCATGAGTTTCTTTACTAGATTAATGAAGTGGTGGATTTTGGTTTTTCTATAGCATTTATAGAAAGGCAAATTAGACAAAATTATTTTAGCTTGATTTTTATTTTATGTCATTATATGCGGTGTCTAAGTTATATTTGTCTTTTCTTCATATACACGCTATATTCATTCAGCAAAGGAAGTTATCGGTGTTCCCTTCTTCTACAGGTCCGCTACTTGAAAATAATCGAGAAGAGTGGATATCAGGCGTTGCCATGGGTGCGATACATCACCCAAAATGGAGGTATGGGCACAGTTAGCAGGAAGCCAATAATTATTCCTCAGGTTTTTGTGTTACATGTTTTTTTTTTGTTTTTTCTTTTGCACTTAGTAATGTTTTTGTTTCTTTTTCCCCATATCACAGTCTGTATTATAAAAGCAAAATTAGTTATCTTGCAGTTTCCACACTGGCCACTGGGGCTTTTTTTTTTTTTTGACTTATTGCTCTTTCACAATTACCTTTGCATACGCACATTAGATGCTCCGGTACAAGAACTAGGGACTGAATTAGTCTGTTGCTGTTAATGTGCATGTGGATTCCCTGATTCATGGTCATCTGAGTGAGGCCTAAGGTTTACCTCTTGGAATCCTCCTTTAACTGCTTCTCACCTACTAACCACAAATATACGATTGTCACTTGATTGTCTATATGTGGCACTGTTGTATATTTATTTTGATCTTTTAGTTTGTGTTCTGGTCTCCTACAGTTTCTCTAAGAATCATATCAAGCTGCTTAGATCCTTGAGACCTCATCGAGACCTAATTGATTCAGGTTCTAACCATGTGCCAATCCTGGCATTTGCAGATTGCCAGTGCTGTCTCTCCTCTGACTTCTGTCTAGGATGCTAGCACTGAGATTGTGGCCATGTAATTCCTTAGATGCCAAGAGTAACAGCAGCATCTAGATGGTTAGCAGCAGGAGAGGGCTCCCTAAAGCCCCTTTCACACATCAGTTTTTTGCTATCAGTCACAATCCGTGGTTTTTTGAAAAAAAAAAAAACGGATCCGGTGACTGATGCCGCTGAATCCGTTTTTTTTCCTCATAGACTTGTATTAGCGACAGATGGCCTCACATTTCGTCCGTCGTTCGCCAGATCTGTCGGAAATTTTTTGTCCGGCGGCTGGACATGACGCGCAAAGCAACGTTATTTGTGTCCGTCGTTTGCTAGAATGAAAGCCTATGGGCACAGAATCCGTCGTCATCCGTCAAATGATGGATGCTAGCAACAGATTTTTTTTTTTTTTTTTTTTCTAACTGAGCATGCTCCTGACAGGTTAAAACACCAAAGAAAGAATATATATATATGTATGTATATATGTTACAAAAACAATGGTCCCTCTCTAGGCTATTAATATCTGCCCTCACTGGCTTTTCCTCCCTGGTGGAGAAATTACTGCGGGAGCCCACGCAATTTTTTCCCGCAATTATAGCCTTAAATTTAACCCCTAGAGTTCCAAATTTTTCCTAACACAAACTACTAACTTGATTAAACACTGACATATATAAATCGTTTTGATATGACATGGTTTACTATATGTAAACCATGTGTCATATCATGACAGGTTCGGGAATGATTTTACAGAAGCCGGCAATTGATTTAGCGGCTATTATGCTATGTAGAACTCTATGAACTATAAATAAATAAATATATATATATATATATATATATATATATATATATATATATTAGTGTCTCAATGACTTGTATGTATGTGTGTGCGCATATATATATTTTCTATATATCTATTTTTTAAATTCTAGCATGTCAGTGTGATTTTACTGTACAGCGCACTGAATTGCTGGCTTTTAAAGAACGAATCCGTCGAAAAACGGATGGAAAAAATGATGTGATGGATCAGTTTTTTCACCGGATCCACAAGCCAACGGATTGTGACTGATGGCAAAAGACTGATGTGTGAAAGTACCCGAAGTGTCCCGTTGGCACCCCTGCATCGTGATCATGGGGTGCTGATGGTTGCCATGACAGCCTGAGGTTAAACACCACTGTGTCTGCCATCTAATTTAGCCTAATAGTTTGTATGTCAGTGTGAAACTGACAGTTGGAATTTACTAAAATACAAGGGTATTAAAGGGAACCTATTGCCTGCAAAACCACTATTAACCTGCAGATATGGAGTTAATCTGCAAGTTAATAGGGTTCTAAGCCTGCACTGTAGACTCATGCTGCTGGGAAGAAATTGACTTTATTCTCCCTGGCAGTGTTCAGTCACCTGTGTGTATAGAGAGCAGCAGCTGTATCCACATGCCTGGCATTGACATCTGGTGCTAATGCTGACCCTGCGGTCAGTCAGTGCCGGTGTGCTGTGACTGCTCCTGCGCAACACCCTTGTGACTGAAACCCAAACGCTGCCACAGGGATAAAGTTAATTTACTCCAGGCAGCATGAGGTCTAAAGGCCCCGTTACATTTAGCGATGCACCAGCGATCCCGACCACGATACGACCCGGTCAGGATCGCTGGTGCATCGCTAAATGGTCGCTAGTGAGCTGCCAAACAGGCAAATCTCACTAGCAATGCAGCAGCGGTCGGCAGTCGATACTTACCGTCAGATGATGTCTTCTTCCGCCCGCGTCCATGGCTCGCTCGTCGGCGCCAGCAGGAAGCCGACGACGAGAAATGGACCAGGCCGATCTCGCGCGATCAGCGATAGGCAGCGGGGGAGCCGGTCGGAGGTAAGTATCACATGTAGCGATATCACTAGTGATATCGCTGCTGCGTCACAAAATCGGTGACGCTTTAGCGATATCGCTATGTGTAAAGGGCCCTTTAGTGCTGGCGCTCGGCAGGTTCACAACGCTATTAACCTGCAGATTAACCCCATATCTGCAGGTTAATGGCGTTATTTTACGTGACAGGTTCCCTTTAAATAAAACCATTCACCAAATGTTTCATGTTGAACTGGACACATGATATAATAGGCACGTCATAGCACAACAAAATGTTGTATTTTTGCTTTGGTCGCTAATATTTCTGCAATATAGAGGTAAAATAAAGTATTTTTCACCTAAACAGTTAACTAAATGGGTTGTGCCATGATATAACATACAGTTAGTGCTGCAGATATCTTGTAAATAAAAATGTTCCAGCAACCGAAAAGCGCAATTCTGATATTTTTGGTTTTATTTTTTTACCACGTGGCTATATATATATATATATATATATATATATATATATATATATATATATATATATATATATATATATATATATATATATATATATATATATATAATTTTTTTTTTTTTTACTGTTGGAAAAGTTAATACCTTTTTATATATATTTTAAAAATGTTTTTAATGTACTTTATAGTCCTTTCAGTGCACTTGAACATGCAATCGTGTGATCATTTACCACAATATTGTTGTATACAGCAAAAATCACATTCGCTTCTGAAAATAGCAAAACGTGTATTCAAAGTAGCAGTTGGCAGAGCCATGGACTGTAATAGACTGGACACCTTTATAGAAGCCACACGGTGTCCACATTAAGTGTACAAGCGCGGTAGAGAAGTGTTCTGAGCCCAGTAGTGTGCCCAAGCAGAACTGTACATATATGGCATTGCTATACCAAGGAGAACTTGCTTAAAGGGAAGGCACTGTGATTTTCTGTATTAATAATTGATTATTTAATCTTATTTTAATACAAAATTAAAGATAACACTTAAATAGATTTTTATTTATTAATTTTTACTTCAGCCACTGTGGACTGCAGTTGGCATTTGGGGGGTAAGTGTGTATGACACCTCAAATACGCAGCCCCAGACCCCATCTCTTGTATTGAGACTGCCTTGGCTGTGATCTAGGTGCGTGCCCCCTGGGCTGTCCAGGTCACAGCTGAGGGAGGAGATGGCAGCAATTTTTGCAGAGCCCACAGTTTTTTCTTTCCCCCGATCATCACATACACTGTTTAGTGCGTGCGATGACACGATGTGTCGGGGAGCAGAGGTCCAGAGTGAGGTGAGTATCGGTGGCAGGGAGCTGTGATCACAGCCTGTCATCAGTATTACAGTATAGGCTGCGATCACTGCTCACCACTCACCTGTTCAGAGCACAGCATGGAGATCACACACAGAATAGGATGCTGCGCTTTGTGGAAGCGCTGGGAAGTTGAGTAGATGTTTTCTATGCCTTGAGGCATATATACCAGTATGGAGATCATGTTGGATGGGGACATATACCAGGATTGGGATCATGATGGAGGGATACATGATGGGGATTATGATGGAGGGACATATACCCTGATCTCACGGCCAACTGGACCGCCTCCCCTTCGATGGACCCACCAATGTCCAGACTCGCTACCAATACAGTCCTCCCACTCGCCAGTGCGGCAGCCCTAAAAGATCCCAATGATAGGAGGATAGAATCCCTGGCAAAATCTGCCTTTGAGGCAGCAGCCGCTACATTGTGTCCAGCCTTCGCCTGGGTAGCTAAGTCTGTTACAGAATGGGCCAAACAGCTTAGACAGGGCATATTGGTCGGGGCACCTCCAGCGGAACTGGCGGAGTTCACAGATCAAATCTCTCATGCCGGGAGGTATATGGTATCAGCAGCCCTGGATGCTGCGTCTTGCGCAGCTCAAGCATCCAGTAACATGGTAGATGTTCGGCTAAAGGCTTGGCAGGCTGATTTGTCCTCAAAGAAATCACTGACCAATCTGCCGTTTCAGGGCACCCGGCTCTTTGGGTCAATGTTAGATCAGATCATTAAGGATGCAGCGGGGGGTACAAGCTCCCTTCTCCCTCAGGCCAAACCTTGTCGATATGTTTTCAAACGTAGGGTTCAGCCCTTTCGCCGTACCCCAGCGACAGGCACTTATGCTCAGGGCCCGCAGAGGTTGCAAGCACCGAGAGATAGGAGGAAGCTATAATTTCGGGCCACCCTGTCATGGCATTCCCACAGTTCCAACAGCAGAGTTACCAGGTCAGGGCCGGGCAGAGCCACTTCAGCCTGACGCCAGCAGGGAGTCCAACTCCCTTCCCAGTACCTCTCCCAGACTAGGAGGCCGCCTTCTCCTCTTCAGAGCTGTCTGGCAGAATTCAGTAGAGGATATCTGGGTAGAGAAGGTAGTATCAACAAGATGCAAGATAGAATTCAACGCGCTTCCGCAAGATCGCTTCTTTCTATCGCAGCCACCAAAAGACGCTGCTATGGCTCTAGGTTTTTTTGCGGCAATCGACTCTCTCCTCAACGCAGGAGTAATCGTCCCCGTTCCCGAGCAGGAACGTTTTACCGGCTTTTACTCAAACCTGTTTGTGATACCAAAAAAGGATGGCTCAGATCGTCCCATACTAGACCTCAAAAGGCTAAACAGATGGGTCCGCTTACGCCATTTCAAGATGGAATCGATTCAGTCAGTAATTACGTCTATGGAGGATCAGGAATTCCTATGTTCCATAGATATCCGGGATGCCTACCTACACATCCCCATTTTTCAGGGACATCAGAGGTTTCTGCGTTTTGCTGTCCAAAAGCAGCATTTCCAGTTTGTGGCCCTGCCATTTGGGCTGGCAACAGCCCCCAGAATTTTTACAAAGATTATGGTAGCTATATTAAGAGGCATAATATTGGTACCATATCTCGACGATATTCTCGTCAAGGCGCCCTCCTTCGTTCAGGCCCAGGAAAATCTAGCGGTAGTTTTAAACACGCTGTCCCGGTTTGGTTGGATCATAAACAGGGAGAAATCCCACCTAACACCAACACAACGCCTAGAATTCTTAGGAATGGTAAACGACACCCGCCGCTCAAGGGTCTTTCTCCCAGAAAGAAATTTGATTAAACTCCAGCAGGGAATTCGCTCTCTGTTGAAATTCCGGCTTCTATCCTATCATGCTGCCATGAGAGTCCTGGGAAGAATGGTGGCAGCTTCAGAGGCAATACCCTTTGCCCTGTTCCGTTCCAGGATACTGCAGAGGAACATTCTCCTTCAGTGGGACAGGTCCATCTCCTCGCTGGATCGCTCCTTCCTCCCTTCCATTCAGACCAGGGAGTCCCTCAAGTGGTGGCTGACCTTCCCTCTTGTTCATCTGGGACGGCCTTTTCCCCCTGACCACTGGCAGGTAGTAACTACAGATGGCCAGTCTCCTGGGCTGGGGTGCGGTATTCTGCCACCTGACTGTCCAGGGACGATGGTCGAGGCAAGAATCCTCACTATCAATCAACATTCTAGAACTGAGGGCGGCCTTTCTAGCACTTCTACATTGGGAAAGATACCTCAACAACCAGCCAGTCTGGATTCAAACGGACAACGCCACGGCGGTGGCATACATCAATCACCAAGGGGGAACCAGAATTCCCCGGGCACTGGCCGCGGTATCCAGAATCTTCAACTGGGCAGAAAGCGCAATTTCGGGAGTTTACATTCCCGGCACAAACAACACGGCCGCCGACTTCCTCAATCAGGAGGGGCTCGCAGCAGGGGAATGGTCCTTACACCAGGAAGTGTTCCATCAGATATGCCAGCTGTGGGGGACTCCAGATGTGGACCTCCTGGCATCACGACAGAACAGAAGGGTCCAACAGTTTGTCTCAAGATACCGCGATCCTCTAGCAATAGGGGTCGACGCGCTGGTCATTCCCTGGACACAGTTCAGACTCCCTTACCTGTTCCCTCCCCTTCCTCTCCTGCCCAGACTGCTAAAGAAGATCAAGGCGGAAGGGGTGCCGGTCATATTGATCGCCCCGTACTGGCCCAGGAGGGCCTGGTTCGCAGAAATTATCAATCTTCTCGCAGGCACCCCCTGGAGACTCCCCGACAGATCAGATCTCCTGGCTCAAGGGCTGTTTTACCACCCGAATTCTCGGTTGCTCAATTTGACGGCATGGCCGTTGAAACTACAATACTGAGAGCAGCGGGTTTTTCGGATCGAGTCATTAATACAATGATCCAGGCTAGGAAGCCTTCCTCTTCCAGGGTCTATTATCAAGCCTGGAAGACCTATTTTGGCTGGTGTGAGTCTAATCACGTCACACTTATGCCCTGTTCCCTGCCATCTGTCCTAGCTTTTCTCCAGGCAGGGTTAGATGGCGGTCTGGCCCTAAGTTCCTTGAAAGGCCAGGTATCTGCTCTTTTTTTTTTTCAAAAAAATTTTGGCCTCCCGCTTACAGGTTAAGACCTTTCTGCAAGGAGTGGCACATGCGGCCCCTCCTTACAGATCCCCTGTGGCTCCATGGGATCTTAACTTGGTCTTGTAAGCCTTGACAGGTTCAGTCTTTGAACCCCTACAGGAAGCTCCCATGTCTTTGTTGTCCTGGAAGGTGGTATTTCTCGTAGCCATCACCTCTATTAGGCGGGTTTCAGAATTAGCGGCATTGTCCTGTCGCCCTCCATTCCTAATTATGCACCAGGACAAGGTTGTTTTGCGACCTCCTCCTAACTTTCTTCCCAAGGTGGTATTGGCCTTCCACCTGAATGAGGATCTAATCCTTCCGTCATTTTGTCCCGCTCCAACCCATCCTCTGGAGCGTTCTTTGAATAAGCTAGACCTGGTCAGGGCGATAAGGATCTATCTGGCCAGGACCGCTCCCTTCAGGAAGGCGGACTCGCTCTTTGTTATCCCCAATGGGGTGAAAAGAGGCCTACCGGCCTCTAAGGCAACAATTGCCCGCTAGATCAGAATGGCAATTCTGGAAGCCTACCGGGTAAAGGACAGGGTGTCCCCTGCTGGGGTCAAGGCCCATTCAACCCAGGCGGTGGGCGCCTCCTGGGCGGTACACAACAGGGCATCAGCCATGCAGTTGTGCAAGGCTGCCACATGGTCATCCGTGCATACCTTTTCAAGGTTCTATAAGGTCCATACCTATGCTTCAGCGGACGCCAGCCTAGGCAGAAGAATCTTGCGGCAGTGGTGAGTTCTCTGACCTGAAGGAAGTTTCTGTCTTTTCCCCCACGGTTCCTGTGTCCCCCAATGAGACGAAAGAGAAAACAGGATTTTGGTTGCTTACCGTAAAATCTGCTTCTCAGAGTCTTCATTGGGGGACACAGCGCCCTCCCATGATTTTATTACGTGTAATGAATATATGATGACTTACATGATAATGTCTCCTCCTACTGCTTTTTCACTAACTGATTGTCCTACAGCCGGTCGGAGGGGTGTATACTGCGGAGGAGGAGTTAACATTTTTTTCATGCATAGTGTCAACCTCCTAGTGACAGCAGCACACACCCACGGTTCCTGTGTCCCCCCCAGTGAAGACTCTGAGAAAAACAAATTTTACGGTAAGCAACCAAAATCCTGTTATTTGGGCGCACGGCAGCACTAGGAAGGGAAGGAGCACCGTGTAAGACTTTTTGAATCCTAAATTGGCTTTAATGGACAGTGGATGCCATATCACGTTTTTTTTTTTTTTCACGAAAATGTGGTTTTAGACCCAAATTTTTAATTTTCACAATGGACAATAGGAGAAAACGGACCCCATAATTTGTCTCGAATGCGACGATGCCCCATATTTGGTAAAAAACTTCTGCTTGAGCACATGGCATGGCTAAGAAAGGAAAGAGCACTATTTGCCTGGGATAGATTGTGAATGCTGTCGCATTTGAAGAGACCCTGACATGTGAAAACAGCAGAAACCCCCCTCAAGTGACCTCATTTTGGATTCTAAGCCCCTCAAGGAATTCAACTAGGGGTGTAGTGAGTATTTTGAACCCATAGGTGCCTCACAGAATTTTTTTTTAACAGCGAGATGTGTAAATATAACATTTTAGTGGTAAAATGTAATTTTTGTATTTGCTTGCAAATTTGTCAGGTACAGAAGGGTTAATTGGGGAAACTAGACCTCACAATTTATTGCGCAATTTCTCCCAAATGCGGTGCTGCCCCATAGTTTGTCAGAAATTACTGTTAGGCTACACGTCAGGGCTGAGAAGGAAGGAACGCTATTTGGCTTTTGGAGCACAGATTTTGCTAGACTAGTTTGTTGGTGACAGTTGCGGAGCCCCGAAGGTGCCAGAACAGCAGAAAAACCCCATAATGACCCCACTGTAGAAATTGCACCTCTAAATGACTTCATCTACAGCTGCAGTGACTATTTTTAACATCCCTGCCAGACTTTTTTTCAGGAGAGTTGCAAATCTGCCAGTCTAGTTTCTATACATTGTGCCCCTATCTAGTGTTCCCAGCTTGTGCTTCTGGAGATACGTACATGTAAATTAAGTGTTTTCTCTCCATTAGAATAATGCCAAATATGTGGCTGCTTAATGTGGTTTAGACACAGTGGGGCTCAGAAGGATTTTATTTGAAGAAGCGGAAGCTTTGACACTTTTACGGAGTCTTTGTTCTACCAGTAACGTGGAAACCCCCTATAGTTCCAGTGACATGACGGACCTGAGTTGGGGGCTGGTTCTGTGCAAGCTAAAATCGGTAACATTTTGGGGTACATATTTTTCTATCACTTCAAGAATAAGGCTAAATCAAATTCTTGTGTTGTACTCTGAGCATTCCGTGTAAATCCCACAACAATGGGATTCAGACGAAACTCCGTTTGGCTTCTGTTCTGGTGGTATCCATGTTTTTAGGTGTCCACAGATCTCTGGTCACCTACACCTGTGCGCTAATTAAACTCCTAAAATGATGAGACACCTTCTGGAGCACAACACCAGTCCAAAGTCACTCCATCTGCCCCACAAGTGAGTGGTTCCATCCTGAGTTTTCTCTGAATTGCGGTTTTGGGGAATTTAAACGGAAACCCCAACGTAAGAGCTCAGGATAAATATGATCTGAGCTTTATTCTGATTTTGGCAGGTAGAATGAACAAATAGACATTAGTACAAGAATAGTTATTTTTATTTTTGCGTGGTTCACTGTGCAGTATAAGCGATAAGACGGATTTATTCTTGGGTGATGCGATTCCAGCGATACCAGATTTATAGTGTTTGTTTTTTTTGGGGGGGGGGGGGGGGGGGTGTTTGCTGCTATCACAGTAAAAAATTCTTTTGTTTTTTATAAAAAGTGGGGAGATCTTGTCACCATATTCTGAGATGTAACTTTTTTATTTTTTGGCGAACAGAGCTGTACCAGGGCTTATTTTTGGCGGGATTAGTTTTATATTTTTTTTTGTTACCATTTTGGGGTACATGATATTTTTGGATTGCTTTTTATTCAGATTTTTCAGACACCGAATGAACAAAACCCAGCAATTCAGTTAATATTTTTATTTTTTTTCTGTGACGTTCACCGTGCATTAAAATTGAGGAGACCGATTTGCTCGTCGGGTCAGTAAGATTACAGCAATACCTGATTTGTTTTTTTTATGCTTTGATGTTACACACTAAAAACATTTTAGCAAAAGGACTGTTTTTGCATCACCATATTCTGAGGGCTGTATAATTTTTGCCTAATGAGCCATATTAGGGCTTGTTTTTTGCAGGACGGTTTATCGTTTTTATTTCTACTTTTTTTTTTTTTACATGACTTTTTGATCGCTTTTTCTTTACTTTTTTGCAAGGCAGTATAATGTAAAAGTGTCATTTTTGGCAGGTTTTTTTTGTTTTTAATTTTTACGATGTTCACCAAACGGAATTTTGTTCCGTTTTATTTTTGGTTTATCAAATTTTAGTGATTTGCATGTGTTTTTTATTTACATGTTTCATTTAACTTTTTTCCACTTTTTTTTTTTTTTTTTTTTTTTTTTTACTGTGGGGCATGTATAATTTTTACTTTGATCACTGGTCTCATACACTGCAGTGTTCATGGTTTTACAACCATCATGCTTCACAGGAGGCCAAGTATTTTACATGTTATGTATTTAACTAGGTACTTCCACCTTTTCTTATCATTTTTTGGCTTGATTATCTGATTCATTTGTCTTGATAATTTAACAAATTGCAAATGTTAAGTATTAATGCCTATTGCGATGTACTGATAATTTTCTGTATTCCTCTTTCCCCTAGACTATCAGCTTCGAACACAGTAAAGAAGTATCAATTTGTGACTCAAGTAATAGTGAAAACCAGAAGCATATTGGAGGTTCCATTAGTTAGGTGCAACATGGAAGAAATCTGCTAAATTTGATGAGAAAGTTACAAGACCCTGCATACAAGCTGCTGAACAGTTGTCCATATTCACAGAACACAGAATATGTATTCCATATACTGCTAGAGGAGTTTGCCTGCATGATAATTAATTCTCGTCTATTTTCTAGGTTATCCCCATAAATTCCACTGTAAAACCAAACTTGTTTAAAGCATATTTGCAATATGACTGAATTAGTGCCATCATCTTAAAGGGGTTGCAAACTGCTCAGACAGCCCCATCTCAATTATTATAGTGCCCCTTCTAAAGTAACAGCCTGTACTCTTCTCCGGCGCCGTTCCAGTGACGTTGGTTCCGGGTGTCCTGTGCCTTTGATGGCAAGGCTCATCAGCGGCAGCTATTGGGCTACTTCTGTCACTCCCTTCCGTCTGTCAGTTCTGTCTGAAGTGAGAGTGAAGGAAACCATTAGTGGCCGCTGATTGACTGCATGGCTCAAGTGATAGAACAATGTCATGGGAGACCTGAAGTTGCTAGAATTCCACATTTCCTCCCTAAGGCCATGTTCACATGTTCAGTAATTGGTTTTATTTTACATTTGTATTTGAAAG
This sequence comes from Dendrobates tinctorius, assembly GCF_039654945.1. NCBI lineage: Eukaryota > Metazoa > Chordata > Amphibia > Anura > Dendrobatidae > Dendrobates > Dendrobates tinctorius. Next base: position 115,350,275 of record NW_027361679.1, read on the forward strand.
CTAAAACCACGAGTGTACCAATCAGAGGAAAAGTATAATAGAAACCCGTCACCACTGCTGTATTTATCACCCACTCCTGGTTTTTGCTTACACATTGATGTAAAATACTGACCAAAAACTGACCGTGAGACCTTGGCCTAAATAAGTGGCTCGTTTAGTATAATATGTGTCTGAGTAGTGGACAACCCCTTCAAACACTGATATTTCGATGTTTCTTGGCATCCGAAAAGTTGCAAAACATTGTTTGTCCTACCTGAATGATCCTTTTTCATGTTGGATTTCTGTTACAAAAAAAGAAAGCAGGCCTAAGTAGAGGCCATTTGCAACCTTTACAAATGCTCACAAGAGCCAATTTCAGTATTTTATTTCTGTGCTATTAAAAACCATTCAGCAGACTCAGTATTGGCTACTTTCTAAGCTAATAAATTGCTTACTTTGGATGTATTTCTCCTATTGATCAAGGGACCAACACAGGTCAATTCTGGCAAGAATACAAATCTAATTTAAAGATTAGTACTCTATCCTTAGCCACTGAATGCTATTTTTCTTATTTGAGCAGATCTTATGTGGGCTAGAATGTGTTACTATTGAATTAAAATGCAGATTAAACGAGGTTTGAGTTTTTACATGTTTAAACACAACACAGAACTTTGGTGTGAGACTCCACATTTCCTCCCTTAGCATGAGGCTCGTCTGGCATGGTGTGTCCAGCAATAACTATACAGTGGTCTAATTTTAGTGAATTTGCTCTAGTGCAATAGGATTTCACCTTCAGGAAGAAAATATATTTGCCTTTCAAGGTTTGTGACTATATACTGCAGATTTGCTGTATGTGAATGTGAGAAAAGGGACACTGCAGCTGTTTGGGCGACAGTGCTGATTCATAATATGTTTTATACTTTCTTTAAAGGGAATCTGTCACCCTTTTTTTTTGCCCTATTAGCTGCCAGCATAGACATCGGGGGCTTATCTACAGCATTCTGTAATGCTGTAGATAAGCCCCCGATGTAACCTGAAAGAGAAGAAAAAAAAGAGTTATATTATACTCACCAAGGTGGGCGGTCCGGTCTGATGCCTCCCTTCATGCTGTGACATCCTCTTCTCCCGTCCTGAAATGGCTCCGGCGCATTGCTCTGCCCTGTTGAGGCAGAATTCTGCAGTGCGCAGGTGCCGGACCTCTCCCGACACCTGCGCACTGCAGGACTCTGCTCTGCCCTCAACAGGGCACAGCAGTGCGCTTGTGCCGGAGCCATTACAGGACGGGAGAAGACGTCATCGCATGAAGGGAGGCGCCGGATGGGACCAGACCGCCCACCTCCGTGAGTATAAGATAACGTGTTTTTCTTCTCTTTCAGGTTACATCGGCGGCTTATCTACAGCATTACAGAATGCTGTAGATAAGCCCCCGATGTCTATGCCGGCAGCTGAAAGGCCAAAAAAAAAAAAAAAAAAAAGGGTGACGGATTCCCTTTAAACTTCAATCTTAAGTTCACACATATTGAAAACTATTTTCCTGGTGTTGCTGTCTGGTTCTCGAGGCAAATGGATACAGCTGCTGCTCAGTCCAGCCTCTTGAAACTACTTCAATGCAATTCCAAGGGACTTAGAAGCAGCTATTTAAAAGAAGACCCCTCCTGGACTACAGAGAATCTATTGGAATCCAGAATATGCCAATAAAAAAAAGGAAAGATTTGGAATTTCTCTCAGAAAACAACACTAGATAAATAGCTGACTCACTCCAAGGAAATCTCTTCTCCGCTGAAGAAAATTACATGTATCAATATCAGAGCTGTTCCTACAGGTCTCTGATCTTCAGACCAGACCCCTGCTTCTCTCCCCAGCAAGACTATGGATCATCTATCTTCAAAGTAAACCTATTCATCTGGGAAGATTACATCATAGGTAGACCACAACTATGAGTCAAAATGAGAAACCAAATCCAGAAAGTCACCTTGTCTGATTTGGCAAATTATGGTGGAAAATAAGTACTTGGTCATTAACAAACGTTCATCTCAATATTTTGTTTGCTATATATCGTTTGTTGGCAATGACAGAGGTCAAACGTTTTCTGTAAGTCTTCACAAGGTTAGCACACACTGTTGGTGGTATGTTTGCCCATTCCACCATGCAGATCTCTAGAGCAGTGATGTTTTGGGCCTGTTGCTGGGCAACACAGATTTTCAAATCCCTCCAAAGGTTTTCTATGGGGTTGAGAGCTGGAGACGGGCTAGACCACTCCAGAACCTTCATATGCTTCTTACGAAGCCATTCTTTCATTGAACTGGCGAAGTGCTTGAGATCATGATCATGCTGAAAGACCCATCCACGTTTCATCTACAATGCCCTTGCTGATGGAAGGAGGTTTGCACTCAAAATCTCATGCTACATGGCTCCATTCATTCTTTCATGTACACTGATCAGTTGTCCTGGTCCCTTTGCTGAGAAACAGCCCCAAAGCATGATGTTGCCACCCCCATGCTTCACAGTAGGTACACTTCTTTTGATGCAACTCTGCATTCTTTGTCCTCCAAACAACAGGTTTTCTTTCTACCAAAAAGTTCTACTTTGGTTTCATCACACCATGACATTTTGCCAGTACTCTTCTAGATAATCCAAATGCTCTCTAGCAAACTTCAGACGGGCCCTTACATGTACTGGGTTAAGCAGGGGGACACTGCAGGATCTGAAACCCTGGCGGCGTAGTGTGTACTGACGGTAGTCTTTGTTACGGTGGTCCCAGCTCTATCCACGTCATTGACTAGGTCCCTCTGTGTGGTTCTGAGATTTTTGAGTGGGGAGGGGGGGTGGAAAGTGAGAAGGGGGTGGGAGAAGTGGGGAGGGGATGGGAGGAGTGGGGAGGGGTGTAGAAAGTGAGAAGGGGATGGGAGGAGTGGGGTGGAAAGTGAGAAGGGGATGTAAAAAGTGGGAAGGGAGGGGGTGGAAAGTGAGGGGGGGTGGAGTGGGTGGAATATGAGAAGGGGTGGGGGGAGAGGGAGGGGGGAGATTTCTATAACGCTTCAACAGATCATAGCGATTTTGAGACATTTTTGTTATATATTGGGCTTCATGATAGTGGTAAATTTAGGTCGATAATTTTTGCGTTTATTTGTGAAAAAACCTGAAAATTTGGCAAAAATTTTGAAAATTTCACAATTTTCAAATTTTGTTTTATTCTGTTAAACCAGAGAGTTATGTGACACAAAATAGTTAATAAACAACATTTCCCACATGTCTACTTTACATCAAGCACAATTTTGGAAACAATTTTTTTTGTTCGGATGTTATAAGGGTTAAAAGTTGACCAGCGATTTTTCATTTTTACAACAAAATTTACAAAACCATTTTACTCTGTCGCCTAATTGGGGGACACAGAACCGTGGGTGTTATGCTGCTGTCCACTAGGAGGCGACACTATGCATAATCTGAAAAAGATTAACTTTGGCTCCTCCTCTGCAGTATACACCCCTGGACGGCGTCAGCCTTCTCCAGTTTTTGCTTAGTGTCGCAAGGAGGCACACCTTTTTTTCTTCCGTTTTTTCCTTTTTTTGTCCGGAAATACAGATGAAGAAAAGTGGGTCTCCAGCGAGACTCCCGGCATGGCTCCCTCCTCGGTCCCCTATCAGGGGTACCCGGTTGAGGTGGCTATTCCCCATGTCGCTCCCTCCCCAGTCCCTCGGGTCCTGGTTCGAGGTCGAGACCCCCCTCCTTCCCCAACCCCTTTAAGGGGTCTGGGTTGAGGTTGAGGCGAGGATGAAGACCCCCTGACGGTGACAGACGCACCCTCCCTAATCCCCCGCAGGGGGCATTAGGTTGAGACGCCTCAGGTAGGGTCGGAGATCAGGCAGCATTCCGCAGCTTCCAGGGACCCCAGGCCGGCTGAGGGATCCTGTTGGGGCCGGGGGAGGGTGCGGACTGGATGGCACAGCAGAGACAGGGTTTTTCTGCATCCCTGTCTCTGCAACAGCAGCGGCTCCATAGCGCTTCAGGGGCCCCCCATATAGAAACCGCTACCCCTGCTACCCCCACTGCTATCCAGTCGACCATTCTGGGGGGGTCCGGTACAAATCCGCCCCCCCCGGACTACCGCGCCGCTCTGGAGCCCTCCTGGGCATCAGGCCTCTAATTTAGACCGCCCCCCCGGATGACCAAAATGACACGCTGGAGTGTCATAGAAGGGGCGGATTGAGGCAGAAAGGGCACGTTTTTACACAGCCCAGCGTGCCCTTTTCAGCTCTCCGCCCCCTCCTCCCTCTCCTCAGTCCCGGTGGCCATTTTTTCTGGATGAGATCCAGGAGAGGAGCATCACAGCGGTCTCCGGGGGGCACAGAACTGGGATCTGTCGGCGCTGGACCTAGGGGCACACCGGTGGGGTAAGCTCACAGCTGGGTTCTCATACTCAGCTGTGAATCTATACTTCCTATAAGGCTCTCTGTGGGTTCCCTCTGCGTAGCCACCCCTGTACGATCCCTTATAGCCAGCCTCTGTGCACTATGCCGGGCTCAAGGAAGAGAACCAGGCAGGAATGTTTCTATGCATTCTGCACAGCCTGCAAAGCCACGCTCCCTAGTGGCAGCACGTATCCGCACTGCCGGGACTGCATCCATAACTCTGGGTCAGAACCCCAGGGAGTCCCTACTGACGCTTCAGTGTCACAGGCCACGCCGGAATGGGCAACTCAGATGTCTCAGTCTATGTCACAGTCCATAGACAACCTAACTGCCACATTGCTGCAAGCTCTGCAGAGTCGGGCCCCGGCTATGGACGGTACACAGCAAACGGACAGCTTGTCTCAGGAACATGCTGCTTCCGACTCTCACATACGTAAGCGGACCCACAGCTCTCGATCATCTGAGTCGCACTATAGCACAAGGTCGTCCCCCTCCAAGGAGAGACAGCGTCATTCCAGGTCTCCTGGGCAGTCCCCTGCCACAGACAGTGCAATTTACCACAGGGATCCCCCACCACAGAAGACCCCCGCCCCAGGTCGCCCTCTAGGGATCTCCTTAGCGAGGCACAGGATTCGGAGGGCATCTGTGACTCCGACTCAGATAACGAAACGGTCAGGTCCGTGGTACCTTCTCCCCCTAGCAATACAGCGCTAGTTGAGGACATAATTTCTGCCATTCATCGGGTGCTAAAAATTCCAGAGTCGGCCCCGGAAGTCCCAGAACATAGGATTTGCTTCAAAAGTGTTCAGAAACCACCTAAGGTCTTCCCTAATCACGATGAGTTTGAGAAAATACCAAACAGTTTGCGCAGCCTGAGAAAAAATTTGCTAATCGCAAATATTTGGAAGCGAAGTACCCCTTCCCACAGAAAGACACCAAACAATGGACAGATCCACCTGAAGTGGACCCTCCGGTTTCTAGGCTAGCAGCGCAGACTTTACTCTCTGCCGGATAGCTCAACCCTCAGGGACGCAGCAGACCGGCAAGTAGAACGCATGGCTCGTTCTATTTTCGAAGCAGCAGGCGCCTCTCTGGGCCCTGCGTTTGCTTCAGTTTGGGCAGCCAAGGCCATCCTGGCTTGGGCCAAAAAACTACAGGAGGGTCTTCAGGCTTCAAATCCTGAGCTCTCGGACCAAGCGGTCCAGATAGCAGTGGTAGCAGACTACATGATTCATGCAGCCCTGGATTCCGCCAGAGGTGTAGCGGGAATAGCATCAAACGCCATCACGATCCGACGCATCCTCTGGCTGCGAGAATGGAAAGCGGATGCGGCCTCAAAGAAGTCCCTCACGCGACTTCCGTATTTTACTGGGAGACTTTTCGGCGAAAAGTTGGACACCATGATTGCCAATGCCACTGGGGGTAAGAGTCCCTCTCTCCCTCAACTAAAACCGAAACGCACGTTTAAACGAAGAAACCAGACGCGATTCCGATCCTTTCGGAATTCCTCGGGCTGGTCCGTTTCGCACCCAGTGCAAAACCGTAACCGTTCTCCACGCAGGGACAACCCACGGACGCAGCAGCGACCGGACAGGGCTTGGCAGTCGAAAGCAGGCCAAGCGAAACCCAAGGGAGGAAAACCTCAGAACTTCGCTTCATCATGACTCGCGACCTCCAGAAGACACCCCACCAGTAGGCGGCCGACTTTTACTCTTTCAGCAAGTCTAGCTACCTATTACAGAAGACAGGTGGGTCAGGGAAATAGTGTCTTCCGGATACAAGATAGAGTTCACTTCCGTTCCACTGAACCGTTTCTTCCTTTCTATTCCTCCAACACCACCAGAAAAGGCTCGTGCTTTCCACCAAGCGGTTTCCTCTCTCCTTCAATCAGGAGTTGTGGTGCCGGTTCCCGCGAACGAGAGATTCCGAGGATTCTACTCAAATTTGTTCGTAGTCCCCAAGAAAGGAGGCGGCGTCCGACCCATTCTGGACCTAAAACAGCTCAACAATTACGTACGGGTCCGTCATTTCCGCATGGAGTCCCTCCGGTCCATCATTGCATCCATGGACCAGGGAGAATACCTCGCCTCCATAGACATGCAGGATGCGTACCTCCACATACCAATTGCTCCCACCCACCAAAGGTTTCTCAGGTTCGCGGTCAACCAAAATCACTACCAGTTTGTCGCCCTTCCGTTCGGACTTGCCACGGCTCCAAGAATGTTCAAAGTCATGGCGGCCACCATAGACGTCCTGCACTCAAGAGGCATTCTAGTCGTCCCGTACCTGGACGACCTCATCAAGTCTCCCACTTTCAAGGACTGCGAGGTCAGTGTCTCAATCACACTAGACACTCTGAGTCGCCTGGGATGGCTAGTCAACCTACAGAAATCGTCGACTGTCCCAACTCGGACTCTAACATTCCTGGGAATGGTATTCGACACCGCCAGGGGCCTGGTACTCCTTCCCAAGGACAAGACACTGGCCATCCGTCTGGGAGTTCGCACACTCCTTCACAGTCCTCCTCGATCTCTCCGGTTTGCTATGAGAGTCCTAGGCCGGATGGCAGCAGCAATAGAGGCAGTGCCATTTGCCCAGTTTCACCTCAGGGTCCTTCAACTAGCCATACTCAGGTCTTGGGACAGGAACCCCTTCTCCCTCGACAGGGAGTTCATTTTGACGTCATCAACCAGGAGGTCCCTGCATTGGTGGCTCAAACCAACCTCGCTTACACGAGGGAAGCCATTCCTCTCAGGACAATGGAAGATCCTGACTACCGATGCAAGCCTGACAGGCTGGGGGGCGGTGCACCTACATCACAGGGCACAGGGCAAGTGGTCACCGAGGGAAGTGACATTGCCCATCAATGTTCTGGAAATCAGGGCCATCCTCTTGGCACTGAGAGCCTTTCATCACTTGCTTGCAGCCTCGCACATACGGATACAGTCGGACAATGCCACGGCTGTGGCATACGTGAACCACCAAGGCAGGACCCGCAGCGCCCAGGCGATGAGAGAAGTGGCTCATATCCTCCGCTGGGCGGAAGACATGAGGTCGGTACTTTCTGCGGTACACATTCCGGGTGTAGAAAACTGGGAAGCCGACTTCCTCAGCAGGCAAGGAATGGACTCGGGGGAGTGGTCTCTCCATCCCAAGATTTTTTACCAGATCTGTCAACGCTGGGGAACCCCGGAGGTGGACCTAATGGCATCCCATCTCAATACCAAGGTCCCCAATTTCATGGCCAGGACACACGACCCGCGGTCGCTCGGAGCGGATGCCCTGGTCCAGGACTGGTCCCAGTTCCGACTCCTGTACATTTTTCCACCCCTCCCCCTAATTGCCAGGGTCGTGAGGAAGATCAAGCAAGAGGGAGTTCCAACCATCCTCATCACGCCAGACTGGCCCAGACGTACATGGTACGCTGACATCGTCCAACTTACAGCAGATGCCCCCTGGCGTCTACCCGACCGTCACGACCTTCTGTCTCAAGGTCCGTTCTTCCACCAGAATTCAGGGGCTCTCAATTTGACGGCATGGCCCTTGAAACCTGGATTCTAACCCAGGCAGGTTTTTCACCGGCAGTCATTGCAACTATGATCAGGGCAAGGAAGCCTGCCTCCGCCAAGCTCTATTATCGCACATGGAGAGCTTTCTTTTCTTGGTGCGAATCTCATGGACAAGTCCCACTCCCTTATTCCCTCCCGAAGGTACTAGGTTTTCTTCAATCGGGCCTAGATGCCAAGCTATCCTTAAGTTCGCTTAAGAGTCAGGTGTCGGCGCTTTCAGTCCTTTTTCAAAAGCGCATTGCTATTAAACCGCAAGTAAGGACTTTCATCCAGGGAGTTTCCCGATTGGTTCCTCCCTACAAACGTCCGCTGGATACGTGGGACCTCAATCTGGTCCTGACAGCATTGCAAGCTTCACCCTTCGAACCTCTTAGGGGAGTTCCACTCTCCATTCTGTCTCAGAAAGTGGTTTTTCTAGTGGCGATCACCTCGTTACGCAGAGTGTCGGAATTGTCAGCACTTTCCTGCAGACAGCCTTTCCTTTCACCAGGACAAGGTGGTTCTCCGCACGGTACCATCCTTCCTTCCGAAGGTTGTGTCCAACTTTCACCTCAATGAGGAGATTTCACTGCCTTCCCTTTGCCCGGTTCCGGTTCATAGAGTGGAGAAGGCTCTGCATACGCTTGACCTCGTCAGAGCATTTCGGATTTACGTGTCCAGGACTGCACCTTTCCGAAAATCTGATTCCCTCTTCATTCTTCCGGAAGGTAGTCGCAAGGGGTTGCCGGCTTCCAAGGCTACCCTTGCCAGGTGGATCAAGTCCACCATACATGAGGCCTACCGACTTAACAGTTCCCCTCTTCCGGCCGGTATCACGGCACACTCTACACGGGCAGTAGGGGCCTCCTGGGCCATTCGGCATCAGGCTTCGGCACAATAAGTGTGTAAGGCGGCCACTTGGACTAGCCTACACACGTTTACGAAACACTACAGTGTTCATACCCAGTCCTCAGCAGATGCGAGCCTAGGTAGACTGGTTCTGCAGGCGGCAGTACCCCAAGTCTAGGGAACTGTCAACACAATATTCGTCCACTGCTTCCCACCCAGGGACTGCTTTGGGACGTCCCACGGTTCTGTGTCCCCCAATTAGGCGACAGAGTAAAGGAGATTTTTGTGTACTCACCGTAAAATCTCTTTCTCTTAGCCTTTAATTGGAGGACACAGCTCCCACCCTGTTGCCCTTACGGGCCGTTGTTTACTGTTGAGTTCTCATATTGTTCTTTGAGCTCGTACATAGTAGCCTTCTTACAGGCATGGTTATGTTATTTGGTTACGTTCCTCCTTATGCTTTGGCACAAAACTGGAGAAGGCCGACGCCGTCCAGGGGTGTATACTGCAGAGGAGGAGCCAAAGTTAATCTTTTTCAGATTATGCATAGCGTCACCTCCTAGTGGACAGCAGCATAACACCCACGGTTCTGTGTCCCCCAATTAAAGGCTAAGAGAAAGAGATTTTACGGTGAGTACACAAAAATCTCCTTTTTAGGGACCACCTCACATTTGAAGTCACTTTGAGGGGTCTATATGGCAGAAAATACCCAAAAGTGACACCATTCTAAAAACTACTCCCCTCAAGAAGATTATTAACCCTTCAGGTGCTTCACAGGAACTAAAGCAACATGGAAGGAAAAAATGGACATTTTAATTTTTCCAACAAAATTTTTTTTTTAGCATCAATTTTTTTCATTTTCACATGGGCAACAGGATAAACTGGATCCTAAAGTTTGTTGGGCAATTTCTCCTGAGTACACCGATACCTCATATGTGGTCATAAACCACTGTTTGGGCGCACGGCAAAGTCCAGAAGGGAAGGAGAGCCATTTGACTTTTTGATTGGAAAATTAGCTTCAATCGTTAGCGGCCACCATGTTGCATTTGGAGAGTCCCTGTGTGCCTAAACATTGGAGTACCCCCCACAAGTGACCCCATTTTGGAAATGACCCCCCAAGGAACTTATCTAGATGTGTGGTGAGCACTTTGAACCCAAGGGCTTCACAAGTTTATAACGCAGAGCTGTGAAAATAAAATCTTTTTTTTCCCTCAAAAAATGATTTTTTTAGCCCGCAATTTTTTATTTTCACAAGGGTAACAGGAAAAATTGGACCCTAAAAATTATCATCCAGTTTGTCCTGAGTACGCTGGTACCCCATATGTGGGGGGAATCACTGTTTGGGCACACGTCAGAGCTAGGAAGGGAAGTACTGACGTTTTGAAATGTCGACTTGATGGAATGGGCTGCGGGCGTCATGTTAGGTTTGCAGAGCCCCTGATGTGCCTAAACAGTAGAAACTCCCCACAAGTGACCCCATTTTGGAAACTTCACCCCCCCAAGGAACTTATCTAGATGTGTGGTGAGCACTTTGAACCCCCAAGTGCTTCACAGAAGTTTATAACGTAGAGCCGTAAAAATAAATAAAAATTTTTTTCCACAAAAATGATCTTTTTGCCCCTTTTTTTTATTTTACCAAGGGTAGCAAGAGGAATTGGACCCCAAAAGTCGTTGTGCAATTTGTCCTGAGTATCCCGATACCCCATATTTGGGGGGTAAACCCGTTTGGGTGTACGGTAGAGCTCGGAAGGGAAAGAGCAGTTTGACTTTTTCAACGCAGAATTGGCTAGAATTGAGATTGGATGCCATGTTACGTTTGCAGAACCCCTGATGTGCCTAAACAGTGGAAACCCCCCACAAGTGACACCATTTTGGAAGCTAGACCCCCTAAGGAACTTATCTAGCCAATCCCAAGACAACAACAAAAAAAAAAAACATTCAACCCACATTCAGCCATGCCATTATGGATTACTCCTTAATTGTGGTCCCCTGATGAGCCCTGACACTGGGAGGGGGTGAAATGCGTAGGGACGATGCAATTGGGACTGAATTCAGATAAGTAAACTATTATGGTCTTCTCTGGTACAGTCAATCCCAAGACCACAAAAAAATACATGCCCAAAGACCAAAACTGATATAAGATTCCTGTATTTGATAGGGGCTATAATTTACTAAGCATGTTCAGACATTTACTGAGTAGTCAGAGCATGTTTGTACATCAAGCTTATATGCATTTCACTATAAGAGCCCATTTTCTTTATTGCTTGAGGGAAAGTTTCTAGACTAGGCATATTACATCCAGGTAGTGGAATTCTTGGTCATCTAGTACTTTATATGGCCCAGTCTACGGGATGACTAGCTGGCGAAGAATACCTCTTATTGAGGGTCATTTTTTATGGGCATTTTCTGAGAATGTTTTCACCAAGTTTAGTGAGCTATACTATGGTTCATACTGCTTCAATTTAGGAGCAGGTGCTTTTTTTCCTCAAAGACAAACTTTCCTGGCTATTTAGCTGTTTTTTTGTGTTTGTGGTTGGGTGGTGATAGGTTGGTTTTGTTTTTTGTAATATACTATTAATTTAGGTAATCTTTGTAGCCCTCTATTGCAATAGGACTACTTTTATATACTTTTGTCAAATAAAAATATTGTTTCTATTGGTATTCAAGATGGCTTATATTTGATATTCCCCTCTTTTTCTGAGATTATCTATATATCGTTTTTTCAAAACCTACCTTGTTCTAGCTGCTGTTAGCTATATTTGTCTACATATTTACGGTACTCTATTGTATAAAAAAAAGTTTTGTTTTTTCTTTTTAAAAAAAAAAAAAAAAAAAAGGCCTTGGGTTTTCTTTATGGTGGTTCAACGGAGTACACCCATATATTAGCAAATGCTTTAGCTGTGCTACAGCTTTAGCCCGTAAGTCATACAACATAGGAAATTGTCAACCGATAACAATAGCATGCAATTAGTACTTGACCACTCCCACTTTGTGGAACACACAGTACCACAGTCTGTGTGTATGTCAACCTGGGACATGGGATAGTTCTTGGCATTTCCATTTATGCACCTTACCCCCTCCCTTTCCCAGGGACTAACGCATGTTGAAGTGTGGTCCTTACCAGGAGGAGGCTTGTCCATTTGGCAGTGCCAGAGGTGCACCGGCTGTGTCCGGACTGCCAGATATAGCCACACGTAGCATTATCTCTTTCTTCAGCTTGCTATACTCCTTGGTATCCTGCAGGTTAAGTTTGTAGTATGCTTTCTGAGGTTCCTCAGTAAGGTAAGGAGCTAGTACCTCTGCCCATTGTTCTGGAGGCAGCTTCTCCCTGTCATACATCTCAAAGACAATCAGGAAAGCCTGTCTTCCAGAGTCATATTCTTCAAAGCCTCCCAAAGTGCTCTCCTCACAAGGGTACCTTCACTTTCACTGACAAAAAGTGTCAGGAGAGCCATCTGCTGCTGAAACTGTTGCTGTACCCAGCCCAATGGCTTAAAAACAGTTTTTGCAATGCTGTAGTTGCCTTTACCCAAGACATTTAAACAGTAGGCTATATTCACATTTCATTCTTTTAAGCTTTTTTAATGCAAACTTTCAGCTGCGTTGCATAGTACCAGCAAAGTCGATGAGATCTCAAATCTCATGCACACTTTTTTTTTTTACCTGTTCTGTCATAAGAGCTTGCTTTTTGCAAAATGCAGCATGTCACTTGTTTCAATGTTTTTTCTGCAGTACCCATTGAAAGCATTGGGTAGTGCAAAAACGTAGCAATTACTAAGCAAACAACGAAGCTTAAACTAAGCAAAACCTGCTTTTGGCAAGTAGCTTAAACACAGCTTACATTTGGTATAAAAAAAATACACTGCAAAAATGCAAAGTGTGAACACCGCCTTACACTGTAATTACCTTGCGCTTCTTTGCAACTGTGCTCCACATTCAACACACTAATTGTAGGGATTCTCACTCAGTAGTAGGCACAAGTCTTGGTGCAAAACAAGGCAAGATTTATTGCATTTCTCCGCACTACCAATTTACCACTTCAGCCCTGGACCATTTTCTGTTTTTTTGCGTGTTTCTTGCCCCCCTTCTTTCCAGAACCATAACTTTTTTTTATTTTTCCATCAATATGGCCATGTGAGGGCTTGTTTTTTGTGGTACAAGTTGTACCTTTGAACGACACCATTGATTTTACTATTTAGTGTTCTGGAAACCGGTAAAAAAAAATTCCAAGTGCAAAAAAAAAAAAAGCAAATAAACTTTTTTTTTTTTTTTTTACCATGTACACCAAATGCTAAAACTGACTTGCTATTATGATTCTCCACGTCATTTCGAGTTTTGTAGAAATCAAACGGATACGTTTTTTTTTTTTTTTAATGTAAAATATCCAAAGTTTGTTTATGAGACCAACAGCATCCTTATTTTTTGGGATGTGGGGCTGGGTGAGGGCTAATTTCTGCGCACAGAGCAAGTGTTTTTATTGATAACATTGTGGTGTAGATACAATGCTTTGATCACCCGTTATTGCATTTTAATTCAATGTTGCAGCAACCAAAAAAAAAAAAAACTGGAGTTTTTTCTTCTGATTACACCATTTACTGATTGGGTTGTTTTTAGGTATTGATAGATTCGGTGATTCTGATTGAGGCAATAAATGTGTATTTTATTGATTATTTTGAATGGGGGTGATTTAAACTTCAATTTTATTTTTAAAAACTTTTTTTTTTTTTAAACCTTTTACTAGCTTCAGTAGACTCCATGAGAGACTAGCAGCTGCGATCCTCCAATTACTTGTGCTACACGTAGCAGAGCTTCAGCCCTGCTCTGTTCTGTGGGATTGCACTTTTTTTTTTGCAATTTCACCGCACTTGGAATTTTTTTGCCGTTTTCGAGTACACTACATCAGGGTTCCCCAACTCCAGTCCTCAAGGCCCACCAACAGGTCATGTTTTCAGGATTTCCCTTGTATTGTACAGGTGATGCAATTATCACGTGGGCAATACTAAGGAAATCCTGAAAACGACCTGTTGGTGGGCCTTGAGGACTGGAGTTGGGGAACCCTGCACTACATGGTTAAACCAATGGTATCGTTCAAAAGTACAACTCATCCCGCAAAAAATAAGCCCTCACATGGCCATATTGATGGAAACATAAAAGTTATGGCTCTGGAAAGAAGGGGAGCGAAAAATGAAATTTTTTTTAAAAAGCTCCGGTCATTAAGGGGTTAATACTGCAGTCGTTGATCCATATCATCTTACATGGAGCCAATTCATTTGGGTGTTGACGCCAGAAATCTTAAAATGTTGCAATATTTTTGTGCAACTTGTCAGTTTTGCAAAAAATTTGGCGCTTTTAGCATACACACGCCAATTCTTATTTACTCGTAACTTATTCCAGAAATGTACACCAGTTAGTGGCTGGCAGACATTACTAGTAGAGTGACATGTCGTGTCTGATTCACTAAGCAGTGCATGCCTCCTAATTAATCAGGTCAGTGTAACCCAGTGAGCCGCTTCATTAATACTAAATGCAGAACAGGACCAGGGAAGCAGAACAGTCTCGCATTTTCATTAGGTCCAACAAGCACAACTTACAATAACTCACAGTTCACCAGCACTCGTCTCGTGCTGCTTTATCCATCCTGGGACTCCATGCCCGAGTTCGGGCTGACACTTCTGCAGCCACAGACGTCGTTGGTTGCCAGGAGGTGGCAGAGGCAGAGTTTGATTATACACTGGATGATGGATAGGGAACCATCTATTCTCATCTCGGGCCATCGTGAGCTATGCCATTCTTACTGAATCACCAACTTAGATTTTTATTTTTGCAGCTATTTTTTTTGCCTCGTTTATAACCAGAGGCGTAACTAGACTAATGAGCCCCGATGCAAGGTTTGGATGCACATCCTGTTAAAGTTTGCGCTGGCCTGCATAAGCCTGATCGAGATCTCTGCGACTGTCACACCAGTTTAGAATATTATCCAGGTTTTTTTTTTTTTTAAAAATACTGGATCCTTGACAAATGAATGTCAAAAGGACATGTGAACAGAGACCAAGATGGATTGGCTAAACATATACACTTATCTAAAATTCTTAAGACTTTAGGACCAAGAACAAAAAGGATATGAAGCAGCACTGGCTATGCCATCTCGAGATCATAGAAGTTTACCTGAATGTGCCCAAATTATACTGTGGTAATATAATGCAAAGACAGGTACAATGCTACACAACTGGCGTGCTTGCTTGACGGAGGTAATTTCAGAATGACATCTTCGAAAAATATTGAGTTTCTAGACTCAGATGACTCCCATCTCTCAAATTTTACAATGACTTCATTGAATATCATATGGGGTTCAGCACCAGTCATAGAAGCGCATCATATGTGTGGAGACTTTCAGCATGAAAACTCTACCAGAGAACTACATACTTGATTTTTACTGAATGCGCGCACTCATTTTGCCTTAAGGCTCAATAATTTTGGTTATGGGATGAAAACAAAAGAAAAAATGAGATTTAAAAAGTATGAATATGGGTTGTGTATTGCAGAGTTAAGGCCCCGTCACACACAGCGAGAGCACAAATTTTGTGACGCATCAGCGATATCGCTGTGTGTGACACACATCAGCAACTGCCCCCCGCCGGGTTTCGCTGATCGTTCACGAATGTCCTGGGCCGTTTTTTGATAGTTAGTCTCTCGCTGGCCAGCATGTATCGCTGCGTGTGGCAGCGGGAGAGCAACGATCAGTGAGCTCCCAGCGCTGTAAGCAGACGCTAGGAGCTGGTATCTAAGGTAAAAATCAGGTAACTAAGCGCGCGCCATCACTTAGTTACCTGTTGTGTACCTTAGATACCTGCGTGCTCGCGCAGGGAGCTGGTAACCAAGGTACACAGCGGGTAACTGACACGTGCGCTTAGTTACCCGCTGTGTACCTTAGATACCAGCTCCCTGCGCGAGCACGCAGTTACCTAAGCGATGCGCTCGCTTAGTTACCCGATATTTACCTTGGATACCAGCGTCCTCGCTGGTCCTGATCGCTGGTGAGTCTGCCTGTTTGACAGGTCACCAGCGATCATGTAGCGAGGCACCAGCGATCCTGACAAGGTCAAACTGGTAAAGAGCTGGTTAAAGTCCCTGCACATGGGGAATCCAAGTGCAAGAGTTATGTCTACAAGGTTCACCACTATTCAGAACCTACAATTATAGTGAAACACAGCCCAGACCGAATAGTGTTTGGAGCAGCATGTGACATTCTGCACACTCAGATATACACATTGTACACATTACATATGAACTTATGCAAAGGCTTTTTATTAATCATTTTATTAATGACAAATATGATTAAAACAAATTAATGGGAGAGGAAAAATAACGAAAATACACTGTGCTAGCACAAGCATTCCTGGGTATTAAAAACTTAATTTCTACAAGAAAACAAAGAAAGCCAGCAGATGCTTTTTAGTCTGCAAAATAGAAATGAGAAGATCAGGCTACTCATTCATCTTTGCACAATAAATATCGATGTTACTGAAGAGGAAACTCAAAATTTCTATTTAATTCAGCTACTAAGAAAGCAGTGCAGGGTAAGGGAGAAAAAAAATTAAAAGGAAAAGAGCCCTTCGGCAGCTTTGATAGATAAAACTCCTTTTCTTGCAACAAGGAAGGTGGCCGACGTTGTGTAGAAATTGCTAAGTACATAGAACAAGGCTAAAGCTACACTTCTGCAGTTATGCTACCTGTAAATCAATGGCACAGTGCATATATGCAAACCAAGCCACTGCTAATTAAAGAGGATAGAAAATACACTGTTTCGCACATCTGCCCAAGTAAAGCTCATGGCCTTTGTGAAGAATAGTAAGGGATGGGACTGTTAGCCATTTATACCATGTATTTTATTTCTTAAGACTGTACTAACGTCATTACCATAAAACCAGTGGTATTATGGATTAATACAAGGTAAATGTGTGTTAATTCTTGCATGTTAAATAGAGCTCAGTGGATCCTCAAGCAGAACAAATTGAATCACTTGTGCTGCCCTTGTCTAAGGCAAAGTCCATTCGGTTTGATGAAATTCACTGAATGCTCTTCCAGTCATACACCGACTGTAGGCCACCTTCCACTCCGCCTGCATACCTGTTCGCTTTTCAATCAGTTTCAGAATCTATGAAGAAAACTTGACTTTCAAACCTATATAATCCCCAGTTTCCACTACTAGATCCATATCTGGGAGGGAAAAAAAAAAAAAAATCACAATAGCAGGCTAGCTTGTCTCTCCCTGACAACTTGGTGCCGAAGGGCAGAAAAAAAATCTGTCCATTTTTCAAGCGTACGATTTGCCTAACAAAGATTTGTTTTGTGGAGTAAAGTCCAGACAGTAGCCAATCAAAGCATACAGAAAACACTGAAAAAACCCCTCTCCTTAAGGGAGTTTGTATACTCCATTGCTCTGCTACACTGCTTTAGGAAAGAGAGGCTAGTCATTAAGTCATGTGCTGCATCTGAAAGTCCCTGTGTGGCGGTGTTTCTATCTTGCCACGGCATCAACCATGTCTTGCAGTACTCCGGTCCACCGCAACCAGCAGAATAAAAAAAAAAAAGAAAAGAAAATACATCCAGCACTTTGTTGCTCTAGAAAGTTTTAAAACCAACTAGTACCGAACCTGTAGGTAGAGGGGCACATGGTGGAGACCTTCTGTTTCTTAACGCCAGTTTGAAAATCAAACCTGCATCTCAAAGTTGACCTTCAATTCTCATTAATACTGTGGTTCTTGTTGAAGGAACTAGAATATGAACAGACTCCACAGAATCTGTATTAAAAGACACAACTCTGAGATAAGGAAATGTTTTCCTCCAGCTTTGATAAATTAGTGCCAAAGGAGTACATATCCAGCTGGAAAACAAAAGCTGTTCTGCCAGCCCATGCCCAAGTTACAGTGCAGGCTAGACAGGTCTAGCATGTTGTAATTTTTATAGCGGTAACTTAATGGCAATGGTTACTCCCATTTACTACCTATCCTGTTAAGGTGCGTGTGGCTTCTCGGATGTATAGCCACGTCTCCTATCGTTCTCCTCGCCTCTGTGTGCTTGCAGTGGTCTCGCTCGCTTTCGCCCTCTCGATTTTTTTTTTATATTATCCCTCTCACGTTCCTCTCTCTCCTGTTGCTCTCACAGTGGTGCTTCAGTTTTAGCAGTGGAAAACAGGTATCCGTTTATTTTTTATTACTCAGAATAAAATGTGGATGAACTAAGTTCCACGCAGGCTTAGCTCGTCTTCAACCTGAAAACAAAAAAACAAAAAACCACATTCTTTACTGATTGAAATTATATATGTGACAGTTATTTGCCAAGAGAAATCTATAAACTATAAAGAAAATGTATAATTCTATAAATTTAATGGTGTTGTCTGAAACATAACTGAATTTATAAAATTTATTACTATTATTCTCTATGTAATATAACTAACCATTTATCTGCCGTAATTACTTTTTGGTACTCACTGTAAAATCTCTTGGAGCCTTCAATGGGGAACACTGGTAACCGTGGGTGCATGCTGCTGTCACTAGGAGGCTGACAGTAGGCAAAAAACATTAGCTCCTCAGCAGAATACACCCAACAGACACAAAGCTTGTGAGTTAGTGAAAAAGCAGTGGGAGATGCCAAAACAACAAACCAGGATTAAACAAAGGCACATAGGCCCAACATAGGCACAAAACAGGGAGGCTGCTGTGTCCCCCAATGAAGTCTCCAAGAAAGATTTGACTGAGTACCAAATATTCATCTTTCTTTATCGCTTCATTGGGGGACACAGGTATCCATGGGATGTCCTAAAGCAGTCTCAAGGGAGGGAATAATATAACTCTCGAAAACTCAGGTCGGACAATGAACAACCACCGTTTGCAAAACCTTTCTTCCCGGGCTGGCATCCGCCTAAGCACAAGTAGGAATTCGGTAAAACCTCACAAAAAAGTGTGAAGGGAAGACTAGGTAGCTGCCTTGCAAAATTGAGATGCAGAGGCCTGGTGACCAATGGCCCAGGAAGCCCCCACTGCTCAGGTGGAGTGAGCCCTAACCCCCCGGAGGGGGTGGGGTCTGTCTCCAAGATGTGCCTCCAAGATAGCTGAACGAATCCAGCAAACGATGGTAGATTTGGAGGCTGAAAGACTCTTACGACGACTTTCAGGATTGACAAAGTCAGAGCACCGAGAAGGAGCTGTCCTAGATGGGTAGAAGTGAAGAGCTCTGACCAGATCCAGCTTGTGGAGAGACCTTTCCAAGGGACAAACTGTGGAAATGTAAAATGGAAGGTAAATAAAATATTCATTGATGTGAAAAAATGAAACCTTCGGAAGGAACCAGTCTGAGAACGACCTTGTCCTTGATGGATAACGAGAAACGAACAGGAAAGAGGGGCCAGTTCCAAAACTCGTCTAAGATGCGATAGCCACCAAGATAGCAACCATCCAGGAGAGAAGTTGTAAGGTCCTGGATGGGCTTGAATGGAGAATGCTGAATGGCACATAGGACCAAGTTAAGGTCTCACGGATCTACCGGAGGCTGATAAGCAACATCCTTGTGTAAGGTCTTGACCTGGGGCTGAGAAGCCAGATCCTTCTAGAAAAGCCAGGATGGCTGGGTGTGAGAAGGAGGACATGGAGAACTAATTGTCTTCACACCAGCTGAAAGAGGCCCTCCAGGTTCTAGGATAAATGCGAGAAGAGGAGGGCTTTCTCGCACTGATCATGGTTTGTAGGACCTGAGGTGAAAATCCAGCTTCCTTCAGAACGGCTGCCTCAACTGCCACGCCAATTTACGCAGTGAATGAGAATTCTAGTGGAAGAGGGACCCTGTGAACAGAGGTCGAGAAGTGTCCAGGGGTTGCGTGCGAGCACGTTTACTAGCTCTGTGCACCAGGTCTGTCTAGGACAGTCTGGAGCCACCAGAATTACAAGTACTCCCTCGGACTTGATATCTTGATGACTCTTGGGATTAAAAAGGGAGGGGCGGGAAGAGATATGGAAGGCGAAAGAACAAGACAGGACCCGGGCATCTTCACCGATCGCCAGAGGGTCGCTGGACCTGGCTACAAAGTGGGGTACCTTGGCGTTCATCCAAGACACCATCATATCTACGTCGGAGGTGCCCCACTTCTAAAAGATTTGGTCAAGCAATTCGGGGTTGAGTGATCATTCGCCTGAAGAGAGAACCTGGAGACTTAGAAAGTCGGCAGACGTTTTCTACTCCAGGAATGTGAACTGCCGAGATTGCTGTTACACGATTTTCTTTACAGACTAGGATCCTGGATATATCTGGGAGAAGCATATTGCCCTGATTATCAAGAATTTGATTTGAAGATAACTTCCCAAAGGTTCCAGCAGCACTGCGTTGTGTGATGCAGTAAACCTGGTTCCACAAATTGGGATGTGGAGATACGTGTCCTGAACGTCCAAGTAGAGAAACTCCTTGGGTTCCATCGAAGCGATTACCGAGCGGAAGGACTCCATTCGGAGATAGCTCAGACACGCGCGCCAGTTCAGACGCTTGAGGTCCAGGATAGGATGGAGGGAGCCGTCCTCTTTGGGACAACTAAAACATTGGAATACAACCAGGAAAAACGTTCTTGTGAAGGAACAAGGACACTGACTTCTGCTTGGTGAGAGGAAATGGCTTGAAAGAAACCTAGGACCCGGAGCTTGTGGCATCTTGGCAGGTGAGAAATGAAGAACCGGTTCCGAGGGGGGAAGATGAGAACTCTATTTTGTAGCTGGAAGTCACTATTTATCTGACCCAGGCGTTGTCTACCGACAGCCATGCGTCCCAGAAGAGAAGACTACGGACGCCCACCCTTGGAGGAGTCCCAGATGGGGATGACCTGTCATGCTGAGGAAAATCTATTGAATAGGGACACAAAGGACATTAAAGGATGACAATAAGGGGCTTGCTTAAATGATGGCTTACGTCTCTCCCACTGGGCAGGTGTATGATCCTGCTGGGAAGAGTTCCCTGTGGATGGAAAGTGTCAAAAGTCACCCTGACAGTCGTGAGACAAGCGGATCAACAGTCGGTGACTGACAACTTAGTGACAAGCTCAGCGTGAAAGGGATATAGGATATCCATCTGTTTTCTACCCGAGAACCGTTTCTCTGGATGTTCCCAGTGTTTCACGAATATCCCTACAAATGCCTCATGATTGGAAAATGCCCGTGAAGGGAGTTTCACTCTCTTAAAGGAGACGGAGTGATCCTGAGGAGAACCCTCACCTTCCTTAACATTAAGGGTTTGGTGTGCTCGGAATTTGAATCAAATTAAGAGTCGGACCCCAGGGCCACCTCCTGGGAGGAGGCACGGGATATCAAGTGTAACCTTGTGGATGGACTGGAGTGCTCGACGAGGAGCTTGAATATGTCTGCTTCTTACATCTAACTCTTGATCTGCCTTTGTGAGTGGTGACAGGGTGCCTGCGAATGGTCCTGAGGAGCGATCGGGGCATTGGTGGCAGCGGGCAGGTTGGGTGGACGTTCAAGGACCTGGACCAGGGAGTGAGAAACCCTGGTAAAGTCCGACACAGACTGGGAGATAACCACGGCCCACTCTGAGGGGGTTGGGGACTGACCCCTTCTGGGTGGCAGGGGGGTTACTGTGATTCCAGCAAGGTAGAAGGAGTACAGGATTGGCAAAAGGCCACAGCCTGACCTGTGAGCTACTTTCTTTTTCAAATGGCACAGGTGTAGTGAATGATAGTGGGGATCTGGAGAAAGACTCCCCAGATCTAGGATACGTGAAGGCCTGGGTAATACTGCTGATGAGGGCACCTAGCAAGAAAAAAAAAAGTAGTCTGGACAGAGCCTACCCAGTCCAGGAAGAAAGGTAATCTGGAAATCCCAGGAAAGCGTTGTGCAGGGAGGCACTGAGAGAAAAGGCTGGTTTGCAGGGGAACAGCTGCCGTTGGACGCTGACTAAAGCCGGGAGCTGTGGAAGCATCGTTCTGTTCCGGAGTAATGCAAATGGGAGATCCTGGGCGATGAAGATCAGAGCACTGCAGCAACAGGAAAATGTCGCTGATACCGGCTTCCTGACAGAGCGAGGGAGGAAGAGGTGGGTCAGGAAGGCCGTGACTCAAGGCTATGAGCTTACATCACCGATAGGAGGAAGAGAGAAGAGGGCATGTTCGAGCCTCGCAGATGTTAGGACGGCTGGCCAGGTCACGCAGTTAATGGATCTTTTAAAATCAAAAGAGTGAGCAAAAGGATGCCACGCAAAGAACGGAGGGAGGGGGTGGGCATAGGGAAGAAGCGCTTATATTACTTACAGGTAATATGTTTCTTCGGAACTCGTGAAAGCACCAATGAGGGGATTCACCCTTCAAGGACAGGAAACCTTCAAGATAAAAAGGGCGGTACCTTTCTCCGCATCAGTTGGTTTACAGCGCATGCTAGGAATTCCCAGGTTAGTGTAGACACTTGTATATATACATATATCTCTAACTATTTTTAACTTTCACCAACAACAAAAAAAAAAGCTCATAAGAAAAAAGCACCCACCAACCAGAAGGTGATCATTTTAGTAAAGGGAGGGAATAGAGTGCAGTCAAGAGTTCCGAAAAAATACATTACCGGTAAGTGATAAACATGTTTTCCTGTGACCCATGACAGCATCATTGAGAAAATTTCAAAGAATTAATCAAATATTAGGGAGGGACCACAGCATATAGAAAACTTCTCCCAAACATGAGATCAGGGAAGGCAGATAGATTTAGTCTATAGTGCTTATAAAAGGTAGATGGAAGAGGACCACATGGCCACCATACAGATCTGGTAGATGGAGACATTAGCCTTCTCCGCCCAGGATGCAGCCATTGCTCCTTTGTAGTGGCTTCTCAGACATTCTGGAACAGCCGTACCTACACTCACATAAGCTACCGTATATGCAGAGTATACCGTGCTACCGTGTATAAGCAGAGTTTTTCAGCCCCTTTTTTGGGCTGAAAAAGACCCTCTCGGCTTATACACGAGTCATACGCCAGAAAGCCGGCAGGGGAGCAGGTACAGGAGACATCACACTCACCCTCCTGGCGTCTGCATATCAGGCTCTGCTACATCTCAGTCCCCGTCTGCATCTGTCTTCTTACTGTGCTGTCACATGGTACCGCTCTTTAAAGTCATGAATATGGACGTGTCTCCACTCCCAAAGGGGTGGAGAGCATATTCATGACTTTAATGAGTGGTACAATGTGACCAGCACAGGAAGATAGGAAGGGAGATTCAGATGCCGGGACTGAGATGCAGCAGAGCCTGATATGCAGACGCCAGGAGGGGGGAGTAGGACTGGGGGATGGTGAGCCATGCCATATTCACCTGTCCCCGTTCCACTGCTGCGCTCAGTCTCCTCCGGGTCCTCTGGCTGTGACGTTCAGGTCAGAGGATGCGATGACCGGATTAGTGCGCGTCCTCTGCCTGAACAGTCACTGCAGAGGAGCAGCGGTCAGCGATGAGTGGTGAGTAGGTTTTTTTGTTTTTTTTAAATCGCAGAATATGGGGCCACCATTAACCTTTGTGCAGCATTATATGGTCCATATTTTAATATGGAGCATCTTATGGGGCCACCATTAACCTTTGTGCAGCATAAAATGGGGCATATATTAATATGGAGCATGTTATGGGGCCACCATTAACCTTTGTGCAGCATTATATGGGGCATATGTTAATATGGAGCATCTTATGGGGCCACCATTTTACTTTTATTAGAATATATTTTTATTTTTGAAATTTACCAGTAGCTGCTGCATTTCTCGGCTTATACTCGAGTCAATAAGTTTTCCCAGTTTTTGTGCAAAATTAGGGGCCTCGGCTTATACTCAGGCCGGCTTATACTTGAGTATATACGGTAGTTTAATAGCCTCTGAGAACCATCTTGCTAAGATCCCCTTTGACGCTTTCTAGACCCCTGAAATGATACAATGCTGCAGATCCGCAGCGGTTTTGGCCCTGCGGATCCGCAGCAGGTTTTGCTGCAGTGTACAGTACCTTTATATTCTATGGAAAACAAAAACCGCAGTGCGGATTTTTCTGCGGTTTCGAAACCGCAGCATGTCACTTTTGTGCGGAATCTGCAGTGGTTTCACACCTGCTCCATTGCAGGGGTGTCAAACCGCAGGCTAATCCACGAATGAACCGCAGGTCTTTTGACCTGCGGATTTTGCAAAATCTGTGCCGAAAAATCCGCAGCAGAATACGCAGCATGTGCACTAGGGTGACCGGATCTCATATGGGGGGGGAAAAAATGTCAGAATCTTGTTCGTCTGGACCCCACAAAATGATTCCCCTTTCCAGATATTGAGAGAGCCAAAATTTGAGCTCGATCAAACGACGTTAACCCGTGCCGCTCTGATGGTTCATCTGTGCTACTGAGCAATTTATTAGCAATTAACATTTTCATTGTCTGTAATGGTGGGATCAAAAAACGATAATCCCACCAACTCTGCATTCAAATACCACAAACGGTTCGAAAATTTGGTCAGGGCTATTTCTGCAATGTTGTTGTCACATTCTTTATAGTCTAACAGACTATGCAAAATACCTAAATCTTAAAATACCTCAATTTGGATTTTTTCAAACTTTGAGCGACGAGCGGCACGGGTTAACGTCGTTTGATCAAGTTCAAATTTTGGCTATCTCAATATCTGGAAAGGGGAATCGTTTTGTGGGGTCCAGACGGACAAAATTCCAACATCGATTTTTTGCGGTCACCCTAGTGTGCACACACCCATTACAGTCTGCAAATATGGCTGCCCTGGGCATAGGAGACGGGTCGTATACCGACACTCTAACATTGCAGCCGCATTAGCAGTGACTTGGCACGCCCCTGTGGGCTGCACAATTCACTGCAGTAGGGGTGGTTGGGTGCCATTTTATTATAGCCCATTGCTATCCGCTGAGCTCCACTTAACCTCTATCACAGGACCTGTTATGCCAGCAGTCAGAAGCTGTACTGTTCACTTCTGGCATAACAGGTCCTTTGTGGTGAGGACCGGCTGCAGATGACGAGAAGGTGGACAGCAAAGGAGAGAAGCGATCACTGGAGTAGGAGAGTAGTGAGTGCAGGTGATTTACCTTTGTGCTCCTGTGTCCTGCTACTCCAGGCTCCGCACTGTGCATCCTGAGCAAACATCCTCTGCTCCTCACAAGCTGCTGTGTCCTTCTCCTGCTCTGTCTCCGCCTCCCCACTCACACACAGTCCCAGTGATCTCCGGTAAGCTGGCATCTTCCCTCGGCTTTTATGCCTGTCTGAGGACAGTGACTTATAAAGCCCATATTCTAGTGTACATTCCTGACTCGTGTGATACTGAGCTGTGTATCTAATCCTCTGTGTGATACTGTCTGCTGAGCCGTGTATTATGTGAGCAACACGGTGGCTCAGTGGTTAGCGCTGCAGCCTTGCAGTGCTGGAGTCCTGGGTTCGAATCCCACCAAGGACAACATCTGCAAGGAGTTTGTATGTTCTCCCCGTGTTTGCGTGGGTTTCCTCCGGGCACTCCGGTTTCCTCCCACACTCCAAAGACATACTGATAGGGAATTTAGATTGTGAGCCCCAACAGGGACAGTGATGAAAATGTGTGCAAACTGCGGAATATGTTAGCGCTATATAAAAAAAAAAAAATAAATAAATAAAAAAGATCTGTATGGTGGAATAATGTAAGAACTATATGATGGACGGTATTATATGAGAACTATATTGTGGGAATGTGTGTGAGATCAACATGACAGTATTGTGTGAACTGTGTGTGAAAGAGCGAGTACAAAGGAGGGCAACAAAATTTATAAATGGGATGGGGAAACTACAATACCCAGAGAGATTAGCAAAATTAGGATTATTTAGTCTGGAAAAAAGACGACTGAGGGGCGATCTAATAACCATGTATAAGTGTATATAAGGGGACAATACAAATATCTCCGAGGATCTGTCCGGAAGTCCTGCATGTAAACACTAGTTCAGTACCACTCATGCGAACTAGCACACTATTGGTGCCGGCGCCATCTTTAGTGAGGGAAAACCTATAGCGCAAACTCATGCACATCTTATGCTGAATGAAGACCAGCGCCTTCCGGTCCTGCACTCTGTGGCGCGATTGTAATGTTTTCCATGGGGTGAGTCATGTTCATCTATATATTAATACAGCTGCCGCTGATTAACAATTACTGGACATTAATGGATTTTATACAAAGAACATGTTTTTAGTAATGTATGCACTATTGCACTATAAATGCACTTTGTAATGGTTATTTATGATTGGTGACATTACATTCTGTATTATATATATCTAATGGTTTGTAAAATACCTATGTAATTGGTGAGCTTTAAATAGCATTCACTTTGCACTATTGCACTTGGAAAAGGTCCACAATTGCCAGGACCGAAACGTCGCTGTATGGGCAACTAGCCAGATGGGCTAATAAATAGCACTTTGACTGGAACTTTTTTGGTGTGCTGCTTTCATCTGGAGGACTGTATTTGAGTTTGGGTATATGCCTGGAAAGCTTGCACCCGCATTTGTTTGTTTTTTGTGCGGCTTTTTCCATATATATATATATATATATATATATATATATATATATATATATATATATATATATATATTTTTTTTTTTAGTAGACAACTTTTGAGGTTATCCCCAACTCTGTCAACCAATCTCCACAACACTCAACAAGTCTGCCCATGATCCAGAAATCAAGTTAAGGCATCACCAATGCTTCCTTCTTCGATAAGTGAGTTGTCATAACTACTATAATCTCCCTAAGGCTATGTGCACACGTTGCTGATTCTGCTGCGTTTCCGCAACGGTTTTGGCCCTGCGGAAACGCAGCAGTTCCGCTGACCATGTACAGTACAATGAAACCCTATGGGGTTTCAAAAACGCTGTGCTGACGGTGCGGATTTTTCTGCGCAGTTTTGCTGCGGTTTACAAACCGCAGCATGTCAATTGTTTGTGCGGATTCCGCAGCGGTTTCATACCTTTACCATAGTAGAAGTGTGAAACCGCAGGGCAAAACCGCAGACCAAACCGCAGGTCACTTTACCTGCGGTTTTACCTGCGTTTCCGCGCGGAAAAACCCGCAGCAAAATCCGCACCGTGTGCACATAGCCTAAAGCCTTCAAGGCCAATTGACATTACTCCTTTTTATGCTGAGAACTATGCTCCGGAAATTTGGCGTTTCACTTGCACTGAGACATAATCGTACATCCTTTACCTCCTAGACTACTATAAAGCCATCTGGAACCAAAGGTTTAATAGCTGGTCTTATAGACTCAATTCTAAACTACCTAACTCAGGAATATGTACAGTACAGCCTCTTCAGGTTGTAGCAAACCCAGGTAGGACTGTGTTAAATCATAGCTGAACAGGTTTTGATTAAGGCACCTAGGGAGCTCTGCACATGAGCAGGCCAGGTGTTCACCTTAGACTGCTGGAAAGCAGAGCAGACTGCATGTGGCTTGGAGCTAAACAGCGAGACAGGCCAGAGACTCGACTTGAGCAGAATCTGCACAGGGCCTTATGCAGAGAACCATGAGTACCACTGGTTGCTCTGGATAAATGTCATTTGTTTGCCCAAGCTGGGGTTAGCTCAGCTGTGTATGAGTAGCTGGGTCTGTCCTGCATAGTCTGTGCTTCGAGAAGGCCAGAAATTTTATAATTATGACCTCTGTGCAACTTGTAGAAGAAACATAAAAACTGCACTTGTTTGTACCAAACACCCATTGGCTGTACGAACACTACCCCTGAATTTGGTAACCTTGCCTTGCACAGTGAACAGTTGCTGAACTTGGTGCTGTCAGGCCCTATCCAGTTATGCAACTGGTACCTTTACAATGAGGAACAGAGGCGCCATAAGGTCCTACGAGGTGCCATGCGGCAACATTAAGGCACTACGAGGCGCTATGAAAGCGCCGCCATGAAAGCACCGCCATGAGGCGCTATGAGGCCACCATGAGGCGCTATGAGGCCACCATGAGGCGCTTTGAAGCTCAACTCAGATCCCCATTTTAAAGAGTAATTCATCTCACATAAGGTAAACCATCACCTTGAATGGTAAATCTCAATTGTCAGACTAGACCCACGTCAAAGAGCCAACTAATGAAGCGCAGCTGGAGGGCAGACTTTCATAGGGACAATGTGCTGTATTAAAGGGAATCTGTCACCTCCTTTTTCAGCTATGAGCTGCGGCCACTGCCTTTTGGGGCTTATCTGCAGAGGAGGAGCTAACTTTTCTTGCATAGTGTCAGCAGCATACTTGTGTCCCCTCCTGCTCTACTATTCCTGCGTTTAAAAAAATAAATAAAAATCTACACATTAGATGTGAGGGGAGAAAGAAAAAACCACAAACAGGAAGGTAGAGTCAGACGGGTGGGTATTTTTTCCTTTAAGTACATTAGAAAACTGCTTAGTCTTTTACAATAAATCTCAAATTCAGTTATGTTTCAGACAACCTCAAAATAATTTTTACCATCAGAAAATATAGGTTACGTGACAGGAGTTCTTGACTTAAAAAACATAAAACTATTTTAAAGGGTATCTGTCCCCACTTTTTTTCGCACACCAAGTAAAAATATGATTGGATTCAGTGTCAACTATGCATTATACCAGTACTCCTGGTTAGCCCAACTGTGGGCAAAGCATAAAATCATTATTCGGCATACGGCATTACGTTCTATGGCCGAAGTATTGCGATACATCCGGGCCATAGAGCGTAATCGCGTATGCCGGCGCATGCGCAATAATGATTTTATGCTTTGTCCACAGTTGGGCAAAGCATACTGCACACACGCGGGAGGACATTTGAAAGCGCCTACGTGAGCGCAAGAATCACACCAAATAAACCTGGAGAGGGGGAGAGAGGAACAATAAGCCCCGCCCATCAGACCGGACAGAGGAGATTTACATACACCGCGGGAGGAATATAAAACAGGATTTTTGGGTTGCTTACCATAAAATCTCTTTCTCGGAGCCTTCATTGGGGGACACAGAAACCATGGGTGTATGCTGCTGCCACTAGGAGGCTGACACTATGTACAGAAAAAGGTTAGCTCCTCCTCCGCAGTATACACCCCACCGACCGGCACTAATTTCCTCAGTTGGTGAGAAAGCAGTAGGAGAAGTAACAAAACAGAATGAAAACAGGACAACTCAACCGTAATCAACAAACATAAGAACAGGAGTTGCAGAACATGGTAGGGTGCTGTGTCCCCCAATGAAGGCTCCTAGAAACAGATTTTACGGTAAGCAACCCAAAAATTCTGTTTTCTCTATCACTTCATTGGGGGACACAGAAACCATGGGACGTCCCAAAGCAGTCCCTGGGGAGGGAGAAGCAAACTTCCATTAGGTCTGAGAACTCATCACCGCCGCCTGCAAGATCCTTCTGCCTAGGCTGGCGTCCGCCGAAGCATAGGTGTGGACCTTGTAAAATTTGGCAAAACGTGTGGATCGAAGACCAGGTTGCAGCTTTGCAAAGCTGCAGCGCGGAGGCTCTGTGGCGCACCGCCCAGGAGGCCCCCACTGCCCAGGTAGAGTGAGCTCTAATTCCAGGAGGGGGCACTCGATGCTTGACCCGGTAGGCTTCCAAAATTGCCGATCTGATCCAGCGAGCAATAGTAGCCTTGGAGGCCGGCTGACCTTTCCGGGCACCATCTGGAATGAAGAAAAGTGAGTTTGTCTTCCGCAAGGGAGCAGTCCTAGCCAGGTAGGCCTTCATCGCCCTGACCAGGTCTAGCTTGTTCAAGGAGCGCTCGAGCGGGTGGACTGGACCCGGACAAAAGGACGGGAGAACAATGTCCTCAATTAGGTGGAAAGTGGACACCACCATAGGCAGGAAGGAAGGCGGGGCCACAGGACCACCTTATCCTGATGGAGCACTAAGAAAGGGGGGCGACAAGAAAGGGCCGCCAATTCAGACAC